>NC_053113.1:32803380-33403380 GCF_010015445.1 Perca fluviatilis | reverse complement strand
TAGTCGCTAAGTCTGTGAAATGTCAGAAAATAGTTTTTTTTTTTCAATTAGTTTCAATTTCCTTAAGCCTGAGATGACATCTTCATAGTGCTTTGTCCAAAATACAAACAATGAACTATTACATAACAACAAAGGCAGGAAATTATCACTTATCTTTGACTAATTTGCCAACAAGGTTCTTGATTATTTAATGATTTTGGTCTGTAACTTGTCAGAAAATAGAAAAACATCTAAATATTTTACAATCACAATATTTTATTAAGTCGAACCAACAGTTCAAAGCCAAAAAATATTCTGTTTAAAATGATATGTTAACAAATAAAAGCAGCAAATCTTGTATTTATATATATTATATTAATATATTTGAGAGCTGGAATAATTATAGAGAATGTTTGCTTTTTTATAAAAAGAATTTATTTAAAAAAATGTTGATCAACTAATTGAATAATGGACTAATCATATAAACTAGAGTGTAATCGATATATCACTTCAGCTCCAGACTAAAGTTATTTTTTTCCACATTCCCTTTTTGTTTTCCCCAATATTCAAGACAACAAGAAGCATGTAAAAACACAATGTCTGCTACTTATTATTCACTACTCCTGCTTCATAATGAGCTTTGTCATTGCAAAAGTGTAATTGGTGGTCAGTTAGTCATTTACTCATTTGTTGTGATGCATTAAAAATATGAAACAAATATTAATGAAAGCCTGGTGGTCACAGCATGCTCAGTCTACCCGACTGTAGACATACAGTCCTCATTAAAACAACCTCTGGTGGCTGACTGAGCACACACACACACACACACACACACAAATGCACTCCCTGGCCTTCCACATCAGTTCCTCCCTGTCAGAGCGAGCTCATTACCGCCAGATTCTGGCCCTCACACTGAGCCAACCTGCTTTGCTATGCAATGTTTTTACACTGGCACAAAATGTCAGCTCGCTAAAAGCATCTGTGCTCCCGTTCTCCCTGCTGAGAAGGAGAGCGAGGCAGAAAAAAAAGAGAGGCAAGGAGGAGGAAGATGGAGAAACGTGGTGAAAAGAAAGCAAATGTAGTTACACTGAAAGGCCGGAGAGAAAGGACGGAGGGAGGGATGACAAGGAGGCTAAAAAGAAGAGAGGGCAAGCTGTTTGTCAGAGAAAGGGAGGAGGCGTCACAGCATGACTGAGAATCGTGTGTTTTTTTTTTCCTTGAGCTGTACAGAGTGTTACGAGGAATTTACCACCTACAGTATCATTTCCAACTCTCTCTGTATCCCACTAATAGCGGAGTGATCCACCATGTTATCGACTGTGTTATCAGTGACTTATGATTAGGCATTCATTATTTCTGTTTGCCACTATAAATATGCCCACGCAGCAGAGTTAAACACACAGCGTCCCACATGAGTGGTGTTTTGATATGCAGGGTGAGAGGAGGAAAACGAGGATGAGATGAGCCGCTCCAGTGCTCGGTGTACACTACAGCACACCCTCACAGCAAGAGTGACTCACACAACTGCTCTGTGCAGGAATAAATTACATATGCTGTCAAAGTTTGGCATTAGAATCAGCCTCCAGCTATATTTTAGCCGAAAGACACTTGTCTTTTAGTTTATAGATTTACACCACCCAGACAAACGCACTCCTAATGGTGCCAGTGTGTGGGAGGCTAAACTACTGTTTGTCTCCAGTTAATAATCTTTGTTTTGAATCTTCTTTGTGCCACTTACATCATAAAATAAAATGTTATGCTATTTGAGATGGCTAATACTCATATCATCTTTTCATCAGGAGCTACACACTATACAGTCAGGGTCGTGTCAGAGATTTTCTTTTCTAGCCTGAATAAAGAGGTTCTGTCTTGGTCTTCACCTGTTCTGTGACTCAGATTGTAACCTTGACAACCGTGTGAAGGTCAGCGGCGGGGGTGTCAACGCAATGACTGCTGCCATGGTGATAGAGGAGAGAAAAGGGGTTGCTGCGGCTTCTTTTATCAAGGCATGGCAAAAGTTTGTTTTGCTCCTGTGTATGTGTGAAAGTGTGCACCTGCCTTAGTGCATCAAAAAGACAAGTCAGTACTATGCATCTGTATTCAAAAGGGTGAGGCATCAGGCTTTAATGCATCTAAAGATCTTAAGGATTGCCGGTTTTGGTAAGCTACAAGTAAGGTGTGGACGGGGGAGGGGGGGGGGGGTTAGACAATGTTGGATGATCCAAAAAAGCACTTTTTCTGACGCGTTCTAACATCTTAAGAGAAACTCAGTTTATACTTGGAAACACATTTAAGAATCTCCTTATTAGGTTACTGAAATCAGCAGGTTGATTCACATGTGATTCTGCTGTGTCGTCCAACAGAACTCCACTTTAAGTCACCAGATTTTTGACTTGCCTTGAGATCTTAATTTTCTTCAAGCACTTGCCGATGACTAGAGGGCGTCTAATGGCTAATGTATAAGCAAACACATACTGAAACGTAACATATCCAGCAGAAAGACAGCAACATATACACATTGAGAGAAAATTCAGGATCCCTTGACTTGCTATATGTATGACTCCCTTCACCAGCCACTTTTTTTAATCTCCCTGCTATTTCTCGCTTGGCTTCACTGTTTTTCCCCTACTTACTGTATGACTGTAAACTCAGCATAAGCTTTTACGAGGCACAATTAGTAGCTTTCACAGTAAGAAAAACAAGTTCATCACTGGCCAATGTCATGCACAGATAATTATATCCAAGGTTAGCGTCACGGGATGGGCACTGTTCCAGTTTGCCCCAGATGGGCACCACGCAGAAGGCCAAACCCGAGCCAGTGATGTTCAGCAGAGAGATCACAGCAGAGAGCTCATCGATCCACTTCCAAGTCATTAAACCCAAGAGTGGTCTTATTGGGAAAAGCAGCGTCACCCAACAGAGATCAATATCGGATAGAGAGATCTGGCCTGAGGGGAGGGATGAGATAACAGGAGGTGTGTGTAGCTAGCTACTTTGCCAAAAAAAAAGATGAAAAGGAAAGCTGAAATAGATGTATGATTTAATTGCATCAGGATGCCACGCTCCCCACATTCTTGTGCAAAGCTGTTCCACCACTTTCACAGGAGTGTTGACAGCGTAAGAAAATAAATGCTGAGGCCCCTGGGTAGCTCACCTGGTAGAGCGCACGCCCATATATAGAGGTTTACTCCACGACGCAGCAGCCACGGGTTCCACTTTTCGACAATTTATGACTTTTTAAAAACTTTTCGGACATACTATACTGTGACTTTATACATATACATATATATTTGACTTCTTTATTTAGATTTTTAGACCTAAAAATTCATTGCCCTTAAAAAGGTTTGAACACAGGGCGCTCAGTTGGTAGAGCAGGTGCCCATATATAGAGGTTTACTCCACGGCGCAGCGGCCACGGGTTCCACTTCGCTCTGCGGCCCTTTGCTGCATGTCATTCCCCCTCTCTCTCTCTCTCTCTCTCTCTCTCTCTCTCTCTTTCTCTCTCTCCCCTTTCATGTCTTCAGCTGTCCCATATGAATAGAGGCCTAAAATGCCCCCCACAAAAATATCTTTAAAAATGAACAATGAAAGGTGGATTAGTGCTGAAATGATCAGCTGGTTTACCAGTTAGTCTTGGTTGTAATTTAAGGCTATATCAATAAAATTGACTTGACTTGACTAAATGATCAATCAGTTAATTGCAAATAATAATATTATGCGATGGTGCCCCAATGCAAAAATCACAATAAGCAGGACACCTGTTTACATCTCATTGAGATCAAAAAGAAAAGACAAATCAGAAAACAAAGAGAGGGATTTATAACAGTAATGCAAAGGGGCCAGGATAGAGGAATGAATGAAGAGATTGAGAAGGAAAAGATTATCTGAGTAGGTTGGCCTGTGTGTGGATTATAAACCGGCCATCTGCCACTATGGGATTATAATCCTACAAAGAGGCAAACAGAGAATGAGGGGAAGATGTACATGCAAAACCCATGTACTATGTATACCTTTACACAGTGAGGCAAAGATAAAAACAAACTCACACATCAGTGAGCGACGCATCATTGCCCACATAAAAGTGTTGAAACTGGCTAAATGTTCAATTAAATTGAGAATAAGCAGCCATAACAATCTGACCTGACATCAAATGCCAGATTTTGGTACTTGACATTTTCTAACACTTTGATCCCTGACTCTGTTGAAGTTTGAGCATTGCAGCATCCTATCTTTAATTCATGCAGCTCATATAGGGATTGAGCCAGAGGTAAAGGAAAAAAGTCACTCCTCTGCCCTTCTCTTCCTCTCTCTCTGTGTCTCTCTGCCTGGCATGACTCCATATGAACCAGCAGAATGACATTCCGACCCTGACCCACGCCAACCTCTCCCTCCCTCCCTCTTCCACCATCCCCTTTTCCACTGGCCGAGTCTGCATACACTCAGACCAACAGCTCCTCCCCCTTTCCAGTCCGAACCAGAGAGAGAGAAAGGCGACCGGGAGTGTACTCTGCTTCTCACTGCTCCTCTCCCTCCCTCTTTTTCTCTCTCTCTCTCCCGTTCTCACACCCCTCCTCCAGTCTCTCCCTCCCCTCCCTCTTTCAGCTTTGGGGAAGCAGCGATCAGACCCTGTCCTTCTCTCTTAGCAAACAGACAGACCAGAAAACAATCAGAACACAGAGATAGAAAAGCATAGCAGAGGGTGAAAACTGAACTGAAGGAGAGGCAAGCAGCAGAATTGATCTTTTTGATCGAGGCCTGAGTGGGATCCTCTCCTCCTCCCTCCTCTCCGCCGGAATACTACTGCAGGGCTGGGAATCTTATCCCAGTCCCGCTCCTGTTCTCCCAGCTCAGCCAACTCTGCTTTAGGATGCTGTGAAGGATGGTCCACCAGGAAAACTGTTCTTACCAGGTAGTTCTCAGAGCAACATGACACATCACATTAGTTTCATTTAATTGCCAATTTCTTTGCCACTTCGACAGACACAGACACAAGCTGAGGTCCATTTTGTTGTTGTTAGCTGATTGTACAAATATCATGTTTTATCTCCTCAGTTCAGTTTATTGTAAATCCTTGAATCTCACGTTGAAAGTAGGACATTGCTGTTGCTGATGTGTAGGAGTATTTCTCTGTCTTTTGTGGTTACGTGATTGTGTTGTGAATCTGATGGCTGGCTGGTTGCTAAGAGAGCACTTGACTCAAGGGAATAATGTCTTACCTCCCCTTCACATCCTCATCATCCAGCCTCATCAATTCATGTCAAGGAGGCATGAGGTACGCATGTAACTGCAAGTTTATCGTGTCATGACTGAACTCTGTGTGTGTGCAAATGTATTCTGTGCTGTTAGTTTCATGTAGGAGAGTGTATGGTGCACACAACAAAGTGAAAAGGAGAATTTAAATGTGAATACTTGCTTGGGGGGTTGTGTATATGTGTGTGTGCATGTTTATTAGTGGGTCTGAGACATGTGACAGCAGTGTCCCACTTTATCTAACCAGGAATTGGGAGGAGTGAAGGAGTTATGATTAAAGGAAAGCAAGTGCATCACATCTGCTTCTCTATAACCAGCTCTGCTTGGGAAGAAAGTCTGCAATGCAGTGGAGATGGAAAGTGGGAACAAGCAGAGAGGTAGATGAAAGGCAAAAGAGATGAGCTGAATATGCTGGGGGTGTGGGGGTTGGGGGGGGGGGGTTGAGGGGGAAAGATGGAGGTTCTTTGATGGGGAGAAGCAAGTGTAGAAGCAGGTAGCGATGCATGAAAAACTCCAGAGGAAGTGATGATCAGAAAACATGAGGGTCTTGTGAGATGTATGGGTCTTGTGGGGGCACAGAGTGTTTTATGTGAATCAACATGAAAACTTGAGAGTCAAAACTCTGTCCTACAACATTTCTTTTGGGTTTAAATAGAGAAGCATTTTGGTGTATGCACTGAAAAAAAATGTGATTGATCCATTTTACACATACAAGACATAGATTCTAGTATGCACTGCTGTTTTTTGTGTAGTCTTTGCAGTTCTAGCTTAGCTGAAGGGGTTTGAGCAGGGTGCTAACAAGTGTAAGGGCTCACCTCTCTGCCGTTATCAACATTTACAAAAGCTCATCTCTTGTCAGCTCCGTGTGCATGCCTGCCTTTAGGATTTTTGCTGTTAAAAAAAACCCTCAAAAAGACTCATCTGACAAAACATTTTAATCTTGGTGCAAGTTCTACATATTTGTATTTGCTTGTCAGGAGAGTAGATTTGTGCTTGTGAGGATGCAGTTGTGTAACAGGATAATGATTTCCTGCCATGATTTGTGGCAGATAAAAGCTAGATGGAGCAACAGAAGGATGGAAAGATGGAAGGAAGGAGCAGCAGATAACCTGAGAAAAGTGACGCCAAAAGGGCTAGTGGAGACAGCAGGTGAAAGGCAGAGATGAAACAGTATCAGAAAAAGTATTGATAATAAAGGCTGAGCAAAACGAAGGGAAAAGTGGGTAGAAAGAGAGAAATGATAATGGCGCATGTCTTTCTGAGGCAACTGAGATGATGATACAGGATAGGGAGGATGGAAAAAATGATTGACATCAGTTAAATACAAGGAATGAAAATTTAGGGAGGTGTTGAAAAGAAGTTTACTGACTACGGAGGGAGAGAAAGTGAAGGGAGATGGCTTTAATGCAAGGGCTGTATTAGAAAAGAGAGATGGAGCAAATGAGATAAAGAATGAGAGTGGTAAGCGGAACAGAGGGTTCAGGCTCTGATAACAGCGACTCTCTAGAGGCCCCTCAATTAGACCGGTAACCTGGCAACCAGCAGGCAGACAGCGCCCCTCACACACATAAAACACACACACACACACACACCCACACACACAGACATGGAGGGATGGAAAGAAGCAAAGCTCGATGGGGGAAAGAACAGAGGAATCATAGAGGAAAGTGAGGGGTTTAATGAAGGGATAAAATGGACAAGGAGTAAACAGATTAAGTGGAAAAAGAGGGCAGTAGGCAGGGTGTTGTCCCTGTATTTCTGTTTGTCTTGTGGTACAGTCCATGTCTTGGGGCCATGTCTGCTTTGGTTAACAGCATCATTGTTTTTCTCTGTTTTAATTAAGATGTGGTCCTCGTCTTTCTGTCTTTCGCTGATGCAAAGAGGAGAGGAAAGACAGAGAAGGGCAAGGAAAAGAAACATAGGAAGCATCTGTCCTTCCCTGTTTGCCCACCCCATAATGTTTGAGGCAAGCTCTCACTTATTGTCAGAAACCACTAGCCAATTAAGTCACAGGCTGACCCCGGGAGAACCAATAAAACCACCATTTGACCCATAGTCAACCAAAACCATCCGTCCATTTAAGCCATATCACTTTTAAACCACGAGGGCAAAAAGAGCAACACAAAAATCCCCTATATCCTGATTATGCTCTTCATTTTATGAAGTGCTTAAGTGAGCCAAAAGCACGCAGTTTGTTTACTAGACGCTGAGGTCTCAATATGTCATCCTGTTGTCAGTTTCTCATTTAAATCTTGCGGTGCTGTATTGCTGTCAGCAGCAGAACCAGCAGGGTGAAGGGTTGATGGCGAGATTTATCGGCTTGGCCACAGCGTGTCATCCCGGCCCGTAGGAATACTGTCAGCTTGCCAAGGCCTCAGGAACTCTGATTGAACGTTGAAATCCTGTCACATCTCTGTATTTGTGCGTATGTGCGTGAGGGTTTATGTGTATTTATGTTATGCATATGCGTATATAAGCTCGTGCAGTTTGTCATGCTTGACTGGAGAGAGGTGAAGGAGAGCTCTGGTGTCTGTGAAACAGTACACGAGGTGTGGTCGGGTGAATTATAAATGAGGACTAGCAGTACAGGAGATACCACTGATGACTCATGCTGGAATGACAAAATTGATCAATACAGCCGGATGATAAACCTAAAATTATGGAAATACTGACATTATAAATGAGTCTAGTTTGCCAGGAATTAGTTATGTAGGTCCACCTAAAACCCCAAATTGCTGTGCTTTGCTTGCTCGCTTTGCTGTGCAGCGAGCCGGTTTTTCATTTAAGACAGGACTATACTTTGTCCTAATATTATATACTATTTGCCAAAACTTCAGCCCCTCAAACACTGGCCTCTGTGTGAATTAGCGGACTTCCCGGTGGGCCGCCCCGTGCTCCTTTCGCAGCCCAATTTGTTTGGAACACAGAGCATCGCCATGGAGAAATTCTCACCACGTTGCTATGGCAGCAGCCCCCGTTCTTTTCTTCCTCTTTCCAAAATAAGATCAAATCAGAGTCTGTAGCACATTCCTTGCATAAGTGTCAGTACTTGTGATCCGGTGTTATAAAATCACACGAGCATAGACATCAAGGATACAGAAACCTATAAACAAACATGGAGTGGGGCTGATAAAAAGAGCCATCACAGGTTTAGGTGCATTCCTATCAAACAAATGCATACACACACACACGCGCACACACACACACACACACACAGCGCCATTGGCCTTGGATCCCAGGCTTACAGGAGGTGCCAGGAACCCTCTCTCCCACAGTCACCCTCTGTTCACTTGGAACAATAAGCCATTCTGTGTATGTCTTTCTCTTTCTCGCTGTCTCTCTCTCTCGCTTTCTTGCTCGCTCTCTCAGCTGACCCGACAGTCAAACACCAGAGGTGTGTGAGTGTGTGTGTGTATGTGTGTGTATGTGTATGTATGTGTGTGTGTGTGTGTGTGTGTGTGTGTGCGTGTGCGTGCGTGCGTGCATGTGTGTGTGTGCGCGCGCGCGCGCGTGTGTGTGTGTGTCAAATTTGTAGCTAAAAGTATTCCCAGTCTTTGGCCTTGAACTGTGAGTTAGTGTATGTGTGTTTGTAGATTCCCATTGCCAGTGTCCTGTGCATTGTTAACTCAGGTAACCCCTCCCTCTCCACCTTTTATCCCATTTGAATCAGCACTGACTTCACCTTCACTATGAAGTCAGCATCAGTAATGAGAATCAGCGGGGCAGACTCTGTCTGCCCCACCCTTCAGCTGCAAACAGGCCACCCTCACTCACAACCAACACTGGTTTAATTGGCGTATATGGAGTGTGTGTGTGTGTGTGTGTGTGTGTGTGTGTGTGTGTGTGTGTGTGTGTGTGTGTGTGTGTGTGTGTGTGTGTGTGTGTTTGGGGGGGGGGGGGTATTGTCCGCAGCAGCAGCCGCAGTCCAGTGTGGGTGGATGCAGGAGACAACCAGACAATTGGCTACTCTACCCATAATCCTTAGGGATCTACACTGAATCAAACCCACTTCCTATGTATGTGTGTGTGTGTGTGTGTGTGTGTGTGTGTGTGTGTGTGTGTGTGTGTGTGTGTGTGTGTGTGTGTGTGTGTGTGTGTGTGTGTGTGTGTGTGTTTGCGCGTGCATGCATGCGTGTTCAAATGCTCTTTGATGTTATCATGCAAATGCATTATTCTCCCAACTGTCTTCGTCTCTGATTTTTTTTTCTCCTCATGTTATTCTCATCTTCTCTCTCTCCAAAGAGTTTGTATGTGACTCATGTTCATCAGCATCAGTTGACGTTCTTTTCCTTCCCGTCTTTCTCCTCTCCTCTCTCTTGTATAGCCTGTTGTCCTTGGCTGGCTATTTTATTTCTTATCTGATATCCCTGTTTTCCCGTTACCTCTCTGCCTCTGTAGTATGATTCATCCTCTGACTCGGTCTGCAGGTGGAGGATTAATGCTTCAAAGAAAGACACAGAATCCATCTTCTAACAAAATTTCCTTCTGCTTAAGGTCGGGGTTAAAGTTTTGTGAATTTCGCCAAGGCTTATGCGAGTGCTATTGTTTCAGTTTAGTAAAGTTATATTTCCAGGCATAGTGCATTTTTCATTCCAACCGTGCGGCAAGCTGTATGTGTGTGCGCATTGACTAAATATAGCCTTTAACTGAGGATAATAGGGATAAATCTGCAAAGCTAGTTGTTTGAAATTTCTCAATATTGGTGCCAATATAATACCTGTGTTTTAGTACCAATACCAGAACAACACTTTCTGAATACCTTACATTTAGTAATCCAAAAATAAATTTTATAACTTTTCTTTTTCATTTATCTAAATAAAACCAACTTCTGAAATGCACCAGTGTCTAATTTTGTCTTAACACAAACTGGCAGAATTGCCTAAATAAAATACTCAATCAAGAAAAATAACCATTGTTAAATTATAATCATCATCCTCATCATCACCAATCCTACACTAACGGGCATACCATTTAATCATCACAGAGTAAAAACATGACCCCCTGTTTTGGTGCTTAGGAATTCTGAGTTTATTTCCACTTGAACATTGTAATGTTTTTGTTTTTTTTTCTCCATTTTTGTGTGTGACCAGTTGAAGGTTTGTGTGAACTCATATTCCCCTGCAGCGCGATCTCGCAGCCATATGTGGACATAATTTTCTGTCTGGGCGGCTATGACAAATATATGAGTCACGGGTCGATAACGTCTTGCTTAGATGAGATCATTACACACCGTGGAGAGCTCAGATTGAAAATGTAAGTCACTGGTACAAGGCACACGCAATCTCTGTGTATCTGAGTGAGTTACTTTGTGTGCACATGTGTGTTTGTGTGCCAGACTAATGGTCCATTGTGCTCTGTCAGGGTTTATTTAGCTCGCCGGGGGTGTGGGGCCGCTGGCTTTGGAGTCCAGACAGAGCACTATTTTTACCTTAGCAGGAAGGGAGCACAGTGCCTCCTCTTACATACACACACACACACACACACTTTCACAGTTCATTTCGCTTCAAATATGTAGGCTAATCTACATTTTAAGTTAATCTCTCATTCACAAACATACACAAAAAAAAAGTACCAAGGAACAGCGTTATGTAAACACAGCATACTACACAAACACACACACACACACATGTCATATCCACAACAAACACACACAATACACACAACACACTGTGGCTATCCCATGGCTGAGGTGTCCCTTTCCAAATTGGTTGCGAGCAGCTGTTGTCCTCCCGCACGTCAAGGGTTGGAAAACGGAAAAAAAAAGGGGGGTTCCTCGGGGGGGGTTTTTCTTTTTCTTTTTTTTTTCTGTTTTTTTTTTTTTTTTTTTTTTTTTTTTTTTCTCTTCTGACTGTGAGAGGCCGCCCTGACCAAAGGGTGGAAGGCGGGGAGGGTCTAAAGGGGCCTTACCTTTGACCATTGTGCTTTCACAGTCCTGTGGGAGAGTCAGAGGAGTGGAGTAGTCAGAAAGTGCAGGGAAGTGAAGGAAAAACAGTGTCACAACATGTAAGAGAAAGACGAGGAGAAGCCACCAGTGTAGGAGTAGATGTGTGTGTGTGTTTGTGTGTGTGTGTGTGTGTCAGTGTGTGTGTGTGTCAGTGTGTTGGACCATGGCAGGGGTGAGCTGGCTGGGAATATTTGTAAGATTTGTACTGACTGACTGGGCTCAACCTCAGGAGTCAGTCTGAACTAACCTACTGACTGTGGAGTAGAGAGGAAAAGACAGCAAGAAAGGAGGGAGGAAAGGATGAGGGAGGCGCTGGATAATATGGATGGATGTGGTGGAATGGATGATGTCATCAGGCAAACGTCCAGTCTCTACCTCAATGATGACTACAAAGAGGTAAAGGACCATGTTGTGTCTCATTCCATGCTTATAAGTCCAATTCATTGAAAGGCATGAATGCTGAGGGCTACTGGAAAAATCTGTGTGGTGACATTTTTTTGGTCACACATGTGATGTGACTGTGTTTACTTTGTTGGTTTGCTCTTCAACTATGTGAACACACACATATACAGTTACTTTTGTTTTGACATTTTAGACACACTTATTCTCTTTCTTGCTGAGTTAGATAAGAAGATTGACCACAATATGAAGCTACAGCTGCATATACTGAACAGGCAGATATGAGAGCAGTATCAATCTTCTCATCTAACTCTTGGCAAAAAAAGCGAATAAGTGTCTTTCTCGATATTACTTTTAAAAGGGTTTTGCTTGTTGTGTGTAGCTATGTGACACAGCCCAAAGACTGAGGCTGACATAATGCTTAAAGTTTGGGTATTAAAGTGCTTAGCTATTTTGGGCAAAGCTATGACATAATAGTGTGAGTAACCATGCTTTTATCCTTAAATCTGCTTTAGTCTTTGGGAGAGAAAAAAAAAACACATTTCTCCAGTGAATCTTTTCCCACAAATCCATAGTCTGGCCTTCTCGCAGAGAGAAAGCTCAAATGTCACTTGGAGATCCATTGTCCTGTCTAAACCCACTTCATGCTCCCCATCTCTCCTTCCTCCCTTTGTCATTCTCCCCCTTTTTCTTTTTATTTTATCCCACCATAACCCTCCCCCACCTCTTTTAACACCACACACACACTCATGTACAGCCTTCTACCACTTGCTGAGTTGTTCTCTTCCAATCTGAGTGACAGGAACAGCCTTGCACTGACCTGAGGCTGAACTGTATGAGGGGCCAGAGGTCAGGTCCCTTATCTGGGATGGAATGTTGCACTGCCTGGGCAGACAGGTCTCCGATAGCATGAAAAGAGAAGACGGACTCACACGCAGGATGTAGACTTTAAGCATGTGGAATAGTTGGACATATCCAACTTATAACTATACAACATATCCCTTTTTCCAGGCTTTACTCTAAACTAAGCTCACCTGCTGCTGTCTGTTGCTACATAGTTAGCATAAATGAGTGTGGTATAAATGTCTTGCTCAAGGCAAGAAAACAAATTTCTTGAAATGTCCAACTATACGTTTAAATAGAATATACTTTGACTTTAGACTATACATGTACTGTATAGTTTCAAAGAAATGGATGCAGTTTTACGCAAATCTGAGCCTCCCAGAACATTTGTGTGACCTGTGAAGCTATTCAGCACAGTCAAAACACCCCCACACACGGAGAGAGAAGACACAGTGACCTTGTATCTGTTTGTAGAGCTGTGAGCTCAGCAGCAGCTCACTGGCAGGCCTGGAAAACATATCAGAGTGAAGCTTTCCCAATTCTTCAATACACATGTCATGCTTTTTACTGTTGCTTCGCTTAAATCGCCCGAATACTCATAAGAGCTGGTATTTGCGTATCTGTGTGCGTGCTTGTGTGTGAACAGTAGGTTCTTATGTCAAACCAGGGAGTGAGGAATCGGCCGGTGAAAAGCCACCATTGTGCAAAACCGGGGAGAGCACTTATTAGATGAGGAATGGAGGGAAAGAGAATAAAGGAGAAAGAAGTATAAATAAATTAAGAGGTGACACATTTTAAAAGTCGTGGTAGCATACACTAGGGTAGAAATCCGTGGACATGCAGAGACACACACACACATCCACGTGTGCATCTCTTAACCACTGAATAATTTCTGGACACAAGAGCCAGCAATTTAGATGAGGATGCTCTCTGTTAGCGCAGATAATTAAATTCATCTCCCTCTGCTAATAAATTAAATACATTTTTCAAGGAAGATTTGAGGGCTCAAACTAGCACCCTGTTGCCATTGGCAGTGCTAAATCACCCTCTAGGTCTGTCAGATGAATGGTTGTAGTGCAGAGTGGAGGAGAAAATGTCTTTTTTCAGTGAGGGTTTTTCAGTGGAGGAAATTACTTGGTGAATTTCAGGAAAAACACAAATTAGCCCAGTTGTGTTCCTCCCAATCTAATTTGGACGGTGACGGCTTTGGCGCTCAAGGCCAGGAAATGAGGAAGGTGGTTATGACTGTCACTCATTCTCTCTCCCTCTCTCTTTCTCTCTCTCTCTCTACTCCCCTTCCCACATGTATCCTGAGTGTTAATGCAATGGAACCAGCAATTTTCACGTCATCATCATTATGTGGAAACTTGATTTGCCAGCCTCAGGATTTCATAAGATTAAGAGAGAACCTCTAGTGGGAAAATTGCCCAGTCATGCACACAAAAGGTAACAATAACACCCTATTCACGTCTATTCGAGTAAGTGGGCAAATCAAAGGAGCAGAAAGATTGTTTGTTTGTGGCCTTTCGCATGCAAGGTTTGCATTTCATTCACCCCAAACAAAAATAAAAAAGTCACGCCTGGAAGAGGAGCATCATGCAAACATGGAAACTGCGAACAAGACAGGATGTGATTGCTTCCTGCATTAAAGCGGCTCTGAGAATCCATCTACTTTACTTCCGATAAAGGAAGTACGTTTTAAGATTTACATGATAGCACATCAAATCCATAAAGACAAGAAGATAAGGTATAGAAGAAGAGCTATTGGTACAGTATGGATGATAAAAAAGGAGTTGTGTAGGAAAGGAATGAGAGGCAGAAGCATGTATTTACTACCCAATTCGCACCTCCACCCCTCAGTGGCATCTTCCACACCTTTGTAAATGGTTTATGGGGCTTCCATGATGACTGTTTTACCACACTAGGCCCACCCAGACACACACACAAGCACTCAACACCTACATGCTGTATACACAGATGACAGGAAGTTGTGTTGTCAGGCAGGTGTGTGATGCAGAGACGATGTCCTGCCTGCTAATCCAGCTGCAGGGCAGTGATCACTTTTGACTAGTGGCGCTTTATTCCTCTCGTATTATCAATGTGAAGTGCTACATTTGATTTTACCTAGGGCTGTGCATCCTGCCTATGCTCACAGTCCATTCAGTCCAGTTGCTAAGTTTGTAATTCAGTGTTCAAACGGTTATTGTTTAATCGATTTGTCGATCAACAGAAAATTAATTGGCAACTATTTTGATTACAGTTTGAGTCATTTTTTTAAGCCAAAATGCCAAACATTCACTTCTTTAGTGTGAGGATGTGTGGCTTTTCTCTGTTTTACATAAAAGTAAACTGAATATCTTTGGGTTTTGACATTTAAAGACATCACTTTGGGAAGATAAACTGGTTTTCAACATTTTACAGACTAAATGATTAATCAATTATTTGCGAAAATAATCAGCAGATAAATCAATAATTAAAATTGTTCGTTACAGCCCTAGTGTGATTGACCAATTACCAGTCTAATCAGTGATAGAAGCAATACATGTCACCCTGGCTTTCTCAGCTCACATTATGTAAAGGGGTAGAACAAGCTTGAATAGTCAAATTCAGTGCTGTGTTGAAACATTGCTCTTATCACTGCATGTCAGTAGCCTTTTGCAAAAGTATGTCCTTGTGGTGGTTATAACATTTTATTTATTTAAATCACAAATATTATCCAAAGTGGCAGCGTATGAATAGTTGTTCATTTTAAATCATTGTAGCGCGTATGCTCTGTGTTCTGCCTCATATATTTAAACAACTCTTAACTCTGATGCTGGATGTAAAATGCAAAAAAAAAAAACTCTCACTGTTTATGGCCTAGTTTAAACTGATTTTCTTTTTCTTTTTTTTCTTTCTTTTTTTTTTTTGGTTAGGCTATGGAACCTAATGACCTGTTAAGATAGTTAATCAACGAGTTATTAACAATTGCTGAAGATGTAACCCTGATTATCCAAGTCATTCCATCTCTAAGTTAAGTTATCAGAGAGTCTTCCAGTGTGGGAATTTACTTTTGTATTTGGAGGGAGTTTGTTAAACCACACATCAGCAGACAACCATCTAGCAGAGAGTGTGTGTGGGCTTGCATTCACAAACTGTTTGTGAAACTGAGCTATAAAGTTTATGGTGTTGCTGTTTGCCGCGTTCTGATTAAAAATGTCCCCTGAGCCTTCCTGTGTGTTCCACCTGGACCTCAGCACAACCCCCATTTTTGTTTTTCTCTCAGCACTCACCTCATGATGGGAGCAAACGGTCGACAATGCTCAGTGAACCTGCTGCTTCTGGTTTTCGTCTTTGCTTGGAGCAGCAGTTCTGTGGAGTAACGTGACTGACAGTGGGTCAGCTCTGTTGTATGAGTGATGTACATGTAAATAAATGTGTGCCTGCACTGTACCACACAGGCTGCTGTTGCGCCTGTAAAGCAATGAATTGAAACTCTCAAGTGTGTTCATTTGACTCTGCAGGCTATCTTTCAAACACACACATAGGAGCAGTGTGTGTGTGCTGGCAGTGCCAAGTGTGTCTTGTGGGCTCTTGTGTGGAGTGGGATTATGTTAATTTGTCCTTGGTGGAGGCACTCTCACCAACGCCTGCACACTATTGTCAGGAGAGACAGACAGAGAGAGAGGAAAGGAGGGAGCGAAGGAGTTGAGAAAAAGAGTGGGAGAGAGGTGAAGCTGTGATAAGCAATTTGGAGTGGGTAGAACAGAATGAACAGCAGAGAAGAGAGGCCTGAGGCTGATGGAGGGAAGTGGAGATGAAAGGAGAAAATAGGGATAATGAGAAAGCGAAATAAAGACAAACGACTGGTAAGGCTGAATCAGGTGAGTAAAGAAAACATGGGAATGTGAGGAACAGAGGTGGAAGATGTGTGGGGGAGTAAGTGAAGACGGGCGATAATGGGAAAGAGACGGATCAAAAGAGTAAGGATTGCTCATCTCGATTCTACTCTCTTTTTTGGTCATTTTGCCTTTATTTAATAGTAAAAGTAGAGATACAGAGCAGAAATATGGGTGAAGGTAGAGACAGAGAGGGAAATGAGGTCCCTGGCCACGGATGTTGCGGTTACATGGTATACTTCTTTAACCATTAGGCCATCAGACACCCCTTATAAGCTTTTTAAACCTTAAAATCTAAAATATTTAAACTCGTAGTTCTAGACCTTGGGGTCATGGCCCTTCAAGGTGTCCGAGTCACTGTGTGTCTGACCTTTTGCAAAAAAGTTCTTTGTGACAATAATCTGGGCTCTAATGCTTCTTTGCAGCAGTATGTCAGTGCTACAGAAAATTGTATTCCCATTCCCAATTTATCATAAACTGAGTCGCTCATTAGTTGTTTGCACCTCAGTTGGATGTGTTTACCTGCTATCAGCAAAGACGAGACATCCTATGTGGACTGGTGTGTGTGAAGTGCTGCCAAAGCTGAAGCTGCGCTGAGTTAGGAATTCAGGATTGGGAAGAGGCCCTGGAATTGTGTAATGTTGGGATTCTTGCAGATTTAAGCATGTGTGAAATGGCTATTACTGCTCTTCCTCCGGAGTTTACCATACGTAAACTTAATCCTGAGTGAGTACTGTATGAGAAGTAGGGGTGGCAGTAGCTCAGTCCATAGGGAGTTGGGTTGGGAACCAACCGCTCAGCCCACTCACTTTGACATTTCTCCATTTGTGCATGAATAGGTACTGAGCATGTGTGTGTATTTCAGGCGTGTAGTGTAGTGATTTCTAACGGAGTGTACGTTGTAATCAATAAAAAGTACCCTGTGTGTGTGTGTGTGTGTGTGTGTGTGTGTGTGTGTGTGTGTGTGTGTGTGTGTGTGTGTGTGTGTGTGTGTGTGTGTGTGTGTGTGTGTGTGTGTGTGTGTGTGTGTGTGTGTCGGAGTGCTCACTGGTTGTTAAGACAACAGCACCACCTGCTTGTGACTTCTGATAATGTCAACTTGTTATGATCCCTGCTCTGATATATCTTTTCTTTTTTGTCAGTACTTCAGCTGACTCCACACTTTGTATCAGAGCTTGTTAGGATAACACTGAAGCTCTTTTGCTAATTAAGAGGAGGCTGATGCTATCAATACGCTTGCACCTGTATTTTGGACTATCAAAAAGTGCTCGGGGTAACGTTGCTTCTATTTGTGCATACAGCTAATCTTGTGGGTGGGGGGGGTGAGGGGGGGGAGTTAGGCTGATGTAGCATGCCAGAAAGCTATATATAGGTACCTGGTGTTTGAGGTGCCATGATGACAAGCATCCACCTTGCAGGGTCTTTAAGGAAGACACCTAATCCCTACCAGCATGACTCTGACCTCGTTGTGAAACTACAAAATAATTCCTCAAAAAGATCATAAAAAGCTAACCATACTGTGGTAATGTCCTTTTGCAGGCCCAAAAGAATGAGAGGGAGTCTATCAGGCAGAAGTTGGCCCTGGGCAGTTTCTTTGACGATGGGCCAGGCATCTACACGAGCTGCAGCAAGAGCGGCAAACCCAGCCTGTCCTCCCGGTAAGAAGACCTCTGTCATACGTCTTTCTTAAATAATAAACATGTGACTGGTGGTTTTCTAATATTTTCTGTGGTCTCATAATTCTCTGAAGAAGGATGTAGCTGAAAGGCGATCATAGACAAAGACGTCAAGGGTGCATGAATTTAAGCGGTATACAAGAGCTAAAAAAAAACACACAGAAGGATATAAATCGGAAAGTCTAGAGTTACTGTCATAGGTACCAGTAAAGAAAGGACAAACAGGGAGGAAGTGAATGACAGGAAGCAAAAAGGATTTGTGCAGTGTGAATGAACCACATACAGTCAGCCCTTGTGGCACTCACTTCCCAAAACACACACAGACATTACTACCACCTCCTACACTAAACCTTACTGGAACTAGATGTTCTGTAAACACTCCAGTGCTCATTGTATTACTGTGATTTGAATCACGTGGATTTCTTAATAATGTAATGCACAAAGATGTCAAAGGTGCATGAATTTTAGCGGTATACAAGAGCTAAAAACAAAACACGCAGAAGGGTATAAATCAGAAAGTCTAGAGTTACTTTCATAGGTACCAGTAAAGAAAGGGCAAACAGGGAGATAAGTGAATGACAGGAAGCAACAAGGATTTGTGCAGTGTATGAGCCCTCACTTCCCAAAAGACACACACAGACATTACTACCACCTCCTACACTGTACCTTACTGGAACTCCAGTAGATGTTCTGTAAACACTACAGTGCTCATTGTATTCCCGTGATTTGTTTCACATGGATTTCTCAATATTGTTGCAGCAGATCGGTGACTGATTGTCATGCGTAATGCCTCATTGATGATTATGGGTAAATCGTTAAGATGACAGTAATGTGTTAAATACAGTATGATTGTCTGGGGTGGCAAAGTCATAGACACACTGTATTAGAACCAAACTGATACTGGATTTTTTGAGGCTGATGCCCACTATCTACTTAAGAATTTAAGAAGCAAAACTACCAATACCAAACGTCAGCCAATATTATTATTATTTTTATAAGGATCCCTTAAATTTCTTCTTTAAAGTATTTTGGAAAAAGAAATGCATAAACACCATCTCCAAGCCACACAATGTATTAGAAAACATACCCTCACACCTATGTGATGAGTGTATAATTACACCCCTTCAATTTTAAAGAATTGTGACCAAGATATGTACTGAGTGAGACAATTTATAGGTCAAAGATAAACTTGTCAGTGCTCTCTCATTCCAAACTATATATATATATATATATATATATATATATATATATACAGCTGATATAATATGATACCTTTATATATATATACCTTTATATATATATATATATATATATATATATATATATATATATATATATATATATATATATATATATATATAAAGGTATATATATATAAAGGTATCATATTATATCAGCTGCTGGTCGTCAGAAAAGTTAGTAATCTAATCTATTAAAATGGAGTTACAGGGAGGTTTTTGATGCTGCCTCTCCTGGGAAAAAAAACAATCGACCACTCAGGTCCAACTTTAATCGGGACTGATTAGATCTATGCTGTGTAATCAATCAGCTCTGTTTGTAATTACTGCATTGAATAAACAGATTATTGATCCACTGATGTGTGGATCTCTGATATTCTGCTGCTCCGTGGCACAATAACACCCCCACCGGTCCCAACCATATTGGATCAGATCTACCGGAGGCTTCCTGGATCGATCCATATTGAAGACAAGAGCAGAGATGATTAAAAGCACGAGCCTTCCTTAATGCTATCCTCAGCCGGCACTTTGCTCTGGTGATGAAGGCAGCTAGCATTTGCCAGGATCTTCTTTCTATTTTTCTTAATATTGTTTGCACTTTTTCCCTCTTTAACGGAAGGCGTAGTGCACACAGTTCAGTGTGCATACTCACAGCACTCTAAATCCTTTATTGAACTCATCATAATACAATAGGTCATATGTATTAGCAGCAGCGCTGTTGACATTGCTGTCTGTTTTGGCTCTGGTCCGAGTCAGTTACTGCAGAAAGAGGCAACACTGAACTGACTTGACTCTTATCTGCATTTATGTTAATAATAACATGTTGCACCCTGTTCGAATCTGTCTCTGCCTCTCCCTGCAGGCTGCAGAGCGGGATGAACCTACAGATCTGTTTTGTCAATGACAGCGGCAGCGACAAGGACAGCGATGCAGATGACAGCAAGACAGAGACCAGTCTGGACACACCTCTGTCCCCCATGGTAAGCACTGATGTCCACCCATGCACTTTGAAGCCCCCGCAGAGTTATAATAGTATTTCGCCAGAATTCAAGAATGAAAGAAAATGACTTTAATCGTGGAATCGCAATGAAATGTGTATTATGATATACAGAGTTGACGGTGTGAAAGTGTCAAAGATCTGATTGTGTGAAAGCGAGATTGAGGCAGAACAAGAATGAAAGCAGTGAAACGGGGGAGATAGTCATTATGAATCAGAGAGATAATCAGCGCTTCAGATGCTATATGAATGTCTTTGCTCATGTTTTCTGGCCTGTTAACCAATTCACGGGCAGCAAATGAGAGGTGAATTGGAATACGCTCACCATGGCCATGGATGACTGGCCACATTAACCTCATGTCACCCTGAGACACGTTTAACAGAAAGAGAGGGAGAAAGAGAGAGTTATCATTTCTTTGCATGTTCATCCGCACTCTCCTCACATCCCATTTGATGTACAATGACGTTCCTGTCAGTGTGTAAAATCTACATACCAAAATGCCAAGAATACATTAATTAAACATTCATCTTCTGACCTGGTCTTTCTTATCTTTCCTTTTCTCCCTCATTTCTTATTCGGTTCATTGTCTCCTCCATATTTTATTCCACCTTGCCATAATTTGTCCACCACGTCCTCCCTGCAGTCCAAGCAGAGTTCGTCCTACTCTGATAGGGACACCACAGAGGACGACTCTGAGTCGCTGGAGGACATGGACTTCCTGAGTCGACAGAAGAAGCTGCAGGCCGAGGCGAAGCTGGCTCTGGCTATGGCCAAACCCATGGCCAAGATGCAGGTGGAGGTGGAGAAACAAAATCGCAAGAAGTCACCAGTGGCCGACCTGGTCAGTACCACAATTACACAGTAATGCTGCCTTTGACCGTGACGATTTGTATCACTAAGGACAACATGTCCAAAACAAAAGGGGGAAACACCTTTCTTATTTTCCAAATGACTTCTGTATTCTCTGACATAACAGAATTCATGTAAATGTAATGGCCTAGGCCAAGAGTTATGTAGTTTTATACAGATAAGGTTAGCATGCAAATACAACACAAAGTTGATACACTGGAACCAAGAGATCCACTGATTTATACGACATGTAAGAGAAGAATTACTAGAACAAAGGCATATTTGCAATTTCCAGCTTTTGGTTTTACTTTAAATCAGTGTTTTTATATTAACAATTGATTACATTACTACTTGTATGTGAAGGGGGCTTCTCGTAATGATGAACTCACAGAGAATTATTCCCTGACTCTGCCGTTCCCCTCGGTTCTGTGGAGCTTTATAGCATCTTTCAGCTCATTGTTTAGGTTTTTCGGCCCACAACTTTACTGTTTTAGTTTATTCTCATCACTCTCATCAGTGTAGTTTTTGGCAGACAAGCAGCTGTTTTCATCAAAACAAAACACTCCCACAGAGTTAGTGACTAGCTGGTGAAGGACGTGGAACATTTAGCAGGTTAAGAGGCAGATATTTGTCTCAGGATTTGGTGGAGAGGAGAGTAAACATCGGACTTACATTCACGTATCAGCCAGAAACTCCAAATGAATGTTGTTCCATATCTGCTGGATGTGTAAATCGGAAAATGCTTGCTAAGAAGTTCACCATATTAATCAAAAGGTGATCATATTTTAGTGTTGTGTTTACAGCTTGTTTCCCCTGTCCACAAATGGCCCAAAATGTGATATTGCAGGTCAGGCCTGTGACATCATCAGCCTAATTCATGCAACTAAGCAATCAGCTGGCACACTTGGTATTTCCATACACCTCTACCTGCTCCTGATGATGGGTTTAAAGCAAAACCAAAAGCTTAAAACAGCAAGTATTCCTCATGTTGTTGTAGTAGGAGGAAATTATTAATCATATTATCACCTAAAAGGGGAACACCACCTAAATTAAGGATTTCAATATATTATTTCCATGGCCTAGGAAAGTTCAATCAACATGAGCTACTCTCTCTCAACGACAGAAACCAGAGAAGAAAGTCTCCAACTTGTGATGTCATCAAGTATAAAGTCTGGAGCTGCTCTGTAGACAATCAATGGGAGATTTTGTGGACCCACAGAATATTTGTTTTCTTTTTTATTCTATCAGTAATGTTCTCAGTTCTGAAACAGAAAATGTTCCCATATTCTAAGAACATTCCCCTGGGTGCTGTCAGTGTCATCTATTGTCTATAGAGCAGTTCCAGACTTAATACTTGATGACATCACAAATTTGAGCTTTAGCGCTCTAGTTTTTTGCATTTGGGAAAGAAGTTTTAATGTTAACTAATATTTTTGGACTGTCTTAGACCATAGCATGTATGCATTTTCAAAATGAGCGTAGTTCCCCTCTAAAGATGAGTAAGATAGCTAATTGTAGCAGAGAGCTATATGATATAAAGTAGAGCTTTTTCCTTTTTACTGTTTTAGAACAAACCTTCACATATGTTATGGTCAAATGTCTATCATTTGGTCCATTAGTCAAAGTGTATGCGAATAGATGGGTGGGTTGTGTGTCAGAAACGTATGAGTATTATATGGAAGCTATGGAAACGGGAAACATTTACTTGTGATGATGTCACAGGAATCCTCCTCCAACTCCCCCTCTGTTGCCTCTCTTCCTCTGCCCCCATTTAGAGGAAGGAAGGTGATGACGAGCCTGCTCATCATTTTTTCATCCATTTTTATCTGCCTCACTGCCTCACGCACACACACCCACACTGTCAGACTCACACACACAATATTTCCACACGGACTTGCAGGCAGAACCGCTTTACTTATTCAGAGAAGCGAGGGGCAGCTCAGCCGGGTCCATCTATAATTCATACACCGGAAAGCATTGCCTTCAGTGTTGAGGGATGTAGCAGTGCTCAGCAGTCAGAAGACATCACTGTCACATCTGGACCGAACACACAGTGAATATTAAGATGTATTAAGGCTACAGACGCCTGCTATGTCCACAACACCAGAGATCTATTAAACTGAAGCAGTTACATGTGCCAATTCTCCCCTGGAACAGTGATCCCTAACTAGGGGGTACTTTTGCAGTTGCCTGGGGTACATAGAAGTGCTTTAACTTCTGCCAACCTGAGTCAGTTGTAACACCTTAAAGCCATGTTTTGTCACAGAAATTGCATGAAATAGTTAGCTAAAAATAAAAAGTTATGTATTAACAGCTAAAAAGAAGTAAGTAGTGCATAAACAGTTAAGTTCAGTTTCGTTTATATCATATATACACGTAAAAAAAACAACAATAAAAAACAATGAGTCATTACTTTTGAAGGAGTGATGAACTGTGATGAACAAGTTTGCTGTAGATGTAGGCTGAATCCTTTGCTTATTACACCTACCCTTTTTACATTCATTATGTTGTGAAGTTCCTTTTAGATTTATAACCTGCAGCATTGTTGAAATAATGAGCTAAAACTGACGGAAAACAGCAATGGATAAATGGTAAAACTGTTATTGAATTATTTTTTTTATTCACTTAAAGTAATAGTAATAAAGTAATAAAAAGCTAAAACTAATGCATAAATAGTTGATATAATTAGCTGTAATTGATAGATAAACAGGGTTAAATAATAAGCTAAAAGTGAAAAATAAACAGTAGAAATAATAAGCTAATAATAGCTTATATAGTTAGCTGTGTGATGTTGAAAGATCTAGCTTTTGCCCCTTTTGGTAAATTGAAATTGACAATTGAATTGTATGAAAAAATGATTGTAACAATCCACTAAATACAGTATTTCATAAAAGCCACATTAGTTGGTCATTCCGCCAGACCGTGGAGAGGAAGGGTTTCACTGGATTTTTCATTTGATGGTTAAAAAGAAATTAGCGAGGAGCCCCTCACTAAAATGTGGGAATTTTGAGCCCTATATCCAGTGTGCCGTCGCCAGTTTTAGTTGAAATGAGCTTGTTAATTTTTGCCGTGCGTACATGAGTTTCAGAGTCTATTTGTCAAGAAATTTACATGATAAAGATTTATTGATTTTGACCTATTTTTTGACCTTAAGTAATTCTGTTCTTTAAATGCTCAATTTTTCAAAAGCGTATAAAGAGTTTTATGTTAAGTTTTCCTCATATGAAGTTTGTTCAAAGAGACAGCAAAATTAAAAATACACATATGTCATCAGATATCTGGGTGGAACCAATGAAAGACAGAGGAGATTGATCGTCGATAGCGGGCGCAGGCCCTATTGAAACTGAAGGGAATTATTATTTCTCGTACATTGCCTTTTAAGCGGCTATATCAAGTTCAATTGCGGTCTCATCAAAGTCTGGTGAAAATGTTCATATTTTGGGTTTGGAATAGGCGCACTAATGACGTTAGCGCCCCTACAAAAGTTTAAAAAATTTAACCCCTGCAGTGTGTTTTTAAGTTTAAGCTTCGGTTACGCGTAGCTAAACACACTGTAGGGGCTCCATTTCTTTTAACTTTGTAGGGCTTAGCGGCCACTTTTGTGCCTATTCCGGAAACCCTTAAAATACTGCATTTTCACCAGACTTGATGAGACCGCCAATTTTGGTGAGATTTTGAATATGCTAAGCCCCTCAAAAAGGCAATTAATTTGCAGGAAATAATAATAATTCCTTCAGTTTCAATAGGGCCTTCGCCGCTATCGACGCTCGCCTAATAATCTCCTCTGTCTTTCATTGGTTCCACCCCAGACATCTGATGACATATGTGTATGTTTTAATTTTGCTGTCCATAACTGCACTCAGTATGAGCAGAGCTTTCATTTGAGCCTAAAATTAAGGCTCTTTGACGATTTTTAAAAATTGACATTTAAAGAGCCAAAAATTGGCGGCCATCTTGAATTTAAAGGTCAAAAATAGGTCAAATCAATAAATCTTTATCATTTATGAATTTCTTGACCCAAATAGACTCTGAAACCATGTATTATGCAGCACTGTGGGCAAAACCATTAAAAAGTTCATTTCCAGCTAGGCTGACGGCAGCCATTTTGGATATAGGGCTCCCAAAACATTTCCCCACATTTTTGTGAGGGGCACCCTGGCTAATTTCTTTTTTTAACCATCATAGATGACAAATCCAGTGAGAAACAAACCTTTCCTCTCCACGGTCACGGAACTGCTATAGATGACCCAACTACATTACAATTAGTTAAAATTAACACATTTTTAACATGACGGGTGGTGTCAGCGAAGGTACAGTAAGCCAACTGTGTGCCTGTGTGCTGGAAGTGCCTACATCTGTACATGGAAGTACTGAGAGAAAGCACAAAAGTCATCGAGAGCAAATACGGGGAGAGATTTAGATTCTATGTAAAACCTCAGGTCTCTCCCACAAATTCATTCAGAGAGAAGTGTAGTTCCTCAATCTCATATCGAGTCATTGCTGGAGGTCTGTTCGCTGGTATTTCAACACATCGTCAATAGTTTGTAATTATATGTATGATAACAGAAACTCACACAGTGGTCAGCATTCTGGCTTGTTGAGTCAGGACCAACACCAATCTACAACCTTTGCACTGGCTTGGTCTCTGACATCACATTTCTCTCGATGTCACTCTTTAGTCACTTCTTGTGTGCATTTCAAGTCTCTCGAAACTGAAACTGACACATGGCAGTTTCAAGTACAGTTGCATCAGTGCCATTGTGAAAGCAAAAGAGGGGTGAGAAAGTTTCGAGAACTACGCACACAAACACTTGGCACATGTGCATGTTTTCTCATTGTGACTGGAGAACAAGTGGGAGGCAGAGATTAAATGTGTGTTAGAAGGAAAGCGAAAGAATGTAGACCGGTTGCACATTATGCTTTGTGATTGAATTGCATGTTGTGGATACACTCTGAAGTTGACTGAGAACATGGGGCAACTGCTGGTGGCAATGGGACTCATTAACACATACTGTATACAAAGCAAGCAGAAACATTGGAAATTATAAATTAAAGGAGAGACTGAAAAATAAAAGCAATGTTTGGAGTCATTTCTGCTCAGGTACTAGTCAATACAGTAATTGCCACAAATACAATTCTTTAAACTTTCAGGACGCTGCATTATATGGAAGACTTTCATTTTCACTCATAGGGAAATAATGTGTAAATTCTCACCCTTTATTGTCACTCCACCTTTGTCTGTGATTACATAATAGATGTTTCACTACTGTAGATGAATGGGAAGACTTGGGAATTTTCAAAGTACCAGTAAAAAGGAAAATCATACTATAAATATAAAAGGGGACATGAGGCCTGCACCGTTTTTTTATGGGTCTATGGGTAAAAGCATTCAGGAAGAGCAGCATCACTGCTGGCCTCTGCTGGACAGTGAAAACTTCACTTCACTGAGTTAATCTGCTGCTAATTTGTAATAAAGCACTGTCAACCCGTTTGTGACCAAACAGTAGTTTCTACTTGGAATCCCCTAACTTTACAATCTCCCTACACAGAGAGGTGAAAACCTCAAAGAAATAGTGATATTCCCTTTATGAGGGGTGCTACCATGAGAAGAAAAGAGACTAAAAAGCAGTCGTTTTTCCACAGAAAAAGCAACAAATCAAAAGCGACTAATCACAAATGTTTAGGTTAGCAGATCGAAGTTGCACATACTGTCAGTCAATCAAAAACAGCTGACTCTTTTAGTTTTGATTAATAATAAATCATTTGATTTGATTGCTCTAAATTCTGCTGATAATTAATGCCGTTGTTGCTTTTGACCAGATTTTAGCAAAGTGAGGGCTACAATCAGCAATTGTTTTCATTACTGAATAACCTGCTGATTATTATTTTTCAGTGGACAGATTCATTGTTTCTTAACTATTAAATGTCAGAAAATAGTGAAAAATGCCAATAGCTAGTTGTTAGAGAGAGAAAATCAGACAATGCTCACATCCGACAATCTGGCACCAGTAAATGTTTGCCATTTTTGATTGATAAATGATTTAAACGATTGATTGATTGATTGATTGATTGATTGATTGATTGATTGATTGATTGATTGATTGATTGATTGATTGATTGATTGATTGATTGTTGTTTAGTCAATACAACTGAACTTTATAATGTAGATGCAGTGAAAGACATTTCTGATTTCAGTCTGATTCTTATTTATTTAATGATATGTCTGTGAATTTCACATGGTAATAGGTCCATGAGTTTACAATAATATGCAGTATCTTTTTGTTGCAGGAAATAAATCGTTTGACACAATGTCTTTAAAGGGAAGTGCATACAAAAACATATGCATATAAAAACAACACGGCAGAAAATGAAGTGTGTAGCTGAACCTTGTTTCAACCTCCAGATAGAATAACCACAATGTCTAAGTTTTTTTTTTCTTCATGTAACCGTGTTTCTCTGTGTGTGTGTGTGTGTGTGTGTGTGTGTGTGTGTGTGTGTGTGTGTGTGTGTGTGTGTGTGTGTGTATTTCGGCAGCTTCCGCACATGCCCCACATCAGTGAGTGTCTAATGAAAAGAAGCCTGAAGCCCACCGACTTGAGAGATATGACGCTGGGGCAGCTCCAGGTTATAGTCAATGACCTGCACTCCCAGATTGAGAGTGAGTTCACCACAAACATGCATACATTACAGTACATACACACATACACCTCTACTTTTAACTGCAGAAATGAGCAAGCGAGCAAATGGGGGAAAAACATGCACATGCATACTGACCGTTGTCCCTTTTTTAGTGGATGTGAAAGTGCTTTTATATATGATAGTCAGTTCAAAGAATTGTACCAGTTAACAGCTTCCCCTAAGCATTTACTGTCACTGCACTGTACAGATCATTGATCCTGCTACTCAGGGATGAATAATTTCACATTTTACATTAAACAGATCCAAAAATCCCCAAGAGTGCCAAAATCATGAGCTACTTTTAAATTACTAAACAGACTTTCCCTTCAAAATCTCTTTTGTAGCTGCTTCATATTTTCTGGCAAAGCCGAGGGAACAATAGCTGAAACATTTGATGAGAACGACCACTAATGTGTGACTGTCAGACTGCCTATTCTCAGATTTCGATGGCTTTGTGAGGTCATTTTTCTTTGAACTCATAGTGGGAGATATATACAGTATATCATGTAGGTTTATTGATAAGGGTCACAATAGAATATGTGTTATGGTCAACTGTGGTTATTCTGGGGTTTTAAGTATTTCCATATTGTAAATATGACAAATGACAAATTCCTGTTTTTTCATAATGTAGTGATACGTCTGTAGCCCAACATGATTTTAATATTATTCCTCGAATTATCTTCCACTCCAGGTCTGAATGAGGAGCTTGTACAGTTGCTGCTGATTCGGGATGAACTACACATGGAGCAAGATGCCATGCTGGTTGACATAGAGGACCTCACCAGGTGATGAGGCACTTACTGTAATAAGGATCTAATCTACCAGATTTACCATCCATTTAGTTCCTATCTGATGTATAAGAGGAAAAAAAACTCCTTCATTTAAAGAATAAGGTTGGAAAGAAAAAGTCTACATTTTGTTATTGTCAGAAGCCCCATGAAAAAAAGTCCATAAGAAGAAGTCCATCTCTCAATACTTTCTCTCTCTCTTACCCCGTCTGGGCTGAGCCCATTTGTTTCTACTGAAGATGTAAATATTTAAACATAAGTACCAAGTGTGTAGTTTAATTAAAATTAAATTAGTTCAAAACAGCTGGGCACTGTAGTTTTTAAAAGAGATAACATTGCCAGACTCAGGATATACAGTCAATGCAGAAGAAACAGAGATATTGTCGTTTTTTTATTCCACACCTTTCTTCCTTGTCAAAACCTTGTGCATACATTAACCAAAATGCAACTCGACCACCAACAGTTCAGTCAGGTGTATTATGCTAGTAACGGCTAATGTAGCCTTGAACCACTAACAGAGATGCAGAGCAAAGATGAGGAATGGGCTACCCATAGGGTGACCATATTTTGATTTCCAAAAAAAGAGGACACTCGGCCCGGCCTCGAGACACAAATTCAGACAGGCTTCTCAGAGGTTAATGAACATGCTTCATTATCCCTCAATTGTGCAAAAATAACTTCTGTAATAAAATATAATCTGAAACAACCTGTAACAAAATAATAGCTCTCTTTTAAAATAAATAAATAATATGAAATAATGTTCTAAATATGACCTCTTCGGTGTTAGAAGATCCAGCTTCAACAAAATATCTCTTAATACCTTTTCAATGTAATAAGATAAATAATAAAGACACTGAAACATATGTGCCAGCTTTGCACACGGTGCACTGGCCGCCTCCCACTTGTCCGGTCCCGACCGGGATGGTACATGGGACATTTTTTTTTGCAGTTCAACTGTGAGTCTTGTTTCATGGTTCTGCGGAGGCTCCACGCAGAGCTAATTGCCGTAGCCTACTTAGTGGACTGATACTTGTGCGCTGGTGTGCGCGTCAAGCCGGCGTGTGTGGGGGGGGGGAGTGCATGGTGTAATAGAGCGAGGGAGAAGTGACAGAGTGATGAAGTGAGAGAGTGATTATCTTCAGAGTGAGTAGTGACGGCGAGCGAGTACGACTCTAGTCATAGTGAGAGAAACAAAGCGTCTCCCCTTGTGTTTTCTGACCACGGTGGGAAATCTTTAGCAGGAAACGCTTCGGCTTTTTGTGTTCAATGCTGCTCCGCTGTCTGCTCTGGTCCCTGTGTATGTATGTGCGCGTCGCAGAGCCGCCCACAAGGCAGCCTCTCGGGAATTACGTCACACAACAAAGTACCATAGTATTGTGTGCAAAGCGCCAGTTAATTTAAGGACACGCTTAATGGTCCCATGAAAAAACAGTAAAAAACTGACATTTTCATGAATTTATAAAAGACAAAAACCGGACGCCACGGACAGTACGTAAAACTTGTAGTCTTCAACCCTAGTTGATGCTGACTCACATGGCATCACTCGAGGCGATTTATCAGACGAACAGAACAGAACAATATATAACAGTGTGGCTCACTCATGTGTTTTGTTTTATAGTTTAATGTCTAATATTATTTGGACAACAACGGAGGTATATATTGCACAAAGGGATAAGCTACACTAAGCTTTCGCTACACACACAATTTAGTGAGTAGGATCAATTCATTTTTGGTTTTGGGCTTTTTTTTAAATGTGTTCACAAAAAGGGTTACACTTTCGTTGAAGGTATCTACATAAGAGTGACATGACACTGGCATGAACATAAAACAAATAAAATATAAACATTATAAACAAGTCAGGGTTAGGGTTAGGGTTCATGTGTCATGACTGTGTCATTACAGTGTCATGTGTTCATGTCAGTGTCATGTCACTCTTATGTAGATACCTTCAAGTAAAGTGTTACCACAAAAAAAATATCAACAGACTTATCCTTTAAGTGACTGTATGTTCCTTTTTTCTTTTTTCCAGGCATGCTGAGAGCCAGCAGAAACATTTGGCTGAGAGGACCCTATCTAAATAAGATGCCCGTCCCTGTTCCACCTTGCTCCCCTTTGCCAAGCTAAGCTCCCGCTCCAAACCAGAGCTCCCTCCCTCCCCCCCCCTCCCCCCCGGCCATTCCACCTCTGCCCTGTGTCGTTCCAAATCCTTCCCGCTTGTCCCAAGTATTTTGCTCCTTGCTGCTTCCCCGTCTCCCCATGTCTCCCTTTGTGTCCAACCCACTGACTCCAGTGGTAGCAGCAGCAGAGGCAGAAGGCCCCCTCCCCCCCCCCCTTATTCATTTGCTTCTGTGGTTTTCTCCCAGCACTAAGGACGGAGGAGCACTTCCTGCTTCCTGGGAGAAGAGGAAACTGATTGTGTGTTGTCATGGATTCTGTCCCCAGCTTCCTGTGCAGTGATCGGCCTTGCTTTGCTATTGTTTCTTTTTAACTTTCTACATTCGCCACTAAATTATAATTGTCAAATGCAAAAAATTGTGGGAAAAAATAAAATAATAGTGAAAAATTTAGTAGAAAGTCAGTCATGAGAAAAAAGAAACAACATTGAATAAAAACAAATGACGGAAACTAACTTCTTCAGACCATTTTAAGTTGGACAGTAATTTTAAAGTATTTCAAAGTCGACCTGTTTTTATTCTGCACAAATGGTAGTTTTCAACTGAGAAATGTTTATTTGAAGGTGCTAAAAGAGTGTAAAGGAAACATGCCTGCCTTGTAGTGGAGTCGTAGCTTTTGGTAATACGTTCACTCTAATTGCTCTTCAACATTTTGTGAATGTTGATTTTCTGACACGAGTCATTTTAAATGAATAAGTGTGTTAATATCGTTTTCATCCTACTGTAATCAGAAACTTTATTTGAGGGAAGAAATGTTTATGTACAGATATGTAAAATAAAGAATAAACTTTGTTTCATATATGTTGGTTTGTTGTGCAGTATGTTGGGATAAGATTGAAAAAAGATAACTTCAAGTAGGTAAATAACAAAGGATGAAAATGAATGTATGTGCAGCTGCTGTTGCTGGTCTTTGAAATGAGCTTTTATTCTTTAAAATGAACTTTCTAATGGAAATATGACTTTTTTACTTTTTTCAACATACTATACTATGGCTTTTTAATGACTTTTTCAGCATACCATACTTTGACTTTTTTATAACTTTTCCACATACTATGCCGACATACTACATAAATAGTATGATTTTATTATGAATTTTTTCGACATACTATGACTTACTGACTTTTTTAAAAAATACTATACTATGACTTATATTTGATATACTTTGATATTTTTATGACTTTTTGCGACATACTATACCATGACTTTTTTGACATACTATACTGTGACTTTTTTATGACTTTTTCGACACAGTATACTATGGTTTTTTTATTACCTTTTTTCGACATACCATACTATGGCTTTTTTTCGACATACTATAATATGTCTTTTCCTAACTTTTTTCAACATACTATACCATGACATTTTTCGAAATACTATACTATGACATTTTTATCACTTTGAGAAACATACTATGACTTATTGACTTTTTTCATCATACTATATTATGGCTTTTTTAATCACTTTTTTCGGCGACTTTGTTTGACATACCACACTATGACTTTTTGCATGACTTTTTTTGACGTACTATACTATGACTTTTTATACTTTTTTCGTCATACTATACCATGACTTTGTTATCACTTTTTTTGACATAATATAGACTTTTGACTTTTTTCGTCATACTATGACTTTTTTTTACTATACTATGAATTTGTTTTTCAAAATACTATACTATGATTTTTTTTACATACTATACTATGACATTTTTCGACATAGTATACTATGTCTTTTTTTACTTTTTTCATCATACTATAATATGACTTTTTTATGACTTTTTCGACATAATATACCATGACTTTTGACTTTTTTTGTCATATGATAATGATTAATTTCCGACATACTATACTATGATTTTTTTTTACATACTATATTGCATTACATTACATGTCATTTAGCTGATGCTTTTATCCAAAACGACTTACAATTGCTATACTGTATATCAGAGGTGGCACGCCTCTGGAGCAACTAGGGGTTAAGAGTCTTGCTTAGGGACACGTTGGTTGATGTACCGCAGTGGGAACTGAAGCCAGATCTCCAACACCAAAGGCATGTGTCATATCCACTGCGCCATCACCACCACCATACTATGACATTTTTTTTGCTTTTTTCGACATACTATACTATGGCATTTGTATGACTTTTTTCGACATAGTATGTCTTTTATCACTTTTTTCAACATACTGTACCATGACTTTTTACTTTTTGCAACGTACTATAGTACGTTTTTTTTCGAGTTAGTATACTACGACATTTTTTTTACTTTTTTCGTCATACTATAATATGACTCTATTTATGACTTTTTCGATATACTATACTATAACTTCTTTGGCGAACTATACTATTACTTTTTTCGACGTGGCTTTTTTATGACTTTTTTTCAACATACTGTACTATATCTTTTCACAACTTTTTCAACATACTATACTGTGACTTTTTTATGACTTTTCGTGTACTATAATATGCCTTTTTATTACTTTTTTTCACATAATTTACTATGACATTTTTATCACTTTTTTCAACATACTATACTATGATTTTTTACTTTTTTCATCATACTTTAATTTATTTATTTTTTACTTTTTTCGACATACTATACTATGAGTTTTTTCAACGTACTATACTATGACATTTTCATCACTTTTTTCAACATACTATACCATGACATTTTTCGACATGTGGCTTTTTTATGACTTTTTTCGACATTCTATACTATGACTTTTTCATGACCTTTTTCGACATACTATACCATGACTTTTTTCGACATATTGCACTATGACATTTTTATCACTTTGAGCAACATACTATGATTTATTGACTTTTTTCATCATACTATACTATGGCTTTTCTATCACTGTTTTCGACATACTGTACTATGACTGTTTTATCACTTTTTTCCACACACTATACTATGACATTTTTATCACCTTTAGGACATACTCTACTATGTCTTTGTTATCACTTTTTTGACATACTATAATATTACTTTTTTATGACTTTTTTCGACACACTGTACTATGACATTTTTATCACCTTTAGGACATACTCTACTATGTCTTTGTTATCACTTTTTTGACATACTATAATATTACTTTTTCATGACTGTTTTCGACAATTATGACTTATTTACTTTTTTCATCTTACTATCTGTGGCTTATATTATCACTTTTTTTGACATACTATACTGTGACTTTTTCCAACATACTATACTATGACTTTTTATCACTTTTTTCGACATATTATACTTAGACTTTTTTGTCACTTTTTTCAACATACTATACTATGACTTTTTTAATGACTTTTTTTTGACCTACTACACTATGACTTTCTTTTCGAATAACTATACTAGGACTTTTTTTATCACTTTGATCAACATATTATGTCTTATTGACTTTTTTCATTATACTATACTATGGCTTTTTTTATCACTATTTTGACATACTACAGGAAGCGCAATCAGTGCTTGCAACTCATGGCTAGAATACACACATTGCATGCAACATGACTCAACTCCCTCTGTTTCGGTCTTGCCTCATCATGACATGTTTGTTTGTCTCTGCTCTCATGTGGTTTGGCTTGACTGCTTTTAAAGGGACTGCATATTAATTTGGACAACCCCTTTAATGTCATAATTAGGATTTTTTTTTCTTTCACATGAAATATGATGAATGGTCAGTTGTGGTTCAAGTTATAAACGTACAGAAATTATGGCTGTAAGGTTTAGTATGATAAATGTATCTCTGAGAAAGTCCCCCTCCTCCGCCGGTGGGTCCTCTGACTGATCATATACTGCATTTAAAAAGTGGTGATAAGTTTCAGTCTTTGATGTTTCTATGGTGAAGCAAGAGAAAGGCCAGGGAACTCCTGTTAACCACTCACTGACCACTGTAGTTTCAGAGAGTGCACTTCCTTTATTAATGTGTTTAACACAACAAGTGGACCACAGCAATGCAATTGTATTGTAGATATCTCAAATTTGAGTTCTTTGCTGTAAGAATTTATTTGTCACTCTATTGTCACTTTTTGACTAGGAAGAATAAGCCTAAATTAGAGATATCTGCAATAACTATTCTGTCTACCTATTAAATGTTAAAACGGCTTTCCATTTATATGGTTTTAGTATGTTTACGTGAGAACATAGCAGTCATAAACCCACAGCCCACCCGTGCTGTGGGCAGAGAGAAAACCCCAAACGAATAAGAAGTAATTGCACAAAGAGGTGGAATCTTTTTATCAAGTATATATATATATATATATATATATATATATATATATATATATATATATATATATATATATATATAGTTTTAGTTGGCGTGCTTTGCAGATGCTGTAGCTGCCTCCCGAGTACTGACTGAAGCTATAGATCCCATACATTGTGGTAGGGCAAGGTGAATGGCATTTCCCATGTGAGGATGCTGCTGCTGCTGCTGCTGCTGAAAGGACCAGATGCTTTAATCATATACTTAATGTCGGTGCTTTTGCAGTGCAAACGAGTTGTTTTTGCATCCAACCATTTCGAAAAATTCTCCCAGGTACGGCCAGGGATGTAGAAGGGTTGGCTGGTCTTCCGGCTACCAACCTCCTCGCTGGTGCTCGGTTGGGACATTTCGCTCGAGTTTTCTTGAGTCTCTTTCCTTGCTGGAGTGTGACGTGATTTGTGTCATGTGCAGGTGCGATGGATCGCGTGCAAACCAATAGGGTGTCGGAATGGTATAGGCTACTGTATGTTTATACTTCTCATCCAACCACAATCAAATTTACTCTATCTGGATGGCGTGATTTACCTGGTTAGGTTTTTATTTTAGTTTTTGATGTGTTTTTTTGAACGATGACAAGCCGGAATGAAAACAAGCCGAGCTGAAGTAGGAGTAACGAGGCTTTTTTTTAAATGTAAGGAGTAGAAAGCACAGATAATTGCGTGAAAATGTAAGGAGTAGAAGTAAAAAGTCTGCTGTAAAATAATTACTCCAGTAAAGGAGCTATATATACCCCAAATGTCTACTTAAGTATAAGGTAACGAAACATTTGTACTTCGTTACTTGACACCTCTGGAAATTACAGACTCTTGAGGAAATTCCCCAAACTGACATATAAATGCAATCAGATAAGAAGGCAGCAACACAGTGCTACTGATTTACCAGGCACGAGCTGAGATATTATCTACCTGATCAGAAAGATGGCAGTCTTTAATTTCTGTAAGTCAGCGAGCCCAAAACACGACATAGCCTATATACGATATGTTTTTTTCCATATCAACTCTTTTGTCATGCAACTCTTGAGTAAACCCATAAGCCGTATGTGTTGATGGTTATTATTCTCTTGCCATGCAGACTCCGTCGGCTGTGTGCTGCTGCTGATCACCCTGACCTGGCGCACATCCACAGGACTCCCGCTGCACACTCTGAGCGCAGAAAACTGCGGAGACTCATTCAAGAAGCTCCTTGACAATGTCAGAGATCTTCTCAGGCTCAAGAGCGTGAGTACTATTCACTGCACCGTGTTCATGTTGTGATGCTGTATTTTTTGTCTTCCTTTCTTTTCTTTTTTTTTTTACTCTGTCACACACTTCTGTTCAGTAGTTCATTAATAATGAATACCCTTATTTTTTATTACAGGATGTTTTGTGTCATGGCATCGCCTCTGATACAATGGAGGTTAGAAGTAAACCTGACACAGCGCTGGCCTGCGCACCCAGTCTGACTCAGGTGACATGCGTTAAATTATCAGTGATCTTAATGGAATCATTATTCAACTTATACCGATTCAACTTTGAATTATCTTCAGGCTACTTTTTGTGTAAGGAAAATATAAATCCTAATGATTCTTTTGTGCATAGTTTTACATGTTCCAAAAGAGGATACAATTGTTTTATGGAAACAGCCTCGTGCCTCATAATTTGTGCTCGGCTTTCTCTAACTATTACATGGTCCAAGTATATTAAAGCAAGCATATGTTCCAAAGATGCTTATGGGCACCTGACAGGTAAAACAAATTGCAAAATTGCTCATGTTTAAAATGTCTTTTTTTTAACACCGCAGAACTCCGGCTGTATGATGCAAAGAAATTCATCCTTCAATGAGGTATGCTTAAGTTACAATTTCTTTTTAAATGCTTTTTAGAATGAACAGACATACGCTACTGTATGTTATACAAAAAAGTATTAAGTCTAGTATCTATTTCACTTAAACAAAGCTTTACATTTGATATTAATCTAATAACAAGTTATCCAAACCATACGACGATTTAGGTCGTTTATTCATAATGCAGGTGTCAAACTCAACATCACTAAGGGCCAGACTGGAAAATGAGAATCATATCAAGAGCCAGACGTGTATTCGTTTTCTGACATGCTTTTATTTAATAGAAGAAGTCTAGAAAAATATTGTGACTGTATTATTGCATGTCTCATTTAGCTTTCTCACTTACAGTTTGGGTCTTGCAAAGCCCCCCAAAAAAGTCGTCAAAAAAGATTCTTACCCATCATAGAAAAAAGCGACAAATTATCTAAAAAAAACGCAAATACATTGGAAAAAGCGCCAAAAACTTTGGAGAAGTGGAAAAACGTCAAAAACGTGTGCTCTAATGAGACCCGCAGGAGCTATACAGTACATTACCTTTCTGCTTTGCTCAGGTCATATTTACTACGGCCACTAGAGGGCGCCGCCCCTACAACGTTAAAATTAATCATATTTGCTGCATGCACAAACAATCTATGAGATTGTTTTTTTCTTTACAAATCATAATCCATATATTTTTACATTATACACCCATTAAATCACTTCGTCTACATTGTTTTTATAAAGCAGATGACTGATGTGCCATTTTTCTTGCTTGTCTTGACAGAGTGAATGTCTGATGAATATCATGGAGGACTTGGCCCACTATGATGCTGCTATCAAGTCCTACATCAACTCTCCACTCAGAAGTCCTGAGGAAAAAGATGCACTGAGACCAACTCTGGGAATAATACAGAGCCTGAGGAAGGTGTGTTTGTTATGAATGTGTGGAAGGGGTAAAAACACAGTCAGGATTTAAAGACAGATATAGTGAGAGAGAATTTCCCGGGAAATAACTTTTAACAGTCGCCTGATGGAATCTTCCTTGGTTTATACAGAACTGCTCCCTGATGCCGAATGGAGTGAGCAACTCATCAGAGGTATTTTTCAATTCCTTCTTTTTAGTTTGTTCCCCGTTTAATCCTCATCTGTCAGTCTGTTAAGAGGAAAACTGATATCAAAATCTATCCTTGGAAAAGATTTTCTCCAAGATCCGCAGGGAACCTTTTGTCAGGGTGAGTACTCATGTTGTTTCCCTCTTGTAGGAGGATGCTGCCCAGATGTGGGGAAGTGACACCTTCAGTAACAGGCAGAAGATGTGCAAGAAGATGAGGGGCTTCCACGTGCGAACCATCACCATCAACCGAGCCATATGCTACATCTCCTCAGGAGAACACAGGAAGTAAACATCCTGCAACCTCCTCGTCACCACCATCACCACCATCGTTCCAATAATGCCACACTATCTCTCCTCCTCTCATTTATCAAACCAAGCCATCCGGATCATTCACTACCATTAGTTACAACTACTAACCAAGCAGTGCTTTACACAGCACATGCTGCACAGCCGTGTTCATGATTACTGCACAGGCATAAGCTAGCTGGCCAGACTACAGCCTCTTCACTTAGTGACAACTGTTGGCCCATTTCAATGTATTCCAATATTTGGGGGAATGTATCTACAGTATTTATTTGAGATCTATTTATTACATGTATTTATGTATTTATTTATTTGATGGTCTGTGATGTTATTTATTGTTATTTATAATAAATGATTGTTTGGTATTAGCAAGTGATGAAGTGGAAGTGATTTTTTTTTTGTGCAAGTGAAAATTGAACCAATGAAACTCAAAGGCAGTAAATAGAAACTTTTTCTGGTTTTATTCAGTCAACATATGCTTTGATACAATTACACCACAATTTTCTGGAGGAACTCAGACATGATAGAAAAACAAGTGCAAAAAAGGACGGACTGGAATGTTATTGGTAGGTTGTTTAAGGAAACCAGCTTGTTGTCTGAATGTAAACATTACTGCATCATATCGGCATGGAAGACCCTAAAAAGATTCAACAATCCAGGTGCCATTTCTGCAGCTTTTTCCCCAAATATTGTTGAGAGGTCTGGAAACAGCGTCATTTGAATATAGGCAAAACAGAAACAAATCTGTGAATCACATCGGGATGTTTAGAAAATCCACAGGCTGATTACAGTATAGTTTGTTTTTTTGTGTTCTAAGCCCTACAGCTATGAAATAAGCTTTGAAAAGATGACTCCTAAAAAAATATATGAATGTTGCCAGGCTGCAGCTGCACTCACAAGTAGAATAGTTTAGTTCAGCTCTGAATCCAAATGTTTGTGATTCTTTTTTCCCTCACAGTGTACACTTTTATAATACACACAAACAACATTTATACTTAATAAGATGTGTGCTCCAGTCACAGGTGGGCAGGAATGGATTCATAATTCAAGTTAAACAAGATAAACATAATTCAGGACCTCTTGTAACTCCATTTAGCTTTACAGGTTCAGAGCTGTCAAATAAAACACAAACAGATATAAATATACAAAAACAGACTTAAAAAAATAGATCACAGGTTTGAAATAGTTGGTTAAAAAAAAATATGTATAAAAAAATGTATGAGACACAAACGTACTTCAGTCTGTGATGCTTTGGACAGTCACATGCATGTGATGTAATCCCTAATTGTTTCATAAAAGTCCCAAAAGCATAACATTTAAAAGTGAAACAAGTTACACAGGTTGGATTTTTCCCATTTTTGCAGTTTCAACACTGCAGCACCTACAGTACATTTACATATGTTACTGGCTACATAATTAGCTACTATATATCTCAATGACCGCTACACCTCTACTGGTCATTTATTTAACCTGGTAATGCTAAGCATCAAATTCTTGCTGCACAAAGGAAGCCTTGTGTACAGCTTGTCCATTCTGTATTCATTACAGAACCAAGAGACTACATTAGAACAAAAATCAGGGAAAATGCCCATTCATAGTTCATCCATAATTCACTTTCACGTCCAGAAAATATTCAAAAGAGATGCACAAATTGGACGAAGAGCTGACGTTTGGTCCATTGGTCAACTCTGCTTTGCTGTATTCCTGAGATTTTCTTTTGCTTTCTGATGATGGAGCAGCAAATATCCAACAGTCCATTTAAGTCCAATCTCTTTCACTTAGCTGCTCGATTGTCCATCATGTCTGAAAATAAAGACACAACACAAAGTCTGTCTGTTTATTAGAGCAATGATGGATGTATCGATTTTTATTTTGATCAAACCAACAAAAAATGTATAAACATTACAAGTGCCTAGCACAAGTTATCAATGACCCCTGATCCAGGCAAGTATACTACGGGTCACGGCACCTGGACATTTCGGTCACAGATCGGATCCAACTATGTTGCAGCACTACTAGTGATAAAATCTGTAATCTCATTTATATATTTTACAGCCACCAGTGGCAACACTAAGCACTCTGCTGTGGGCAGTGGGTACGGAAGCAGTTCTGCACCAGTTTTGATTTTACATGGCTTGTATTGACTTTATAGATAAGACTGCCAGTAGACACCATATCCATGTGGTGAGTTTGCATTTTCAACATCCTTCGCGGAACACATTTTATCAGGAGATTGTGTCTAGATGAGGGCTAGTTACTAATATGATGTCATGAAATAGTTTATTTAATCTGAACAGCAGGCAAAAAAAAAAAAGTTTGACTGAGAGAATAACATCTTCGCATTTATAAATCTCAAATATGGACGTAATCTCCATGACATCACCCATTATAGGTTTCTGAAGAGCCAAAAGGAAGCTAAGTGGGAAGCTCCGGGTGGCGCCGGCCGCTTAAAAAAATAATTATACCTGCTAAACATCAACAGGTTCTCTCTGTAACTGTGAGCATGTTAGCACGCTGACGCTAGCATTTAGCTCAAAGCACCGCCGTGCCTAAATACAGCCTTATAGAGCCGCAGGCACGGCTGTAGATGTGGAATGATTTATCAATCATCAAAATTATGGCCGATTGTCATTTCACAAGAGAAGACTAACTTATAATTTTAGCTTGGGTATTTATTTCTCACATTCCCAGACCTATCTCCACAGTGCTGCATCAGCGCTGAAGTATAATCTGGCTACACCATCTATCGATCTGGGATGGGGGGGGGGGGAGACGCTCGGGCTTGTTTGTATTTTTTTTTAAACCAATTACAACCATACTGGGCGACTGCCGTTGCAAAATAGATGGCGGAAATAGCAGAAAGAGAGGGACATCCAGGCATTTTCCCAGAAATGTACATCCGGTGAGCCAGACTAGGAGTTTATGGTAATCCATCATTATTCAATCTATTAGATGGTGTTCATATGCATGTCTGCAGTTTATTACCTTGCAGTGTCTGATGGACCTCGTTTGGCAAGTCATCCAGTTCCCTCACACTTTTCCACAGTTGGTTTGCCGTGGCCTCTCCCGGCCGCCTTCTGCTCTTCCACTCCACCAGCATCTTCAGCTTCTGCATGGTCACATCTTTCTCTGTTGCCTGGATGTCATCCAGCTCCCTGGATGTCAAGTCTAGAAAGATGGCCACCTGCTTCCACTCCTTCCCCAGCCGCTTGGCCACCTGCAGCAGCTGCTTCTCTGACATGTCCTGGCCCTGAGTCATCACTGTTTTCACTCCATCTGGGAAAAGATGCACAGGTACTGTATTTTAGTGTAATTTTGGACAGACAGGTGTATGGACTGGTTTCTGTTGACTTGATTGGGGCAAAACAAAGTGTGTGGCTGAGGTTCTTTTAAATCAGTAGTTAGTAAAAAAATAAATAAAAAAAAAAGACGTGGAAATTCACCTGACTCATCCTGCCATCGAGGCCTTTTACAGGTTGTTTCTTCTTCTGAGGGGCTGCTGCTCCTCTGTCTGCCTATGAGAGAGATATGGAGAAGCTGTAGAAGCTGAAAGCATGTTGTGATGGAAAAATATATCGGATTAAAAACAAGAAGCTTACTGCTCGTCCTTTTCCTTGGCTTCTTTTCAGTGTTATCCACACAGTCCCCTGAGAGTACAGAAAAAAAGATAGTCATCATCACTCTGGAGTGGAAACCGAATTTCACCCATGCAAACAAACTCTATAAACAGAAAAAAAAATACATGTGGAGACCAGTAAACACTTTTAGGCTTATTTGCAGATAAAAATCTATATTTCCAGTTCTCCTCTCACACAGAAAAATGTGTGAAAAATATGACTTTTCAAACTAATATGGATTTTTTTTTTCACCCTCAAATCACCAAACGTGTTCAGTGGAGACTAAATGCACTGGTACCTTCTCTGATGGTGGCGGACCATACAGTCTCCTCAGTGTTAATCTCTATGAGAGACAGTTTAAAGGGAGGAGGCTGCTCAAAGAACGCTTCGAAGTAGCCTTTCATCTTAGTCACCGCAAGAGTGAATTTCAAATCCTGCACAGAGACACATAAAAATTATGTATATTTGTATATATGTATATATATATATATATATATATATATATATATATATATAACATAATTTTATTGGGAAACCAATGCATATACTGTATATTTGTGTGTTTTTAATACATAAGTTGAAACGATTGCACATGAGCAGACACAAATGCATATGCAAAGAGACACACCTGAGGTTTGATCTCTCCCTCTGGCTCGCTCAGGAGTCGATACATCCCCTCATCCAGTTTACATGTGGGAGGCTTCTCTATCTTTTTGTAGCGATTTTTGTAGCACCGCACCTGCTTGCCTATATCCTGGTTTACATAGGGACAGCAGGAAGACAAGACAAAGCACAACACAAGTCACATCCTTGCAGTAGGGTGAGCGTGCTGAGAACATTCAATAAAAACAAATTTTCCATGGTCGGAGTTGAAAAACTGAAGGCGTCTCCGAAGATATATTTATAATTGTAGTTAATATATTTCAAGGAACTGTGCGGGTTACAATAAATGAAGTATGATTATTCACCAGCTGCGTCCTGCCAAACACACACATAACCACAAACCCACTTCCTTAGTGACCTTAGCAGCAGTACTGCGTTAGAAAATGACTGAGCAATATTGCCATTTAGCTGTCAGAACTACGTGGTGCACTTACAGTAATACACACACTAGCGGCATCGATACCATTTCCAATACATATCACTGACCTTTATTACAATGAAATGACTGTAAAATATATCAGAGGGTGTACTATTCTGGTTGACTCCGGCATCAATACTGTGCTGCTTATTTATCTATACTATTCTTGCAATCCTCTTAATCATAGATCCCATTTTCAGCATTATTATTATTTACACTGTTGGTATAGTATATTGTAGTATACATAGTTTTACATATTCATATATTTATACAGTGGTGGAATGTAACTAAGTACATTTACTAAGGTACTGTACCTAAGTACAGATTTGAGGTACTTGTACTTTACTTGAGTCAGTTACATTAATCTGACAGCTTAAGTTACTAGTTACCTTACAAATTAAGATTTTTGCACACAAAACACATACATAATATTATAAAATACAATGTGTTATTATAAATTAAACCACCCAACAGTATATACGCCTACAAGTACAGCTGAAATGGTTAGACGATTAAACACCACGTTGATTGACAGAACTGTCTAGATCATTTCCAGCTTCTAAAATTTGAGGATTTTTCTGCATTGAGTACATTTACTTCAAGTACATTTCCTACATTTTTCTTACTTAAGTAAGATTTTCAATGCAGGACTTCTACTTGTAATATAGTACTTTTACAGTGTGGTATTAGTACTCTTTTTGGGGGGAGGGGATTTTCTCTTTATTTAGACTGTGACAGAGGATAGACATGAAAGGGGGAGAGAGATGGGGGATGACACGCAGCAAAGGGCAGCAGGTCAGATTCAAACCTGCGCCGCTGCAAGACTCCGCCATCGTGGGGGCGAACACTCTTACTGGGTGAGCTAGAGGCCGCCCCTGGTATTAGTACTTTTACTTAAGTAAAGGATCTGAATACTTCTACCACTGTATTTATATATACTGTATCTTTTCTAAAATGGGAGCTGTAATGTAACCCAATTTCCACCAGGGGATCAATAAAGTATTTCTGATTATGATAATATCAGAGAGTCACTGATCACTTGAACCAGATGCAGACACTTCTGCTTTTCAACAACATAATGTGGTACATCATAGTATTTTTGCATTGCGACACTGTATAACCTCATCACAACAAAAGGTCTTTGCTTCAGTGTATTACACAAACCGGGAAATCTTGTGTCTACTGTATAAAGTCTTACATCATCTAAGCCAGTGCCATTATAAAATTATGAACAAGAAGTGAAAGTTAAGTTTAGGCTCTGAATCGGTTTTAATTTCATAGGTAAGGCATTTTGCTGGAGTTTTATACAGCAAGTAAGATTGAAAGTCACGATTGAAAAATGTAGGGGACTAAGATGATGGTTTCACGAATATTTCTTTGCGGCGTGCATGCAAGGAAGTTTTTTTTGTGGTTTTTTTAGGTTTGTTTATTTATTTATTTTTTCCTTTGAATCTCGCGTCATAGGGGGAAAATTCCTAAATGAAAACACAAAATGTGCAGAGTCACGAGAAGGTTGTCACACTGTCAAACAAAACTTGGCTCATTCACGTGTTCAATGTGGAGCTTTTAACAGTTTTGTTTCTAATGCGTGAGACCACAGCCTGCTCTCATCACACTCCCCTCTGGGAGGCGTTGCAGGTCTCTCCGCACCCGAACCAGCAGGTTCAGAGGAAGCTTCCTTCCTGCAGCTGTCACCCTACTGAACTCTAGCTCGGCATCCCGGTGACAATTAACCAACTAAGTCCCCCCCCCCCCCCCGAACAATTTACACTACCCTATCCCACCCATACTGTTCTATTTATTTACAAATGTACATACTGTAATCACACCTATACGTAGCCATATTCTACTGCTCTTCATACTATTCATCCTGCACATACACTTATTCTCACTACTTATAATGTTGTACATATTGTACATATCTGTCTATATGGTTCATACAGAATATGCATATTTATTGTTTTTCTTATTATATATTCTGCTCATATATCTATATTATTCGTACTACTATTTTTATGTCACTGCTGCTACATTGCACATATTTGTACATGTTCATACATTGTTCATATTACACAGCCATATTTATTCTGCTCTTATAACAATTATATTTCTTATATTTAAGCAATATATTTCTTGTCCTGCCTATGCACCACCTGTTTATACTTGAATATCACATTGCACTTTTCTGCCCTTTTTGCACTTCTGGTTGGACGCAAACTACATTTCGTTGTCATTGTACTTGTACTCTGCACAATGACAATAAAGTTGAATCTAATCTAAAACATGGTAATGTGAAATATATTACGGTCTCTTAAGAAGCTAGGCATAAGATGTGCATTTAATACAGGTGTATATGTATTTATTCTGCCATTCAGACCATAAACTTGTGTGCACTGTATCCAGTGTTGTAACTGCAGTATTTCATCACAATACGCGAACAGATACAGAAATGTTCCGGAGTCCTCAGTAGACAGATGGTGGAAGCAACTTTCAAGAAAGTTCTTTTGTAAAAGATTTCCTGCAACTACAGGAGGTTTTGGAGAAATCTGACCACATTTCCAAAACAGCTGTCATGTTTTTCTCAGTTTTAAAAATGTAGTAAAAGTTTACAGTGAAGACTAATGACCAGACAGTGTTGCACTTGTTAAATAAGGATTAGGAAAACTGTCCATCGTCTATTGTAGAGAAGAAATAAATTCAGTTCCACATACAGTATTCACAGACGCTTACCTTGATGTCGGATGCACTGTTGGTGGCCAAGTAGACGTGGAAGCTGTAGTTGTTGTTGTCACTGCCCAGCTGCTTGTAGACCAGGACCACCCCATGGCGCTCTACAGATTGGCTCGTCTGAATGATGGGACCCACGGGTGACAGGGACGTCACATTCCACTTAACGTGGCTACCTGAGTGGTCCACTGTCGGCTCGATGAGTGGACGGTTGTCCTTTATGTGCAGGACACTGAATGTCATCTCCTTTTCTGGATCTGTGTGACAATAATACGGAAAGAGAAGGTTTTTTGTTTCACCTAGGGCAGCTTTAAATCATAGATAAAAGATTATGATGCTCTCTAAAATTAACTATTTTCTGTAAAGCCTTTAGATGGGTCATAATTATTAAAGAGTTGCACCTTCACTTTCATGACAGCTATCAACTAAATTAAACCTTGAGGCGACATCTTTGTTGGAAATATTTGATGTTCATGACATTGCCTTATGGGCCACGGACTCCCCACAGGAAGCCAAGATACAAAATTATGAATTAGGCTGCCCCCCTGTCCTTCGGGTCCTGGTGACCCGAAGGACAAAATAAGGGTTAATACAGCACCGTAGTGCTTGCTTGTACAGCATTTTGGTCAGCTTAAACTGTGTTTAAATGTGCTCTAGAAACAAACTTTACTTACTTACTTTACAAGAGACAGGGTTTAGAGAGCAATTCTCAACAAAACAAACGGAGCTACGTAACCCTTGTGTGGTCCTTCGGGTGCCGGTGACCCGAAGGACCACACAAGGGATATATTGAACATAGAAGAGTGACAGCCCTGATATTCATTCTCACCGGCAAGGCAGACTGAGTGAGGGAACTGGATGGATGTGAGGACAGACGCGTCCTTATGGACTGTGTCCACGTTAAAGATTGGTCCAGCAAATTTCCAGGAGTCCCGGAGGAATGCGCCAAACTTGGACCAGGACAAGACCGAGTACCGCACGAGGACCCGCTCCGATGCTTCAAACACCAGGCCGGTGACCGAACACTCGTATGTGCCCTCTCCTTCCAGCTGCACCCTAGAATGCACCCAGAGTCCCAGTGATGCTGTGCACAGAATCAATATAAATGTGCACAGACCAGATCAGTGGCAGAGACAGTCGTACTCACTGGAATCGCCCCTTAGAGATCCTACTGGGGGTAACAAGCTCAGTGCCATGGCTCTGTCAAACAAACCATGTGTTTACTTCTTTGGACAATTGTAACACAGTAAAAATAAAACATTGTTTCAACTATAGATGGATATGTGCACAAGAAGAAGGCCAATATCGGAAAAATTATGATCTGGTCCCTGAGCTCACCTGCTGGATAGCTTTGCATTTTTCACAGCATAATTTGAAGGGCCTTTCATCTGTCAGGGCGTATGACAAAAAACGGGATGTTATTTACAGGAGACGTGACACTACCTCCAGAACATCACATCAGTTACGATCTGCTTACCTTTCCCATTTGAAACCTCTACTACAGGTCCAGGGACTGAATCTAGAGGGGGAAATAATTAAAGTCCAATATTATTACATGTATAATTATATGAAAAGCATATGTGAGAGGCTGAGAGCTTGTGTTAAGCCTTTAGCAGCTACCCTAGACAAACTTCTCCAAATGAGCGAGGGTGGAGCACGCTCAATCGAATTCAGTGTTCCAAAAAAGCCAGCAGAGTCCGACATTTTGTGGAGTAATTATGCAGTATGGCTGCCATTAAGATGCGGTTGCGGCTAGGGCCCGCTGACTTACCACTAAAGCCATGGAAACTATGGCAACAAGTCGACATGGCCGTCTCGATGTAAACAACATACAACACAGTTTTAAAAAGCAGACCAGTTGGCTTAGTCTGCAAAGGTAGGTACTGATATTTTGTAGATGTTGTTTCGCACCATTGTTAGAACCCTCTGCATGGGCCTCTTCATCGTCTGCAAAGAACATAAAGGAGATCAACTCAGAGTTAAAACACCATTTGTTCTTTATCTTGTTAAATCCTTGAGCCACAAAAGGTTTTCTAGGATGTTGGTTCTTACCTTCCTCTCCTCCGTCCTTCTCAGCACAGCCTTCTGGTGAAAGAAAGAGAGTGAGAAACAGAGAAACTAATAAAAACGAACTTAAAACAAAGACTGGAAACGGGGGGAAAGAGCTAGCCTGGCTCTGTCCAAGGGTAACAAAAACCAACACTTCTAAAGCTCACTAATAACGCGTCGCGTTATATCTCGTTTGGTCCTGAAGCCTCCCATGGTTGTCTGGCGACCTTTAAGTACTACCCCTTTTTGTTCTACCCCTGGACAGAACCAGGCTAGCTGGGCACCCTGATAGCTCAGTTGGTAGAGCGGGCGCCCACATATAGAGGTTTACTCCTCGACACGGCGGGCCCGGGTTCGACTCCAACCTGCGGCCCTTTGCTGCATGTCATTCCTCCCCCTCTCTCTCTCTTTCGTGTCTTCAGCTGTCCTGTCAATAAAAGGCCTAAAAATGCCCAAAAAATAATAATAAAAAAAAAAAGAAGTAACCAGGCTAGCTGGCTAAGCTAAGCTAACGGTGTGCTGGCTATCTTCATTTTTAACGTACAGATATGAGAATGGTATCAGCGCACTTTACAAAATCAAAAGTGCGTCTCTCACCAGAATCCTCATCCTCCTCTTCCTCCTCTGAGCTGTCCTCAGTGGACGTTCCTGTGTTCTCTGTTTGATGAATCAATATGGAAAGGGAAACGTGAGAGAGGTGAAAACGTTGCACTGAATTTCCAATGAATGATGAGTAACAGGGATGCATGCCAGGAAGGTTAGGTGTTACTTTGTATATATATGAAAAAGGAATTAAATGTCAGAACAAATGTAGTTTTCTGGAGATGACTAAGTTTTTGTACAAGTTGTGGAAAGAACAAACGAGTGAAACTGTTGTAGTGTGATATTTGTGCTCACCTGAACTGCTGCTGTCACTTTCTGTCAGGTTATCTATAACAAATTGTAAAGTCATTGTTTTGAGGTTAGTGTTGTTTGGTATGGAAAAACCGATGCAATAATGTCAAAATGTAATAACAATTATTAGTCATTGCTATTATTACATCATTATTCATATTTGTTCTTAACCATATCATCATCATCCTCTTCATAGGAACTGCACCACTTAGCATCATCAACCCATTTCTGTAGTTATTATATTGCCCGGCAGTAAATGCATGACCAACTTTAGGTTTTAGGAATAGTAAGGCTTAAAGAAAAGGGTCTCGTGTTAATTTTACCTGAACAGAAAACATAACAAAAAAAACAACAGTGCCTAATAATATGTAATGCTTTTATATTTCACTAATCATTTTCAACTAACAAATCTATTACTGTATGGGGGAGGGGGGCATACACATTATAAATATTCTGCTTCTTTACTTTCTCATGGATTAAAGCCTATTTAACAGAGAAAACTACATGCCCCGTTGCTAAACTCAACACTCACACTGTCAGAAAATTAGTAGAAGTGTAGAAACAGAGTCTTCAATTTTGTCACTGGGGCTTATCCTTCAACAGGTGCAGCCCCAGTGAGAGACCTCTACTTTTAGTTTACTTCTATGTTTGTGCACTTCTTGTTTTCATCCATATTAGTCATCAAAAAAGCCCTACCATGTCTGACTTAGACCACCATCTTTGACATTTTCATGATTCCTTAGCAGCTGAACTGTGGCACCTTGTGAAGAAGCCTGTGATAAGTGCTATGCATTACCATTCTGGCACATTTATACAGATTGGTCCAGAGGCGCTGCTGCTGCTGCTGCTGCTTTCTTCCCAGCAGCAGTGAATGTCCATGGACTGGGCCATCTGGCTGAGTGCCTGGCCGCCTAATGGATGGAGCCCATCCTCTCTGGCCCACAGAGTTTTATCTTAGACTAACAAGCATATGCTGCCATATCGCTGCTCCACTTGCAGCACCTGCCTCATCAATCTCTCTCTTCTACTCCGCTCGATCTGTCTGCATCACCTCTCTCTGCACTCTCCCTTTTCCATTTCTCTCTCCTTGTCCTCATATGCCTCCTATGGCCAATCTCTTTCTCTGCTGCTGCTGCTGCCTCATCTGAGCCAGCAGACATCCCTCTTCACCCTGGCTAGGCCGCTTCCCTTCATCAGACAGACAAACAAGGTGGAGATAAACACCCGCACAGATACACACATGCAAGTGCAAACACAACACACACTTGTTTACAGCGTCAAAGGTTTGGATCGTTTCATGGATCTTGTCTGCCATCTGCTGGTTCTAGAGAAATAGCAAAACCAAGGGCATGAAAAGGTTGATGTGTGGTGTACAGACATGAGCGAACCACAAGAAATGCAGTTTCCTGGCCGGTGTCATTATAAAATTCAGTGTTTTCACTATCTGTTCTATTCATTAAGACACGGGGGGCCACCAACATAGTTCTGAGCACCACAGCAATCTCTCATGTTACCTTACACGAACATTATCCTAATGAGTTCCACACAGTTTGGGAAATTTGGAGAAAAAATATACAGCACTCACATTGGATCTGTAATGCATATTGGCAGCACCTTGAGTTTTTTTTATTGTAATCAGTATGAGGAGAGAAAAAGTCAGATTGCTGCATTCCCAGTTATCATCACTATCATATGTATAACTACTATGTCTAGTGTTATTTATTGGTGTTGGCCATTTATTATTTAATTTGAACATTCTTTAAGGTGTGAAAAGGTAAAGGGACACAAGCAAATAAAACAAATGTTAGAGGAAAGTCTGAAAAAAAAGGAATATAATTTATGTACTGGTGTGCAGTGTTACAAATAGCAAATGCATGAGTGAGGACCAAGCCACTGTCTGACTCTATGTGCATAAATATTGCTGCCCTTCAAGGCAAATTATATTGAAATCAGGGAGGCCAAACAGCGAGATGAGAAAAAGGTTGCAAGGGAAAAAGAAAGAAAGGAAAACAAAAGTGGTGACGAATAATTGATGGGGATGCACACCTTTTAAATATTAAGCAAAGGAGCCACAGGAGAGACATAGCACAATCACTGTAAAGAAAAACAACACAGACACGTGTCGCTCTGTGGGACTTTGTGAGAAAGTGAAATGAGAAAGGGAACATGAGGGGGAGGGAAATAATGAAAATGGGCTGATGTTTACCTTTGTTTCCAGGTGCAGGGATATCTCCGTCTCTGTAGGGCAGAGGAGAAAACATTCAGACCACTTTAAGTTACACTCATGTCAGGGAGGTCTGGGAGGTGTGATGACAACTACGGGAGGATTTAGAGGTTGAAAGTGAAGGCTCTTAAAACCGTGCAGCTGCAGGCTCTCATAGTACACCACTTCTGCTTTCGGTCAGGAACACACGCAGTCGAATGAATTAGAAAAACAGGAAATGGGTACATGCTGACACACAAGCTGACTGCATGTTCATTTTTCACACATCTGACACCAACCCACCCCATCGAATGATAGATTCACTTTTCCACCCAAACTCCTAGTCAGGGTAGTGTTGATGGTACAGGAAACCAGGAACCATGGAAAGATACTGGCTGGGTACTTTTTGCCATTAAACAAAACTGGTCTGGACACTTTTTCTGCTTTCATAACTCAGACACAGCAGTGGGGCTGGACGATTCATATTCAATGTAATCCTTTATTTACTTTCAGTGGTAACGTACTGTGACGATATGATAGTATGGTGTTATCGTTTGACAACATTCTGGTGTCTCAATCACTAATTCCAAACACATTGTAAACTGAAAACTAACAAAATGAGTTATTCAAAATTTGTTTTACACAACAAAGCATGTCACTGCATGTTTTGCATGGAATTTGTCATACATCTGCCATATTGTTACATCTGTATAAGAAAAAAAATTCTTATCAATACCATGCCATTAATTTCAACCATATCGCCAAGCCCTGCACAGCAGACATCAATACCAGTTCCTCCGGACTATGTTTTATTTGTGCTCGACTTTTCAGGAATGTAGTATATCAATCAAACAATGAGCCAACTTTAAGTGCAATGGTTCAGATGATGTTGTTGTCTGGGCAGATGACTGGTGCAACCTGTTGACGCAGTCTGGGCTTCAACAAGAGGCAACACGCCTGAGATCCGACAGGGGGAAAAGATAGAGAGCCAACCCCACAAGAAGAACGAGTTCACCACCAGCATGCATGAAAAATTAGGTCATATCCCGCCCCATCTTTTCCTGTTTCACTCCCTCGGTTGTAAAAATACAGAACTGTGTGATCAAAAGCAAAACGATGTATCAGGAAATTAGGATTATTAAACCTGACCAAATGGTGGTCTTTTATTTGGAGTCTGTTAATCCTGATAAGGCACTGTGGTTTCCTTTGTTTTTCAAACATCTGTCCAGGAAACACTCTTTTCTCCTCCTCACGGTCAACTCGTTCTCACTGCCAGCTCATTAGTTGCCATGGTAGTCATCTCTTCCTTTGAGCGAAGTGTGCCTTTTCCGTGGCTCAAATGTTTTCAGGCCATAAATAAAATCCCTGCATGACTTTCTCTGCTCTCACTTGTTTCTATCTTCCTCCCACAAAATATGATACCAGACTCATCGGTGAGGGCGTTGGTCTGTATCTGGCTGAAAGATAAAAGCCACAACTTTTACACACGTTCTACAACTTCCCATAAACACAATGAAGAGACAGGGCCTGTGTGTAGATAAGCAACTGCCAGTTGGCCTGTATCTACAACAACAAAAGCTGTGGCTACTTTCAGTCGTTAATATTATACCTCACTGCTTTCACTAGGAGCTTAATAGTTGGTCATAAACATCACAAAAAGGCTCATTTCTGTCTTGACACTGCATCCCAAACAAAGTTACCTTTAAAAAGTGAGCCTACTCATGTGTCCCTCACGGACATTTCATTCTAATTTTAAAGTTTTTAGTACAATGTTTACGTTATTGTTTAACTCGGTGTGGTGCTGTTCATTCGGGGACTTTTCCGGCCCTCAACACGGGGTCAATGGTACCCTAGCAACAACAACATTCACAGAGGACAATGAGTCATCAGTATCACCTCACCTGTGGTTCACAATACAACTGATAGTAAATATTGTAACTATTAGAGACATATGAGGCATGAATCCTATTCAAAAATGAAAAACAACAACCAAGGCACTGCATGTTGGTGAAAACATGTGTGTTTCATTGCAACATCAACCATAATTAAAAACTGCAAGCAGGAAGTTATATTTGAGTGCATGTTTGTAGTCCATTAGTGTGTTGAGCTTACATTGACATCAGCACTTATGGTTATTTTTCTCTTTTTAATATTGATATAAGGGTTTTAGTAGTTTATTAACTTACATGTAGTATATAACTTAATCAAATAATGACTTTATATCTTCATCTTTTGTCTTCATCAATCGTCTCTCCAGACAGCATGATGTTACACTGTTGTCAGTGAGTCATCACAATGTAACAACAGAGCAGCGTGCAGCGAAGACAGAAGAGAGCAACACCAACAAAGAGATCGCGGCTCTCTTGCGCTCCCTCTTTGTATCTTCGTTCGGTTAGACGTGTCTATAACGAGAACGCATTCGTTGTACATTTGTTTCTTTTAACTTAAAAAAGGCGTTTGCACAAAACCCATGAGCCCATAACCGACAACAACAAAAGACACCACACTGACTTCCTGTGTTTACGCGGCGCGGTTTTAGCGCTGCATCCTCTTGCAGGCATCACGTTTTCGGAACTGTACACGATGAAACACAATCACGTAGCGTTAAAAGCCAGAGGTCAACACTTGTCTGTTAAGCAACAAAAAAATAAAGTCTTACCCGTCCTCCAGGTGACAAGCCGCTCCGCAGCTCGCCATCTCCGCCACCATCCTGTAACCAAATCCTGTTATGCTTTCTGTTGTTCCACAGCGTGCAGCGGCTGCGCATAAAAGCACCTGAAAGGCAATACGACCCTATCATCGGCTATCAGTGTCTCGTTAAAGGGCTATAGGCAGTTAATTGGCGCAAGAATGGTCATCGGAGCCCTCGTGGCTGAACTACTTCTTTTCACTTGTCCCTTTGGGTGCAGCGTCCCATCCCTTCAGCAAAGCAAAACAAAGTATGGGTTAATACCCAAAACAGGCGCTCATGGTTTCCTAAAAATCCAAAATGAAAACAGCCGTTTTGCATTGAGATGTGGATGTACTTTGTTTCCTCTTATAAACGCTGTTTGTGTGCACGCACAAATTTAACATAAATCTTCACATCATGCCATTCATAACTGCGCCGTTCACAGCAAAAGGCGTAGCTTTTAGAATCAGCGGTGCTGCGCAGTTGCAGCGCGCAGTGCATGAAAGCGCACAAATGAACGCCACATGTGGGCGGGGTGCCGCATCCCGCCTTTAGCATGGCCTTTGTAAAGTCATGTTGATGATTTACAGCCGGGCCTTTGCCACTTTTTTTTTTTTTTTTTTTTTTTTAAATATCAGAGCTCCCAAGAATAAAATAGGAGGTCGAGTTGATAAGGAGATGTTTGCTGTTACACATAATACAAGACTGAAATCAGCTGCATGTCTGGCCAAGTTGTTTGTGGAATGATAACAGAGAATAAAGTGAGACCAATTAACATTTTAGGCTCCATATAATTACATTTTTGCAAATTCTTTCACACAGCCAAAGGTTTCTCCTAAAAGCACCTATCCTAGTAAAGTACAGAGAAACTAGGCAGAGAGCTGAAAAATAACACTTACGTCTGCATTCATCTGAGAAATATTTGGTTAGTTGCACATTTTCTCCCACACATAAAAGGAGCAGCCAGCACTACACAGTGCAACTAGGTCACTTTGAGCGGGAAAACATGCACATCAGTTTGCAGAGCTGCATTACCCACAAGACACCAGCAGATGTCACATCAGACTACGAAACAAGTACAACCCATGCAAAACCATGCCTCCCCATACTGTCCTTGCACCAGAAGACACATTCCAACTCGATTCATGTATTTGACACAAGGACTGATCAATGTCAACATAGTACGTAGTTAAAAAAGGAATCAAAGTGACCATCCAGTGGCATAAGCTCGCTGTCCATCAGAGAGAGCAAGAGAGGTAGGGTAGGCTCTCTGTGAGCATCTGAGATGTCCAGTGGGACGAATGAGTGAAGGATCAAGGGCTTTCCTATTGATCTTCCTCTTATTGATCTTTTCCCCTCACTCCATCCGCCCGTCCAACTTTCACGAAGGGATGTCTTGTCTGTAGCAGGGAGGGGGGAGAGAGAGAGAGAGAGAGAGAGAGAGAGAGAGAGAGAGAGAGAGAGAGAGAGAGAGAGATGCTGCAGACTAACAGGGACATTATCCAAGTCTCAGAGTCTAAAGGGAGAGATCAGCTCCTCTGTGCAAGAAGAGACAGCACCACATCAGACTCAGTGGCGTGACAATCCCCCCCCAATACCTCAGGAAATTAGAGGAGATATGCGAGAGAAGTGGAGGAGGAGAGGGGGGAAAAGAGAAGGGAACGGGGAAGGTCAGGAGGAGAAGAGTTGGGGTGAGAGGAGCGATAGGGAGAGCCAAGATTAGCTCGGAATAAAAGAAGGTTGTGGGGTGGGAATGTTGTTTTTTGTTTGTTTTTGTGTTTTTTTTATTTATTTTTTTATCTATGTACATTTTAAAATTCAATAAAAAGATCTATGAAAGAAGAATAGAAGACGAAGGGAAGGAGCCATTCAAATCACTTAAAGTATGAAATGATCAGAGCTGGAGACTTAGGACTTGGGAACGCCATCCTTGAGACTTGGTTGCCTGAAGATTCGACTTGACCTGAGACAAAGAGCCGAGACTTGACCTCAGATCAACAAACATTTAACAGGTCTAAGGCTACAGCCACGCTAGCTGCTCTGTGATGCTGTACTGAGGCACAGCGGTGCTTTGAGCTTAGTTTACTGTGTTGACCTTTTACTCAAAATGACAAACGTGAACGTCATGGTGGCACTAGAGGAGTCAGGAGATCATCTAAGTAATTTAGATCCATCGTATGGGAACCATGAATGTCTGTACAAAATTGTATGCCAATACATCCCAGTAGATGTTGAGATATTTCAATGGATAAGTGACAACACTGAGCTGCCGGTGGCGCTATAGGAAAAATCAGGAGATCACCAAAGTCAAGATTTATCCTCTGGTAACCATGAATGCCTGTACAAAATTGAATCTGAAAACTTCAGTCAGACTCAGGACCAAAGTAGTGGACTTACTGACCGGCCGACATTGTAATCTATTAGAGCCATGCTGCTAGGTAGTATGGCTAAAATATCCGTGCTGTTGTGCATTTCACTCACATAGAGATGCTTTGGTTCACTTCTTGCAACTGGACATTTAACACTGTTTCCACTTTTTTGTAATTAGCATGCTAAGCATTGATAGACTGGAAAGACTTGCTTATTGACTTGCAAGTTTCATAGACTTGAGACTTTACTTAGACTCAAGACTTTACCAGCCTGGAAATTATATATATGTATATATATATATATATATATATCAAAGGTTGAACCAAAGTATCTTTTTAAAAAACAGGGAAAGAAAGGTCTTAATCAAAAGAAACAACTGCATAATCTTTCCCTCTACTGTGGCTCAGTTAAAACTGTCGTTCATTGTGTGTGTGTGTGTGTGTGTGTGTGTGTGTGTGTGTGTGTGTGTGTGTGTGTGTGTGTGTGTGTGTGTGTGTGTGTGTGTGTGTGTGTGTGTGTGTGTCGCACACCCTAGAGGCTTAATATGAGCCCTCATTGTGCAGACTCTTTATCTATCAGATAGACACACTCAAAACAACACACAAAAAGACACTGTCACTCACATTTAAGGCCACTCAGTCAGGCAAGAAGAAACCCCATAACCTAGTCTGTGCCCAAACATTCCCTTTATAACATACATGTATTCACACACACATATGCACAAAAGGTGTCCACTTACTCTGGAGATGAGGAACTCCATATCCTTTCAATTTCAATGGGCCATTTTGCCATCCGTTATCACTGGAACGATCCAGCGTAACAAAAGAGTTGTGGCTGCTGCTAGCCTGCTAAAGAAGGCAACCTCATTCAATGTCGTACAACGACGTTTACTGCATTTGGCCTAAGAATTGGCAGTTCTCTAAAATCCTTTCCTGTGTAATCTATAGGATAAAACTTCCTATATGGAAGCACAAAAGCACAACAGCACCAAAACAGAGCAGTGTTGTACTCGGAAACAGGGTTTTAAATCAACAAGGAAAATGTTTCGTAAAGTGTAATTTTTTTTTAATAGCAGACAACTCTTGGACTTGGATTCAAACGCCAGTGCCTTGGGACTGAACTTTCCTCTCACCCCCTTTCCCTTTGATGTCATGTTCATTATCCAAGACTATATTTGTTGTTCTTCATTTTTATTTGTATACATTTTATTGTTTTTCAGCAGTCACCTCTTTTTGCCATTGCCATCATCTGTTTTTTCCACTCGGGTTGAGATTTAGTTTTATGAGACCCTTGGGTTTTTTTTTTCACCTCACCCACACAGTTTACACTTCTTTTGTTCTCTATTTTCAGTGTGCTGTGTTTTTTAGATGAGAAAATAAAGCTAAGCCTCCCCTTTAACCCCCTCTGTGTTTGTCACATTTCTCAAAATGCGCTACAACTGCAACAGCTTTCTTCGGTTTCTGAAAAGCTGTTTGACATTATGCCCTTTTATTTCAACTGTTGATATGGGAAATTCATTTTCAATTCAATCATTTGTGCGATCAAAGAACAATAGTCTATAAGCAGGGATATTTACTTGCTTTGCCCGGGGGCCACTTTGGCAAAATGACAAATGACAATGGCCAGTTAGTTTAGCCTGGGCCTCTGTCGGGGGATCCTCCCCTGGCACTTTTTTTTGATAAACAAGCTCTATTTTGATGCTTTTATTTGCGCTCTGGCACATCATTCAAAGTACAATTCAATTTATTTTCATTGTGAATTAGAAAATGTTTGGCGGGCCACCTGGAACTCTATTGTTGGCCAAATTTGACCCGCGGGCTGTAAATTGAGTATTACTGGTCTACAGCCATGCTAGAAACTCTGTAAGGCTTTACTTTGGCAAAATGGTGCTTGAGCATGCTTACATGACCACAATGACAATGCTAACATGCTGATGTTTAGCAGTATAATGTTTCCCCATTATCTTAGTTTAGTGTGTTAGCATGGTAACATTTTCTTATTAGCACTAAAACAAAGTACAACCGAGGCAGATTGGGAATGTCTGAAAGATTTTCAGGTTCATAATTCTGGTCACAATCAATTTTGACCTCATGATGGTGCTAGACTAAAAGTCAAGGGGATCACTAAAGTTATTACAAATGATCCCAAAGGGGAACATGAATGTCTGAGCCAAATTTCATGGCAATACATCCAACAATTGTATGGACATTTCACGCAAAACCACAAATGTCAGTCTCATGGTTGCACTACTGTATAGGAAATGAGATGAGGGATAAAACAAAGTCAGTAGGATGTATCCTCTGGGAATCATGAATGTCTGTACAAAATGTCATGGTAATCCATCTGATAGACATTTAAAGGTCCATTGCTTTTTTGAGCAATGTTACACTTAGTGAGTTACATATTGAAATCCAAGTTGCCATTTATTTTGTAGCTGCATTGTTATGTTGCGTGGACAAATGAACATCATATTTGGTATTGGCAGGCACTATTTGATCTTGACTTGAGCCCTGGCATCTTGACTACAATTTAAAGTCAAGGATTTATGGATTTGTTTGAGCAATCTGTCTTTGCACAATATAAGCTTAGAATGACGGACCTACCAAAGGGTGCATGGAGTTGAAGTTAAGCCTTACACTATAGTGGTTAGATTTACTTTTGTGCAGAGATTGTGGTGTGTGTTCTTTGTGAAAGACATTTTGATGAGTTTGTCCCAAAAACATCTGCATCATGTGGAAACTGTGTTTTCTGAAATGTTTGGCACATCTGTCCTTGATGTTGTTAGTGTTTGACACCTACACAGTCTTACTAAGAAGGTCTTGGGACTTTTTCACAGTCCCCACTTTCACCAGAAGGGATTGGCTTTAATTATTGTGCATTTCCACATATTAACAGATTTCCTGTCTCTGGACAGCCATGAAACTGGATGGATGGAAGAAACAGAGGAATGGAGGCAATAATTTAGGCAAAAAGGGGGATAAAGAGATTAGTTTAGTGTCTGCATGGTCTCTGGGGAACTTGGATGTGAGTTTCTGAGTTGACCACCCCTCTCCCTTTCTTCCCTCACATCAGTTTACACCCTCCCATCTCTTACACAAACCCTTCACTTATTGCTTTATATTATACTAAGCCTGTCAGCATTTCTGTATGATGTATGTTGTGTCATGGCCTCTGTCTTTTTTTATCTTTCCCGCTTTGCTGCTTCCTTATTTCAGAGCCCTCAGGGAACTCTGTGCATTCAGGGGCCACAGAAGGACGAGTCATGGGATGTGATGTGGGCGTTTGGTAGGAGGGATGTAACTCAAGGGCCGTAGTCTAGTCACCTTCTGAGATGCAGACCCTCCCTCCTTTAAGAGTGACTCAGCGCAGTAGTGTGGGGGCAGGGGGTCAAAAATCCCCTGCCCTCCGCCTCTATTTAAAACATGTGGGAATGGGCAAACTTGATCCTATATTTAACCTCCAGGTGTATGTCTGCATTGTGTGTGTATATGTGTGTGTGTGTGTGTGTGTGTGTGTGTGTGTGTGTGTGTGTGTGTGTGTGTGTGTGTGTGTGTGTGTGTGTGTGTGTGTGTGTGTGTGTGTGTGGGTGTGTGTGTGGGTGTGTGTGTAATGTATGAGTGTGAGTCCCAGTAACTGAGTCATCAGCAGCTGGGTAGACGGGTTACCTTTGTTCTTGGGGGTTGGTTGGGGGCTTTTAGCGGTCCAGGAAAAGCTGTGTGTATGCCCCCTAATGCTCCACACTGATCTATCTCTGTTAAATCTGTCTGACGTTTGAGAGTGTAGATTAGATTTGTGTGAAATGCAAAAAATTAAATCCTGAGACAAGAGGCAAGAGAACAAAAAGTATCACTAGAATTGAGAACGCACACTTTAAATCTCCATCCTGCGCTGTCAGCTACGCCATGTTGCTGTTAAGTTTAACGCAACAGAAAACCAGCTCCCCTCTTTATGAATAGTAAAACATCCTACCTTAATTAAAAGCTAACTAATACATAATTTCTTACACAGCGTTACATTAGTCAGGTTTAAGAGCTTGGGTTGGTTATGGCTGTGGCAGTTTGGGAGACAGTATATTCCCAAAAGGTGAAAAGACAGTGGTTGATATCTATATAAATCTTTCCTGGCAACATGATGTTCAAATTCCAACATAAAGCAACAATGCTGAGTCAAATCACTTAGTGCTATACTATCCATCAAACCTGTCTAAATGATAGCAGCGTATTATGGCATAGGGCAGCTTTTATACAGTTATTCACTATAAAGTCAAAAAACCCAGCTCAGCACAAACCTCCCAACTCATCAGATTTATTAAGAGCACTGAGAGTGACTCCCCTGAGACAGAAAAGGGATTTTGCCCTCTCTCTTTTCTGCTGAGGATTTTTTGGCCTCTTAGAGCAGATTTTCTCCTCAAAGGAAGTCGGGATTCTGATTCTTCTCCAAGCCAAAAGCTACACGCTGGGAGAACAAGCTACATAAAGGTAAGAAGCGAACACTTTCCTACAATCATATTTGCCAGAACTGACCACATCCACACGCTTGCTCAGTTGAGTTGTGAGGAAAAGCACAAAGTTTACACTACGCAGTGTTTTAAATGAAGTCTGTCCCGTGACCTGTGTGACCCGTCTCGCTTCCATATGCCATGTCCCTCTCAAATCGTCGCAAAAAAAGGCTTGAAACTTCACAAAGACACCCACACAAACAAACTAAAACACAAATCTAGTTACCCAATACTCTCAATAAACACACACACACACAATCCCATACACTTAAAAACCTCTGAGCCAGCAGAGCGATAAGATTAGAGGAAGTACGTGGGTGTGAAATAGCTGTGGTGTGGGACTTTCTGGATTCACACAATCTACACTGACTGCAGGCCCTGCTTTTTATTAGAGTTCAAGCTGATGGGAATACACAGACGCTGATGACACCCACACACGTATCCTGCGATTCTGGGCTAAGAACTCCACAGATACAGTATTTACACACACACACAAATTGAACAAGCCGAGCCAGTACTAGCATGCATTTATCCCCCATGCAAATCCAGTCATAACTATTCTTATATTTGCTTACACAACAGATCAGATGAATGTATGGACACACTGTGATAGGTTACTATATGCGTTGAAAGAAGCTAGAGAGGCTGAACTTGGTTTAAGGGCAGCAACCCTGAGGTTGTGACTTTTGCTCTGGTGCAAACAAAGACAAAAAGCCAGAACCATCAGTGGGTCCATTAACAAAGCCCGAGGCTTGACAAGGCATTCTTTGTTTCATAATTAATGCAAACGCGATAACCGTGACATTGACAGTTGGGCAGTTCGTACATCAACGTCTCTGACACATGAAAATGAACGCTGCCATTCATCATTGCACAGGGCTAATGGATCCCATAAGACTGAATTATTAAGCACAACACAAAAGACCTTTGTACCAGATTAATGGAAGCATACAGCACAGCACATTTATTACAGTGCTATAGTATAGTCAGTGTGTAATTGCGGTGTTGTTAGCCATACAGGAGGCTGCAGCTTCAAATGATTGTGTCAGTTAACGCAACAGAAGCAAACTTGCCTTTTACCCCAGTCCTCCTTTTTCATCTACGTCTACCAGCATCTACGTTTCTGCTTGTGTGCATTAAGTAAGGCCAATTTTCACCTGGTTAGGGTCACCCTGGACTCACAAGTCACATGACTCCTGTCAGAGCAAAGAAACTCCACTTTCTGTAAATATACTATGCATTAAGAGAAAAAAAGAACTCGTTTTTTTGTTTCCTAAGGGATGCAGTTGGTCTCCAATTAGTTTGATGTGTTTGCTGAAAGCTGCTCCTAGATGGACGGAGAAGAGGAAAGAGATGGGTAAAGAGATCAAAAGAGTATTCGATCAATCTTACTCACACAAGAACTTTGTGGTGCACTTCAGCGAAAGAGGGAAAAAGGCAGGATGGGCTGGGATAGAAACAGAATGAGGAGGAGAAATTGTCAGAGAAAGAAGACAAGGAAAAGGAAGGGACTTTATTTAGATATATTGTTAATCAGTGAAAAAAAATAAAAATGGAAAGATTACTGAATGCTATGTCCTTTCATTTACACTTTCAATTGTCTTCAGGATGAATAAAGTGCTTTGTTATCTCAATGTTTTATATTATCTTCATAGTTGATTACATGAGTTTGATTTGGCTGTGATTAAAAAGCCAAATGGTCTCACATTTTTCTTCTATACTGTGAAGAGAGCAGCATTTTTCTACTTTCCAGACACTGTAGAGTAGAAGCTGTGATTAAAAATAGCAGTTGTTCCCTATACATGTCAATAAGAGCCCACTGAGTAGCATAACAGCAGAAGTGCTGGGAAAGCCCTCAAAACAAAGGAACTGAAAAGGTTTCTCTCAGAGCCACTGTCCACAGGCTATTGATTGTGTATTTGTTTATTTGGTTAGAAGGGTGCCTTGAGATCACATTTCCCTAATTGAGGCAGATTACAGAAAGAAATATGATGCTGCATAAATTAGGTTGCATGATGTTACCCTTCTACTGAATTTCACGTCATAATGCTCTGGTAATTCAATTTGGTGTATTGTGCATTAGGCCTTGTTTAGAAAAGAAAGGAATACAGGCTATTATTGACAAAGAGTAACATGAAGACAGGAGGGGGTGAAATGTTCCTGCCATTTAAAAGGATTCCCTGCGTGATTTACACCATGAGGACTTTACAAAAGTCTGTTGAGGCCATAAGTCATTACTACGATCCCCTTTATTTGAAATATAGTAACAAGCTAAAGTCTGTGAAGACACTTTTGTGAAGGACATTTTTAGATCCAATAAGGACATCAGGCCTTTAAAGTGACCTTGGTCAATCTATACAACCACTGTAGAATAGTATTCACAGTCACTGTTTCGCAGTACAAGAAGTTATGCAGACTGGTTTAATTAATATTCCGTCCTTGTAGAGCAGTTTACTGAGCCGCCTGTCATTCTTGGAAGTTATCCAAAGAGACATCTTTAGTGTAAATTAACACGTTGGACGAGGATACTGTCGTTTAAACTGGAGATGAAGTTTTATGGTTATGTTCTTTAATGCTGCAGACACATGGTCCTCCAGGGTGATGCTGGACTAATGTGAATCCAGACACTCTTCTAATAGGGGGCCATTACAACCACACTGCAAGGACTATTCATTTTTTATGAGAGGGGTGGATCTGTTGGAGCCTTATATCAGGGCCAGTCACCCTTACTGGTTACATCTGGAAACCGTGTTCATGCAGGATTCAGTACAGGGTGCAAGTTTAAACCATGGGTTTTGGGAGATGAAAGCTCATGAAGTGGAGTCTCGGGATTTGCAGGGATTCTTTTTTTTATTTTTATTTTATTAAGGAGTAATGCATTATACATTGAAACCATGAACGTTACATTTTTTGTTTTTCCTCCTCCTGTGTTTTTAACTATAATGACCCCCCTCACCCCCAAAACATCTTTTCCCTGGGCAGCTTAAATACAACAGAATAACAATGCATCTGGTTACAAAGACAGAATATAACCATTATGTCACTATACCATTTCAAGGCATGTATACTAATCAAAACAAAAGTACTGATTTGCAGGGATTCTTGAGTAGATTTAGTCAAGTACTGTACTTAATTACAGTACAAAATGTTGTCGACTTTGGATTGAGATGCAAATATACTTTTTACTCCACTACTGTACATGTATATGACATCTTAAATTAGTAAGGCTACTTTACAGACTACAATTTCACATAGGATGATCTTAATATGAGGTACTATTAGCCTACAGATTTAAATACCAACAAGTATTGTATTGTATATTTTAACACTCTTGTGAACTACAGTATATCCCTGCACTATGAGAACTTTACTTAAAGTGAATTTTGCTAATAGTATTTACTTGTATTTCGATTACATTTTCAGGACGTTTGCATGTAATTAAGTAGGCCTATTTCTATAGTGCAGTGTTGCTGCTTTTATGTAGCTAAAGGATGTCAATACCAGTGCAGAATGGTGACTATACGGATTTCCCATTCTCCCATCCGTGGTTGTCATCCCTCCTTAATGTACAGGATTCTCTACTAAATCTTACACAAAATAACATAAATCATGGGGCTCTGCAGCAAACATTGCATTTATCTGACAGGGGGTTGTTGCTATGGAATATAGATGGGGTCGCAAGTCTCTTGGGCAGGAAAGTTCACCTGGTTGAATGTGACAATGTCAAATGATGGGGACCTCATTTGTGGCATGCACCAATATCGGGACTTATAATGACTTCACGTAATAATGATGTAAGATTATTCAGGATCCTCATCACGGGCACTGCTGTTGCTCCACTCCTATCGCCCACACAACAGCAGACAGGTCGTCCTCAGCGGGGGGGCCTGACCTGCTGTCCCGCTCCGCGCTGCAGTGGCTGTGAGATAGCTCAGATAGCTTACATGATCCGTGCACAGCTGGAAGGAACACCTGAACGCACTTTGAGCATTACAACGTTACACATCGCACGCACGAGAGACGCAACACGCGCATTTACTTTCCACCAGGGAGACTCAGAAATGATGCCCCGTCTGCCGGGCGGCGACAGGACAACGTGCGGGACCACTGGCACCTTTTTGTCGGCATGTCTGGTCTCCGCTTGCCATGCCCTCCGGAACTGCGGGGAGGTCCAGTGCGGCGATGGCCACCAGTGCTGTCCGCCCATCGTCACCCTGAACGGCAGTGCCAGCTCCACGGTGCGCTGCTGCAAGCTCCCCATCCACATCTTCTTCGACAACGTAGGCTGGTTTACGCGGAAGCTGTCAGGCATCCTGATCCTGTTACTGCTTTTCGCCATGGGCTACTTCATCCAGCGGATCATCTGCCCGCGGCCCCGCCGGAACCCGCACAATGACCGCAGCGAGGAGCCCTCCCTCTTTCACGGCCACGCATCGGCGTCCCAGGACTCCCTGCTGGACCGGTACCCCGAGTACAGCCTCAGGGAATTCGCCTCTCCGAACCTGCCAGCATACGACGAAGTCAAATATTTGCCCACGTATGAGGAAAGCATGCAGGAGATGCACAGAGACCGGTCCGATGATAACTTGCTGTCGGAAAACGAGAGGGGCGGTCAGGGCAGGGTGAGAGCGGCGGGACCGAGAGCCGGAGACCAGAGACGGGATGTCCTGGAGGTGTCAGGACCGCAACACAGCCCGAGGACATCTCGGAACTCTGTCTGAGATTGGACAAAGCCACGGAGACAACATAGCATTCTTATTTTAATATAATCAGGGTAATTATCTTGCGGAGATATAAACTCAAGTGCAATTATAATCCTGAATGTTAAGAATAAAAGAGGAGGCTGAGAAAATGTACGTGTTTTGTAAGATTATGGAGGATTACTCGCCTTTTGTATGCAAATGACCGCTTGGAGATTATGAAGAAAGCGAAGGCGGCTGAAATTGACGCTCTTTGTGATAGAGACAGCTAATTTGGCTCCGGTACAATCGCATTAAGTTTTACTTCAGCACCTCAATCTTAAGTGGCACCGTGAGACAGTTTTTCTTCTGTCAAATTCTCGTCCTTTCTTAGTTTTGATGCTAAATATTCTGCTGGACCTGAAAGAGCTGCTTTTCTTTTATTAAGTCTTTATTAAATTTGCATCCAAAAGGAAGAATATTTAGTTTATTCCCCTCAGTAACCTGAAATGCGGTCCTAAAGAGGGATGAAGGGATGAATATCAATTTTAATACTTTCTGCAGCACACATTTTTCATCAGCCAGCTTTAGAGCCAGTTCATTTATATCTTATCAGCATGGAAGCAATATTTTCTTCAAAATGACTCACACACACATACTGTATAGCCTACACACTTCAGTGGGGGGGCTGACAGATAAGGATTTTATCTAAGACCTGAGCCATGTCTCATATGCCTACTGCAAAAGCTGAAGCCACAGCAGACAATTGCAATTTAAAATAAATAAATTAAAAAAAAAAAGCTCTGATCCTGGGAGCCTTACTGCCAGAGGCTACATGTAGGCCTGTCAGTGTCTCCTAGGTTCTGAATTCTGTAAAAACAATGGCAGATATTACAGCTGGCATACTGATATGGCGTAAGCAAAGACACAAAGTTGTGTTTGATGATAGCATGTCATACCAGATCACAACCGCTTCCCCAAGCAGCACTAACACTGTACAGCTCCGACCAAGCACATGGGACAAAGACAAAGGGACATCTACAGGAAACAGGGGTGACACAGAGACAGGAGGCAGTCTTTCTTTGTTCTGGCAGAGTGGTCAGAGAATATCTTCAGATCGACTTGTATGTTGACCTCAAGTGTGTAACTATCCCCTGCTAATTTGCATATCTGACTAATGAGACAAGTAGTGTCTTTTTTTTGCTGCTGGAAATCCAAAACCAAGCTAACACCACACACACTTCATTACATCAGGCTTAATGGCCTGTTTACCTGGATTAAAGCTAAATGTGTATTTGCCATTAACTGTCCATTAAAATGCCTAATTATGTTATAATATTGAAAAAGCTCATTTGTCAGTGTCACTTTGCCTTGACATTATCCAGGCGTGTGGTAAACAGTCACACTTGCCATATCATATCTCCAGCCCAGACTTAAAGTAATGTGAGCACATCATTAGTCCCAGGGCAAAAGAGAAGACAAGTACATTTCAAAGAGAATTTTGTTATTGCCAAGCTTTTTCACAATTAAGTGATTTATCATTGGTTTACAAAATTCCATAGAAAAGTGAAAAATGTCCAGCATGAGTTCCCAGAGTCCCAGATGACATCTTCAAATAGCTTTTGTCTGACCAACAGTCAAAAACACCATCATAGAATTCTCAGAAAACTCGCAAAGATCCCCATTTAAGAGACTGGAAGAAGTGATTTTTTTTTTTAACACTTTTGTTTAAAAAAATACTTTAAGGATAGATTATTAATATTTATTAATAAGTACAACAATTCTGTCAGATATAGCTATTAAAAAAATGGAAGAAGTTGCTGCTGAAGCATCTGTATCTGCAAACCTAGACTTCACAATTAGAGACCTTGAGCTCCTCTAATGCTCCCGACACTAAAAGTCTGAGAGCGATTGTGGTGGCGTGTGTAATCCAATACTGCCAGACCATGACGGCAGAGCCAATGGTTAACACTGATGGCTTTCCATCTATCAGTTTGCACTTAAAAGCATAACATCCATGTTTAAAACCCACTGATGGTACTGATGAGATGGAGTATGTGACCCTAAGATTCATGAAGCCGTATAGGAGTACTCACACCATAAGAGGTGTGAATGTTGTGTTTCACTCTGTCCTTTATAGTCATCGCAGTTCATTGTGAACCAGCTCCTATATCTAAGCTGTAAACTGGGTTTAGGAGCACAATGGGCAAAACCAGCCACCTACAGTTCCCAGCATGAAACTTGAATCAGATAACATACAGCTGGGACATCCCTTGGCAGGGAGAGGACAGTGATATAGTTGATTTTCTTTTCCTCAAATCCACATTATAAATAATAAAACACACAAACACACACACACACACACACACAAGCAACCATAGAATCTGTGCCAATGATCCTGTTATTCTATGACTCACTGGACCAAATAATGGATCAACTATAAAGGTCAAATCAATGAGCATTATCCTCCTTAAATAAATAAATTAATTCTACATTATATCTTGGAAGTGTATTAGGGAGCCGCATTGTTTGGCCATCAACCTAATATACGAGACCTTGCAAGTCATTGAATATGGAAATAAAGCTCTGCGGTTTAATACGAGTACAGTTTCTGTTGGTATTTTGTGCTGTGTAGTTTCAAAAGTATGAAATACTTGCATAGTCTGTTTATTGTTCAGTAGCTACCACTGAGAATCAAAAGTCTAAAGATTGGCAGTCTAAACATGACGTTTCTATTCTTAATCTACAGATGAGGATCAAAATGTCTAGTGTAAAATGAAGAATCGGGTAAGAATTTAGGTTTAGGTTTAATAAATAAATAATTTTCATGATCAAAATGCTAAAAGTCTGCGTCACATTACTGAGATTGGGTACAGTGTGTGTTGTATAGTGAAAGAGGAAGTATGAACACAATTCATTTCTATTCTATTTTTCAATGTGTGTGGCCTCTCAGTGGTAATGCATGTGAAACCTGACTCCTCGCTGATAAGTCTTTTCATAGATTAGTGGTGTTCAGTCTGGATGACTATGGTGTATCTCACAGTGAGTAGGCTTGGAGAGAAAGCAGATGCAGGGAGTAAAATATGAGAAAGACAGTGAATCAGAGAGAGAAGTAGCTAACTAAAAAAAGGCAACGGCAAGAGAGAATGAACCCATTGATAGGTTTTCCTACATCTACCGTTTTCTCTGATGTTTCATCTGTGGCCACTCACAGTTTCAGGGATAATGCGGATCAATTTCTACAGTATCTGTCCACATCATCGTTATATGGTCTAGCAGTGTTTTTCAGAGAGCCCTGAGACAGATCTTCTCCCTCATTCGTCCCTGCTGAGCCACTATATGAGATAGATAGGCTATAATGGTTCGCTGATGTACTGGCCTTCTGCCAACCAGGGGGTGGAACTGCATGGCAAGCGGTTGGTTTCACACCTCAGCAGAAAAGGAAATACAAAAATTACTCAAAGAGAAGCACATACTGTAGATATATTGGACTCTAAAACAAATGCACCCAGAAATACCTCCTGGGTGCATGTGCAAAGCTGAAAAAACATGTCAAAGATACTATATGACCTTTGTTTAAAACCAGTGAAGCATCAAGATATTAAAGGAATACAAACAAATAGAGAAAGCATTTCAGGATATTTCTGGCTGAATATATACAGTTTACCATTAGTTTTATTTACGGACATTCTTTTTAGTGTTTACAGAAGGCAAAGTTTTGAATATATAAACTGTAAAAAAATATCTATCCACATAAAAACACAAAGTCAAGTGTCAGTCAACATCGCTGACAAAAACCAAAGCAGTACATTTGTGCACGACTGAGTATTTCAAGTTGATTTTGACAAATGGAAGAAGATAACAATCCACTTTAAACTTGACACACTGAAATCACTGAGCAGCCGATATGACAGAAAGGCCATTATGGTGGTGTTGCTGAGAAATATAGATACTTTTATCCAAAGTCAAATCATCCACCCGCAGTAACAGAATGACAGTGTTGTGCAAATGTTTTCCATTACACAGCATATGCTACAATATTGTTGTGTCAGAGTAAAAGTCAAGTGTCTTATTCTTCATGGCCGACTAATCTGCACATCTCCAAATGTTGCCATTTGTTTTTACTTGAAGTTAATGTACTTGTAACTAATGGTAGCCATTATGCCTCAAGTAGAGACAATTTGTATTACTCTGAGGGCGAGCCAAACCACTTAATATTCACCAAATGTCATAAAACACATGGGAATCAACTTCGGCAAAAGCGGATGCTTCAGAGAACATTAACGTCGCGAGGCCACGCTGCTCCTCAAAGAGGCGTTCGCAGCTTTCTCTCTCTCTTTAGACAACTCCATCTCAATCTTCGCCTGGATTTTCTCCCAGTCCACCTCAACCTGGCAGAGAGACAGAAAGACAAGATGAGACGTAATTAGATAAGACACTGTATTTTGCTTTGATTGGTATGGGATTGACAAAGCGAAGCAGCTAAATTAGTCACATTTCACGATAAGGCCGGGATCACACTGGATACCTGAAACATGTGGTGTGTTTTAATCATAAAATAAAATGGAAAATCTGTTTTATTTGTATGGTTAATACTTTTCCCCTTCTGATCCTGTTTGGAGCGAGGCTTTTTTTAAGTAAGCGACATCCCACTAAAGCTCCTCCAAGATTCAACAGCTCCGGCAGTAGACAGCAACAACAACTTCTAGGCTTTCCTCCATTTTTGGTTTAGTTCCGCAGGCTCTTCCGATTAGACAGCAGAGAAAAAGCTGAAGTGAAATTGAGTGTTTATCCCCTCAGAGTTTTGCAACTGAAGGCACTCATGAGTGTATAAGCAGAGTGTAGGGAAACAATTACAACAAGACACCCTCCACTGCTAAAAAGGCTTCCAGTGTAATTGTCCCTCAAATCAATTAATGCAGTGCAGTGCCGTCCTAACTTACCCCTTCAGCGTACTGCAGGAATCTCTTATTGGTCTCCTTCCTGCCAAATGTCTGTAGGAATTTCCCTCTATAGGCCAGCACAGTGTCCACATGAGTCTTGTGTTTGACTGCCAGCTCCAGTGCCCTGGATACAAGATGACAAGATGCAGATACACATCCATCCTGTACGGACAAACATCCTCCTAACTCTCACCTAAACCTCATTTTGAGTGAGAGCCTTACGAGGCATCCTCCAAAATGACTTATCTCTCCTTCCAGCTGTACATTTGTACACACTTTCACACAAACACTTGAGCTGTACCTCTCCCAGTTGAAAAGGTCAATGCTGACTCGTATGGCCTGGTAGATGAGACCAGCTTGTAACAGTGTGGCCTCAGCCTCCTGGACCTGACCGCTGAACATCAGCATGTGGGCCAAAGATGACTCCTTAGATGGCTGCTCCTTTATGAAGTTGATGTACTGCACCCTAGGTAACTGAAAGAAGAGAAGGAGAGGGTTGTGAATATAATACTTTTTAATTAACTCTTTAATTAAATCGTTGACTAACTTCTGTCAAAATCATTGTGTGTGTATGTACTTGTGTTGTAAGATTTGACTATAAATTCAATTGAATTAGCCCTTAACTAATGCCCTTACCTCTCCAATGGCAGCATAGGCCATCTCGGCCGTGGTCAGCTCCCTGTTTGCCATTGCCATACCAGCAAGACATGCCCACAAAGATTGGTCCTGTAGATGTGGGGAGCAGAGGCAGTGAGCATCTTTAATTTACAATATCTCACCATCTGACACAATGACCTGGACAGCCAGTCAAGCTATCTTTGCAGGACTCTAAATATCATCTGAACATGCGCTACTTTTATTTAACCTTGATCTAAATGTTTCATTTAAAATGCAAAGTCAGTTCAAGCTAGCAGTGATTAAGAATATAACAAAGCATGATGGGGATGGCTGATTCTAAATAGTTATAGGTGTGTGTGTGTGTGTGTGTGTGTGTGTGTGTGTGTGTGTGTGTGTGTGTGTGTGTGCGGGCGCACACAGGGATAGGATATGATGGTGTCTTTATAGTCCCTATTACATCCTGTTCATTTCCGGGCAGGCCTCATTGAAGTCATGCTCCAAGCCATTAGGAAAACATGCATGACACACACAAAAACAAACACAAGATCCATACACAAGATCAATGAATTTAAACAAATGTGTCACCACTTTATTCTGTGCAGCTGCATTCATTAAAATGAAGCCTTAACCACCAATTGACCAACAGTTGAGCAAACTTACACTGGAGTCACCACTCTGTAATTCCCCCTTAAATCAATCACGACAAGACAAACCGCTCTAATAGGAAACCACTGCTGGAACATCTTCCTTTGGTGTGCCTGTATCATAGTAAGATTATGAATGTCACACTCTTGTATGTTACGTATGCCTGTTTGTGTAATGGCTCTAAACTATTATATGTGTCAACTCCTATCAGGTCAGAGCTTACTGACAACGACTGCGATTCTGGGAAAAGCCGTGATGCCACCAAACTCTTACCAGAAGTCGTGGGGAGAAAAAAAAGCTCTTAAAACCGCTGCCTCGCTCTCTCTCTCTCTCTCTCTCTCCGCTCCTTCTGTCCCACCCTCCTCTTGCTACTAGCTGTCCACTTCTCCAGGGTTGTGGTTATTGCATCATCGCCCAAGCAAAGACACAGTCCCAACACTGCATTCAGCATATGTGTGTGTGGATATGCATGTGGAGAGTTTACACATGCATATAGTGGAGTGTGCCTTTATGAGTGAGGTCTATGGGGGCTAAATCCGGTAAATGGTGTCACCAGGCTAATTGAAGGCTAATTAAAGCCTGCTGGTCTGGTCCCATAAACCTGTTTACTACCTTCTCATTTCAGACTCTGTCTTGCTCTTTTTCATAAATATATACATACATGCGTGCATGTGTGTGTGCGACACACACCACAGGAACCTGGACTGTGCCAGAGCAATAGACTGCGGGATATGTCACACTATGTTTTTGGTCTAAACACAAATGGAAAAGAGAAGAAATGTTATGCTAAGAAGTAATGCACAGTGTGATTTTGTATGGGTATCTTACAAGAAATGGGTATACAAACACACTAAGACCTGAATGACGTCACAGCAGCTTGAACATTTCTTCACTGGCACAATTAGTAAATATTAACAGAGATATGCTGGTATCTTACCTTGGCGAAGCGGCAGAGGCGCAGTGCATCCTCCCAGCGGGCAGAGGTGCTGTATTCGTGCAGGAGGGCTGGGTACGGAGGCACACAGCTGTACACCAGTGAACCGTCCCCTTGGCGTAACGTCACCTTGGTGCCAACATAGCTCAGAATATGGGGTGCATGGCTGAACTCACTTTAAAGGGGACAAATGCGCACGCGCACACACACACACACACACACACACACACACACGCACACTCGGAGTTAGAACAAAACATTAAACCACATCCTCAGAGATTTTCTGTCACAGAAAAGCCAGCAAGGAAAGTTTTCAGTGTTTGCCTGTCAGCAAGTATTGATAGTGGCTGTGTGAAAAAGTATCAATGCTCATCTGGGGAAAAAAGGCTGACTGTTCAATCACATATACTGCATATAGGGCAAGGGTAATGCTATAGGTTATACCTAAGTTAACATTTGAACATTTTGACCTGTCTCTCTTAGTTACGCTGTTATAGTTCTAGACTGCCGGGGGACTTCCTTCCTTTGACACACTGAGCTGCTCTCTCCTCTCCCTTTCTATTACCATTTGTGTGCATCCCGTCCCAGAAATGCTTGTTACTAATCCTAGCTTCTGGGGAGTTTACTCCCCGGAGTCCTTATGTTTTTTCACCCAGCGTATTTCCTTGGAGAACGTTGGCACCAAGATCTTGGTTGCAGCAGTCGCCGTGGTCCTGCTGCACTCCCTGCTAAGCTCTGCGGTGCCCTGCAATGTCATGCTGCGTCCTGCTGAACCCTGCTGCTTCCTGCTACGTCCATCCATGCTCTGCTGGGCCACGCTACATCCTGTAACGCCCTGCAGCGCACTGATATGACATGAACTACTACGACTACCATTTGAAGTCACTGTTCCATTATAAATGTGACTATTATCGCCACTGTTCATCACATCCCCAACCGGCACCGTCAGACACCGCCTACCAAGAGCCTGGGTCTGTCCGAGGTTTCTTCCCAAGAGGGAGTTTTTCCTCGCCACTGTCGCACTGCTTGCTCTTGAGGGAATTACTGTAATTGTTGGAATTGTTGGGGCTTTGTAAATTATAGAGTGTGGTCTAGACCTACTCTATCTGTAAAGTGTCTCGAGATAACTTGTGTTATGATTTGATACTATAAATAAAATTGAATTGAAATGAATTGAATTGAACATGTGGTGGAGGATAATGGATTGTGCTAATCGAGAATACAAAAATCTACTTATTGACCATGCAGTTTTTTGCATGTTTGCATATGTGTGCATGTCAGAATTTCTAATACAAAGAGCAATTTGTGGCAGCCCATCACATTTGCAATTTAGCTGAACTGATGATAGGACATACTGACAGTGCTGCCTTTGTCACTTGCACTGTACTTGGTTCAACCTGTATTAGCCTGTATTAGCTCTTGCCACTTGGTATCTAGTGTTCCCCATATGCACATTGCATAAAAACAAACTTTTAATGACTCCCATGATCAAATCTGGCTGCTGCAGCAGCAAAACAGTAAAAGCAAAAATGAAAAATAGAAACTCAAACTAAGATTGTGTGACCATAAGCAACCTACAATTGCACAACTTGATCCTATTAAGAGCAAATGTATGTCTGAAAAAAAGTATGATTCAGCATTGGAAGTGTAAAAATGAACAACAGCAAGCCATAAACCACTGTGAGAGGCAAAACATAAAGCGCAAATAAAAACAAAACTGTGTGACCAAATGTTCCGATTACTGTAGCAGAGACAAAAGTAGTCCTGGATCGCCTGTAAAGACAGTGCAGGCACTCTGACTGAGGCTCCTCCTGTACTGGGCAGGAAGCATTGTACAGTCTGACAGCTGCTGGCAAAAAAATAAAAATAAAAGAGTACCTAAAGGGCTATGTGTTGTGCCCTGGAGAATGCTTTTATCGCTCTTCTTGGCTCCTCCTTCTTTCTTAGCCGTTTATGATAAAATGCCAGTAAATAAGTGAAAGGAAAGGACTGCACGTTTACCTGCCATCTTTTATGTACAGCGTTTTTGGCAGCAGTTCCTTGTCAGTGAAGACAGCACTCGGGTAGTACCACACTGTGAACTGGTTGTCTTGGATTCCACACAGGATGTTAGCAGCATCATTCCATGCCATACTGTGAACCATGCTACCTACAGGACACACAGGAGCACACACACAAAAATCTTGTTCATCCAATGTTAGCTACATGTGTGTAAAAACAAAGAGTCACTACACATCTTCCCAAGTGAGTTCCCTCCTCCCTATCTCACCAATTTTGCAGATTTTTGGTTCTCGCCCCAGATGACGCACAGAGGTCAAGTAAAGATCACGGTTCTTGTCTATCAGGGCAATCTTCCTTTCAGTGGATGGGCCACACTGGTCCAGAGCTATCTCCACCACCTCCAGCTACATATGAATAATGACACACACAAGCACACAAGGTAAGAGGGAACAGAAGAAAGAGGGGGGGAAAGAAAGAGAAAAGGGAAGGGGGGGGGGGGGTTTTTTTTTTTTTTTTTTTTTTTTTTTTTTTTGTTTATTTTATATAGAGAAGAAAAAAAAAAAAAAAAAAAAAAAAAAAGAGGGAGGGGGGGTGTTTTTGGGGGGAAAAAATTTTTGGGGTGTTTGGGGGGGTTATGAGAGAGATAGAGAAACATTGAGTGTGTCTGAACTTGTGTGTGAGCGAACGTGTGTGTGTGTGTGTGTGTGTGTGTGTGTGTGTGTGTTTTGGCCAGAGCCAGCTGGCTTCGGTGCAGCGTCTTGGAGCTGTGGACTACTGGCAGACAAAGCCATGCTGACAAACAGTAACTACTGTTACCTCCACTTCTTTTCCTTCTCATCTAATTCTTTCCTTCTTTTTGTCTCTTTCCCTCGTAGTTTGACTCCAAAGCCCTTCCCCCATTCTCTTCCTTTGCCTTTATTGTCTCTCTCCCTTCTGGATATGGGTTAGTATATTCTTTAGCGCAGACGCTCCCTCTGAAAAGACTGTTTCCCCTTAGTCTATTTAGATGAAATGTAGCCTGTTGATTCATCATGGCCAAAACAATTAGCCACTACCTTTAGCTAAAGCTTAAAGGTTATAGGCAAAAAATCAGCATCCTCATCATATGATTTATGTAGAAGACATGTAAAATAAGGAGCAGCATCAATCTTATAGCGCAGGCAGGTTCTAGCTAACAAGTATTATAGTATACACATTTAGGGAAAAATGCTATTGTTGGCTATAGCAAATACAAAAGGTGCACAATTTTGCAACGACCAGCTGACGTTTGCTATGTTGAATCTGATTGTTAAACATCTTTCACCCGACTATGTAAAAATATATAATACATATGGTATTGAAAATATAATTTGAAATAATTAGCTTTCTCCACAATAATGAGTCAATGTCATAAATGCCTGGGCTGTGTATAATAGTGTAACTAGTCTCACTTTGCCAGACCTTCCTCCACAGCGCTGCGGAGGAGGGTCTGGCTTGTCCACACAGCATTCCGGGATGGGCGAAAAACATGCTCTGGTTTATTGGCATGTCTTTAAACCAATCACAATCGTCTTGGGCGGCGCTAAGCACCGTACAGAGCAACGGTGCCTCCGCAAAATAGCCTCGGAAAGGAACTAGTTTTGGTGAAACGTGTGTACAGTACAGGCCAAAAGTTTGGACACACCTTCTCATTCAATGTGTTTCTTTATTTTCATGACTATTTACATTGTATTTGGAAAAAAAAAAAAAAAAAAAAAAAAAAAATATAATAAAAAAAAAGTGTGAAATAATGAAAAAACATGTCTTATATTTTAGATTCTTCAAAGTAGCCACCCTTTGCTTTTTTGATAGCGCTGCAAACCCTTGGTGTTCTCTCAATGAGCTTCATGAGGTAGTCACCTGAAATGGTTTTCACTTCACAGGTGTGCTTTGTCAGGGTTAATTAGTGGAAGTTTTTCTCTTATTAATAAAAAAGCAAAGGGTGGCTACTTTGAAGAATCTAAAATATAAGACATGTTTTCAGTTATTTCACACTTTTTTGTTAAGTACACAATTCCATATGTGTTCATTCATAGTTTTGATGCCTTCGGTGAGAATCTACAATGTAAATAGCCATGAAAATAAAAAGGAAACGCATTGAATGAGAAGGTGTGTCCAAACTTTTGGCCTGTACTGTACGTTCAAAGGTTGTTTTAGTCGTGCAACAGAAAACTAAGATTGGACAGATAGTCTAGCTAGCTGTCTGAATTTACCCTGCAGAGATCTGAGGAGCAGTTAACCATAGTCCTCAGAAATCCACCGGAGTTTAGAATGCCAACACAAAGAAAGTGGAAAGTAATGGACATCCGGCCTAAAAAAAAGGGACAGCGAAATTTCCGGCAGCACCTGAACAATCCTGGAAGTGGAACGTCATCAATATAGACTACAGTGTAACTAACCAAATGAGTCTTCACTGTGCATGATGAAATATTATACTAACACTCAGGCAGCTTGTTCTAATTTCATATTGTTATAAACACATAATAAAACACAATACACTAGCACATTCGGACTAGTCACCGTGACTATTTTAACACCAGTAACATGACCAGCTGATCCCAGCACTGTGCCGTAGAACTGATCTAATTAGCAGTGAATGTTGTAGCAGAAAGTCTTTCATTTTCTTCCAGCTCTGTCAGTCCTTCACGCTCTATATTAAATCATGAAACTGGTCAGACATTTGCTATAATGTAGGTGCAAGGTGATGCCGGACAGCATATCAATCTACACAATGCGGTGCAATGAACAATGGGATCGGAGCACTTCCTTGTTGATGAAACCAGAATAAATATACGGGCAAAGGGGTTACCCACCTTGTGAGTCAAAGGCTTGCCATCGCCGAGGGCTTTCCCGGTCAGGCCGTCAAAGAGAAGGATGACTGGTGAGGAGAAGGTCAAGAGAACACGCTTTTGTAAAAGCACAGTCCATCTTATTCATATAATGTTAGTGGTGACAGCAGCCACCTCACCTTTTTCATCACTCTTGTCTCGGATGGCGATGGTGTCGTTACTAACTGAGACACCCTGGGCATTTAGGATGTCAGCTCTCATACCCGGGAACTTGGGGGAGGATATCAATCGACCCTCGTATGAGAATATATACAACCCTGCTCCATCCACTAGCAGAAAATGTCTGGGTGGGAGAGACAGCAGATAGTACAGTAGATAAGAGCAGAGTAAGTGTACTATATATATATATATATATATATATATATATATATATATATATATATATATATATATATATATATATATATGTTTTTTTGCAGGCAGGTGAGATGGCATGGAGAAGGAAGAAGGGGAACAAGTAAGGATATATGATACAGTAGATGTTAAAGAGTCTACAACAGTTAATCAACTGACACAAGCAGATCATTTAGACATGTCATGCACATTAACACAGCATTGACTTACGCAGCAAGACTCATTCAACTCAACTATGATTTCAGAATGCCCAGTAATCTATTTAACAAGCTGCTCCATACTAATTTAATTTCCCCCAGTGGTTTCACTCTCGGTCTTATTGTATGACAGGGCTGGCTAATCTAGAGTACGAACCCTGTGCTGGGTGGAGCAATGAAGCATTAGAGAAGCTGATAGACAATCCAACAGCCTGTTCTCTCTCTTGTTGCACTGCTCCTGGAATAGAGAGACTCACTTTTCTGCTTGCAGGATGAGGCTCACTGTTCCCTCCTTCAGGTCAAAGATGAGGGGAGTGTTCCAGTTTCTTGAGCTGGCACAAACACAAACAGCAAAATCTGTGAAAACGCAGCCCTCTAATAACACAGTGCTAAATCTGACATATGTGCAGAGGTGAGAAGACCAACACAAGAATTAAAACAGACTTTTTTGCTAAGTCCTCCTGTCATTTGTAAAAAGTGCAGAGGCAGTCTGTGTTCTTAATCCTGCCAAGTGCATGATGTGTAAAAGTAAAAAATTACATGATGAACCTACCATTTTTTTTAAACCTACACAGAGGTCATCTGATAACATTAACCTAGTAAGAATCAGCATTTTAGCCCCAGTCTTTACATATTAGGCGACCCTAAGCCCATGGCCCATATTGTAAAACCCCTAGCCAATTGGATTCAGACAAGTATAATGATTGGCAAACAGATGATAATGAGGAAGTGGAAAGATGCAGAAGGCCCGCTGTTTCAAGACTGGCTTACAGAGCTAGGCAAAGTAGCAGCTTTTGAAAGATTATCCTATAGTATAATAAATGACAGTGATACATATAATGAGAAATTGGGAGTGTTCTTACGATTGTATTCATTACATGGTAGCTAGAAGGTATGTGTATACACTCTGATCATTGTGGCCTGTTCCTGGGGAGCTATCATGGAATTGAGGGTGGAAGCGGTCTGGGTGCAATGCAGGGGTCTGTTTGTTGGACTACCTCAACCTCACATTGGACAATGAATGGGTACACAGCAGTGTTTTGGTGGTCTCCTGGAAGGTCTGCTTGACATGTCGTGCTTGGTCTAATTTTTCTCGTCATGGACTGTCTATTCTATTGTATTTTTTATTTTTATTTTTTAAGTATGGTTCTGTCCTTGTTTTATTTTAGTGCCCTCACTGATGTTTCGTTACCAACACAATACAGTTGTGTGTTTTGATTTTGCTTCGGTTTGTTTGCTGTAAAAATTGAAACTTAATAAATAATTTGAGTCTGAAAAAAAGAATCAGCAATTTAGTAAGAGGCAGTTGAAGTTGTTTTTTCCCACCATCATTCTTTGACCAAATTTTAGGTGCAACTTTCAGAGGCTTATCTAGCTACACAGCATGGACTCTCAGTATATTTCAGTTGGATCTGAAGATTATCCTCAGGATGGATTTGGCCAATAGATGTAAAAGATGAGCATGTGAATAAGACAAGATGAGAATGTTCAGTCCAGTGTGAATAGGGGACCACAGGAGACAAGCAAAGAAGGAGTGGGCTACTGACTTGTAGACATAACACTGGAGGGAAGTGGCGACCACTAGGTGACCGTACGCCAGAGAGGTTTTGATGACTCTATCTCGAAACTCCAGTGCATCCACTGCATCGTTCATCACATTCCTCACCTGAGAAAAAACAGGAAATGAGAGGAGGGAAAAAAGATGAGTTCAGTTAAAAAAAAAATAAAAAAAGAGAGAGTAGAGATTAATAAATCGCTCAGAACTGACTGAACGGGCATACACTTTATACTACTGAACAAACACTTTACATTTAAAGAATCAAACAACAAAAAGGGAGACACTGGTTTCACCAACAGAGGGGTGAACACAGTCACGTAGGCATTAGACTGTATTTATTCTTATTATATACTGGAAACAGTCTCCAGTATGTCCAAGTATATGTAGGGCAACTGTGGTCGGAGAAGGCAGTTTTTACTGTTTCAAGTGTGTGCGTGCGGTGGTTGCTACTCCTTTTTTCACCTGCATAGATAAATACTTCCCTTCAGCTCTCTCTGTGAATGAATGAAAAGGCCTTTTCCAGCACCAGGTGAAAGGTGGGGTTATTTTTACAGCTTTACAAATCTTCCTCATCTGCTCCCTCCAGCACGCCAAATTTACATGCAACACAACCAGGAATAAAAAACATTTGACCGCAAGGTGGTAAATTTAGCTGGCTGATTCACAAACCACTGGCAGATGTGCACTTTTAAAAAGGACTGCGAGGAGGAGAGGGGGAGGAGGGAGACAGAAAAGTGCCTGCAAGGCTGAAAATAAATGGCTGATGACCCGACTTTGTTTGGTTTACACAAACTGCACTTGGTAAAGATGTCTATTGCAAATGAGTGCATGTGTGTTGGCAGTGGCACACATCACATGCATGTGCGTGACCTTGTATCTGTAGGTGTGTGTGTGTATCCCTGTCTGAAAGTATACAAGTGTGTATGTATATGTACATTTGGGTGTGTTAACCGCATGTAAACGCTACCTTGTGGTTAGCAGGACTTTAAACAGTAGAGACTGGGGGAGCGAGAGAGGCAGCTAGACAGGCTTGTGATTGTCATCGCAGGGCCGCACACTGGCAGGGTCCTACTGTAGTATTTGCTTCTCTGCATAGCATATTCACTCCCCTGTTGATGGTCTGCCCATGGCATTGCAGTACTTTTCGATTCTCTTGCTATGCTGACATAACATCCATTATCTTTCCTCACAGATACACTGATTTTCAGTGATATTTGTTTGAAAACCCTTGAAGACACCGCCTTTAATGTGTAAACCATAACTTTTATGACGGACCAGGAATCAAGATGGGCTTCCAGCGTGATTCTTTAAGCATATACCTGCGCTGTTTTTAGCTAAGATTTACTAATAATGTATTTCTATTCTTTCTGTTTCTGTTATTGCTTTGTATATTATCAGTATTTCATCACTCCTTTTTTCATCAAATAAACTAAAACTTCACAATGACAGTCATGAGTCACTGGGTTCGGAGACAAGACTTAATTGACTTTCTTTAAGGTTAAAGCATGAATGTGTGTGTGGCTCTCTTTCTACCTGCATAGTTCTCCTCTTGGTAAGGGTGATCACAAAGTTCTTCCACTCCCAATGCTGCTCCACCACATGGGCAAAGATGACATGCCCGTTGCCGCAGGCCCCAGCCAGCTGGGTGCCGTCTGCAGACCAGGCCAAGCTGAACACACTGCCTGTGTTGGGCTTCTCCAACGCATAGGACCACTGGAGGGAGGCGCAAGGGGAAAGAGAAAGAGATGGGCGATAGAGAACAATATATGGTTAATGGCTACAGATATTTATCTACAACCTTAAACAATTACCTGGGGGGGCAGCTTAGGAACTAGAAACATTGAGAAGTTTAGAGAAGAGAAGCTGTGAGAGTCAGGATTTGTGTATGAGTGAGTGCGTATGCATATAATGTAAACTCTGCTAGAAAGACAGGGGGCCAGTCAGTCAGTCATTGAGCTGTGATGAACTGCGAGACACTAAAGTAGCGCTCGGCCCTGCCAAGTCCAGCACTCGCGCTCGTAAACATACGCTCTGCTATCCTCATCTATTACATACACGGGGGGGGCACAGGGAGGGTTTATATACGAGCCCACAAACTGAAGCCAAAAACTGATTAACAAGACCTCTCCCTTCTTTTTATAAGAAAAGGTTTAAAAAGAGGTAGAGCTTAGTGGGGACAGGGACTAAGTAATAGAAAGAGGAGCTTTTTTTTCTCTCCATGTCTGCTGTGCTGCATCAGCCAGACTCTGCACTGTTGATGACAGTCAGTGATGGTGAAAGACACAACCGAGAAATATGCATCCCTTTACAGTATCTAAGACAAGAACACCTCTCACATTTTTTTTCTTCTCTTTTTCCCTTTTCTCTATGTAATCCCTTTATTTTTTCTGTTTCCAGTACTTTTTCCATCTCTCTCTACTGCCTTTCCACACCCCTGTCCCTCAAGTCTTCTGTGGAGTATTACTACAAAAAAAACACAAATCAGTTCAGACAGTCTGGATCCACCAGCAGTTGAGCCGTTTTCAGATTAGCAGAGTAAGTTACACTAAATAAGTTTCTATCTCCTCCAAATATCATTTGTTGTGGTCCACTGTGCACTACTGCGATCTTTCTGTTATAACTACTGCCGACTGTCTCACCCAATACCCCCACCCACCACCACCACCACCACCACCACCGTCAACCCATGCCATCCTCAAATCTCACTTAAGCACAAGTGGCTGACTGATCTGAGTCAGCTGTGATCTTTCACACAGATACATGCATTCACATAGTAAACTGCTTACGAAGGGAGAAAAGTGCTAATGTTAGCCTAGCACTGCCTGCGATGGAGACAAGTGTGGTGCAGCAGGCCAAGTGCTGCGGTGAAGTTTGGAGAAAAGGCCTTAGTGTGTCCGCTGCCTCATACACATGCAGCTGCAGGATGTGAGGTGTGGCGTGAGGTAACAGTCGGCAGGCTACAGGTTAAAGGCCCTGCTGCTTGGATCTCTCGCCCTCTTCCTGATCTGTCTGCCTTATACACACACAGTTCAGCTGGTTTTGGTCAGCACCCTCCCAGCAGTTAATGTCATATCAGGACCCAAAATAGTTGCGGGAAAAAACAAGAGCTGTACAGTCATGCGGACAGGAGACAGTTTGTTAATGTGAAATTAATTGCTATTTATCTTCTTTTCCCTGAATTCTTGCTTTGATTTTTTTTTTTTTGCATTAGCCTGCCTTTCTTTAAAATATATTCTTTATATGTAGATTATTTTTTCTCTTTTCCAAAACTGAGAGATCTCATCTATTCTTCAGCTAACATCTTGAGATGGCCCGCTCTGTGTTAAAGCACTCCAGGGGGAAAGGAGAGGATAGGAATGGAGGAGAGAGGGATAGATAGATGGAGGGTCAGAGATAGAGCTGAATGTATACACCAGACTGTAATGAAGCAGGACATACGATATTGGCTAGAGGAGCACAGCTGGATCCATGCTTACCTAATGCTTTTAACACATTGAGCCATTCTAGTGTGTGTGTGTGTGTGTGTGTGTGTGTGTGTGTGTGGAAGCGGGGGTTGTCTTTGTGTGTGTGCAGTACATGCGTGTGTGTGTGTGTGTGTGTGTGTGAGAGAAAGTATCGATGAGATGAAGACAGATTAAAAACAGTAAGAATGTAAGAATTGTAAGAATGGAAGAAAATAGGATCACACTACATCAGAGTAATTAATGTGTGTATAGACAGGATGAAATAAGTGAGTTCACTTTTTTTCCCTTTCATGAGTGTCCAATGTCTGTTTTGAAGGTGTGTGTGTGTGTGTGTGTGTGTGTGTGTGTGTGTGTGTGTGTGTGTGTGTGTGTGTGTGTGTGTGTGTGTGTGTGTGTGTGTGTGTGTGTGTGTGTTGTGTGTGTGTGTGTGTGTGTGTGTGTGTGTGTGCTTGCATGTGTGTAAAAGAGGTGAAAATCTTCTGGCTTGTCAGAGTTGTCAGCCAGTGTCTGACTATGGGACATAGGGGGATTCCTATAGCTCTCCTGAGATGGAAGGACTGGGCCAACAGAGGAAAAACCCGGGACACGAAAACCGTTTCCAGAGTAGCATACAAAATCCCTGCATCTCTCCTTCTTTGATTCACCTTTCTTTCATTTATTCCCTCTCTCCTTACTGGTGAAAAGTGTAGATGTTCCGCCTAAATTAGCTGTATAGCTAACTCTGGTACAGGGCCTTAACTGTGCATGGTCCCTGACAAATAAACTACTAAACAAAAACTAAACTAACAAGAAACTGGTCAGAAGAAAAACTGCATAATTTAGTTCTTCAATAAAAAAAATACAAGGACGAGTGAATCATCTTGTAGACATAGGACAAGCACATCCTAGTTACTTTGCTTGGTTTTAGCATGTTGAACTTCTGCTTTATTCCCATCTAACTCTCCGTAATTGATCATTTTGTTTCAGTGTAGACAAACAATTTGTGACTACACTGAGACCGTTGATCAAATAACTATTTTATGTTAGCAATATTGTCTTACAACAAACATACAGTACATACAGGGGCGGCTGTGGCTAAGGAGGTAGAGCGGGTTGTCCTTTAATCACAAGGTTGGCCTCCTGTCCGCTTGTTAAAGTGTCCTTGAGCAAGACACTAAACCCCAAGTTGCCCCTGATGGGCAGGCCAGCGTCTACATGGCAGCTCAGCTGTATGTGTGTGTGAATGGGTGAATGAGAGGCAAATTGTAAAGCGCTTTGTCCAGTAAGGTATAAAGACGCTACATAAATGCAGTTACCATTGACAACACCTGTATTGTGTAATCGGCTTCTATAATAAGCACATTTCTGCTACATAGTAGTTGACGGTGTCTAAACAGACGTATGTAATCATTCTGGAAATGCTATTTATTTCTCTTTTACACTACAAAGCCAGACTAGTGTTTTCAGATTTTTTTTTAAAAGGATGTGAGGCTGATGGAAAATAGGTGGGGGTGAGAATGGATTATGACGACGATAGGAGAAATGGAGGAGACAGGGAAACGGGAGAGCAGCAGGAGGAGGTGAATCAGTCAGTGGCAACTGGCTTTATTGCAGCCAAAAGGGGTGGAACTCTACTGGATACTGAAAACGCTACCAGAAAAGGCTGGAAGGTGATTCAAGATTAGTAAGATATTACACAGCAAGAAGAAAGAGCAAGCAGACAAGCAGAAAGGGTCTATAAAGGCCAAAATGAAGCTTTAGGAGGGGCTGTGAGAGATGGGCCTGGGCCTTCATGTGGCTGGAGTCCACTCTCTTGTCACTGAACCCTGTCTATCCATAATGGGCAGCTTTGTGGCGAGAGAGAAGGTGGCAGACATGACGTGTAGTTCTCAGCTGAGCTCTGGGGGAGAGAGGGGGAGACCTCTCAAACGTACAATGAGCTTATACACACAGACTACGTATGTACATATAGCAGCAATGTATGGCTGTGCATGCAAGTCTAGGTACACACTACAATTCAGACACATACACACTTATACTTGTGTCAAAGACGTGGCAGGAGACCAAGGCTGGTAGTCTAACACGATGATCACTCTGAGCAACAAGCAAAACACCCACACATGCATCCTGTGTGTGTTGACATGTGTGTGTTAATGTGACTCAGACGCACAGACGTTGGTTGCATGTAGGTGACAAACCCTGGAGTGCTGAACTGGTAAAATTACCCTGTGGTATGCAGTAGTACCGCACAGAGTAATTTAATAACGCTGCTCTACCATCCTTCACCATATTTTGCTGGCAGTGTTACTATCCAGATTTTTGGTTCTGATTCAGGGGAAGACCAAAGTGATAATCCACAATCTGCAACCTACAGGGCTGTTTCTCCCTATAGGCATTATAAGCCACCAGGGCGCCACGTCTTGTGGAGTTTTTATTACCAGAAGCGACAGCGACGCTGGTAGTTTTTTCACCTTGTCAGTCCGTTTGTGTGTGTGTCATCACGGCAAAATGTGGTCCTGGAGACACCTACTGTAGCAGGAACTACCAAACCTTGTGGACGTTGTTTTGACACACAGCAATGAAATTTGGCATGATCCAACATTAATACTGTAGTGACACCACCATGTATCACTTCCACAAAGACGCCAGGCTGGGGATACTCTAACTACAAGTGACTTCAGGTCTTGATCTACTAATTAAGAAAGCCATAACAAATTTAGCCACCAGATGGCAGGATACAGAAAAATAACAGATTAACCAAAACAAATGGCTCCTACAATATACATACTATTAGTGTTGTACAGTAATTGATTTCATACAGTGATTTAATTATACATTTTCTTTATCTTTTATATCAATTGATCCAGACTCAGATTCCCCAGGTACACATCAACAGCCTGAAACCACCTGAGTTACTTTACATACTTACAGTATTAGCCATCAAGTGCACCACCAGTTCACCCAACAGGAGATGAAGAAATTCCAGGTCCATCAACTCAACAGCTGCAAACCACCTCAGATATTCATGCACAAACCAACCACAACCCACTCATCCTCCATCCAGTGCGCCACCATATAATATAGAAAACAAAAGTATGCCAAGTGATTCATTTTAATTCAGGGTTGCCATGGCCAAGGGGGTGGCTATGGCAAAATGTTGCTTAGGGCCCCCAAATGTTCAGAAACGGCCCTGCTACCAGAGGCCCACACAGACATGCTGACAGTTCTGCAGACAACGGCACATTTGCACACACACATGAGCATGCATGCACCCAAAAAAACACAGCCAATCTACGAACACACAGCCTATTTAGAGCCTCTTTAAGGAGAGTGCTTGCCCTCTCCCTCCTCCCTTCCTCATGCATTTCTCAACATATGTTTACCATTAAGACTGGCAGGTGTTGTGGGCCTGCCCCTTCTTTCTATTGTTGCCCTGCAGCCTCAGCCAACATGGGGAGGCCTGCAAAAAGGTTATGTAAAAAAATGTCCTCCTCTCTATATAGGTACAACTAACTCTGCCCTGTTATTTTATTTCACTTGTTTCTTGCCTTTTTAAAATATTTTATAAAAATCACCTCACAATTAAAGTGTTCCTCCACCCGTCTATTTATTATGAAATACTCATTCCCTGTAGGCTTGAAAGGGGGCTGCTGAAAGTTGAAAGTTTTGTCCTTTCCACCGAACAGCAGCTGTGTTCAGCTTACATTTTGTAGGTTACCATACATTCCAATAATGACATCTTTTCATGGCAGAAAAAAAGTATAAAAAAGTAAAAGTATCAAGTTTGTACCTTGCACGGTGTACTTTTTTCCGGTTGTCACAAGCAACTTAAGTTCGCCAACTACAAATGGAAGCTGTGTATTTAGACGTATTCTGGAAAAAATATGTGTAATAGTGTTTGGAACATATTGCACATGCAGCTAGATAGCAAAGATGTGCATTTGCTGTATGAAGTGGTATAAGAAGTTTCAGTGGACATTTTCATTGCTCATCATTATTAGAATCTATTGTAAGTGACAAGATGCAGACCACAGCCGATATACTCCTCCTTTTACATCCACCTTTAAAGGCTATAGGGTGTGAGTATATTAAATAGATGAGATTTTTAGTGGAGCACAACTTTAACTTTAGCAAACAAAACGTTATTTTGCCTGGTATATAAAATACTGACTGAAACGACACACACAGAATAAGCAAAGCTATCTTGAAAACAAAGCACTGAAAAAGAGAAATACAGAGAGTGAGAGGGGAGCAGGGGAAATACTAGATAAAGTTAAAGGAGAAAATGGAAATGTGTATCTATGCCATTAGTTTACCCCTCCCCCCTTTCTCTATCTGTACTACCTGAAACAGTGCTTTGGACTTCATGGCCTGCTCTGAGTGGAGTGGGGGTGGGTGGGGGTGGAGCTCGGGCCAGGGAAAGGGTTAATGACACATGTCTGGACTAATGGCTCCCAGTGGAGCTATCTGCTGATTCAGCCCCATTACTTCACAAGCATTAAATATGTCTGCCCTGACCGCTCTCTGCTCCACCCCCACCCCCAGCCCTAATACAAGTCAACAACATGCTAATCAGAAAAGGGGGCATGAGAGTTCCAGACTTTCTATGATTTTCTAGCCCTTCATCTGACACTCCTGTCACACTGAAGTAAGCATCTAGGAAAAACATGTACCAGCCATTAGTGTTAATGGGTCAACCGGAGTCTGTGACCCTGCTAAAAACCTGCATTTTATGCAGCTGCTACACTACTGGGGCCTTGGTATAAAAAGATGAACCCAATGTACATGTAGCGCATATACAGTACTGTATAGAGTACATATAGTAGAATTGTCACTGCACTAAATATTGGCACTGATCTGTAGCACTATCAAATTCCACACCTCTCAATGTTTTTCAAGTATAAGTTGTTACATGTTGTTGCATGACATTACAGTACAGACAAATCGATAGTCTATACTGTAATGTCCGCCATTTGGATCTCCTGTGTTAAGACAACATTGTGTCAGTCACTTCTTTTTTTATAAAGATTTTTTCGGCCTTTATTTTTACAGGACAGACATGAAAGGGGAGAGAGAAGGGGGAATGACATGCAGCAAAGGGCCGCAGGTCGGAGTCAAACCTCTATATATGGGTGCTCGCTCTACCAACTTAGCTATCCGGGGGCCCGTGTCAATCACTTTTAATGACATGGAAACATGACAATGACCCAGTATTTGCATGTGACCAGTGAACAGTGTGGTATGAATGGTCAAAAGTGAGTTAAACATGTTCAGTGAAAGCTATGGAGATGCTGAATGACCCTGCGTTACTAATGATTAAAGATGCATATATCTGGTCAAATGTTAAAACTTTATTATATTGTATATAAGTATTTTTTTTTTAACATGAAATGATCATTTTGCAAAACTGGTTTATTTCATAATTCCACAACATAACAGATATTGCCACAAAAAGCCCCCACATTGTCCAAACCTATACCGCTGTGTACACTTTGTACATTGGTGAAAGGAGGACACCTCCTCTGTTAGTTTATCACTGTGCTAGTGGGCTAGTGGGAGCTAGTGGGAGCCAACCTAGTCCAGGGTTAACAGTCTTACATAAATCAGAACAGATGGCAGACCTCTGCAAAGCCAGCTGGCTTCAGTTTTCCTGTTTGCAGGACATGACCTGGCAGCGCAGGTACAGAGTGTAACTCCGTGCACATAAACACAACACACATGTCTGATTGTAATGGACACTAGACATATACAGGCATGTATCTAGCTATAAACAGTCATATGATGTGCATATAAGAAAATGCTGACACAAATCTACTCTTCAATCTACTCTTCCATTTCCAAACCAATTATGTAAGATGGGAATGGGTTTGAGAGTGAAACTAAAAACAAAGTCTTTTTTCTTTTCTTTTCTTTTTTTTTTTAGGAGAGTAGGAGGTGGTTTTGGATGAGGGTTCATCAATCTCTCAGCAGATTAGGAGGCCTTGTAAATGTCAGTTTGCAGTGACCCCTCCATGGGGGATGAGGTTCACTATTAGGATAAGGACAAACTGGGCCTATGTCCAGGACTGGTCAGACCTGTATGTGTGGGAACTGCTCTGGCTGAGAACTGCCATCTAAGATGGACTAAGCAATCCAAAATCACCACACCTTTTCTAGACATGAAGCTGTTACTATGCACCAAACTACATGTAAATTAATGTGTATGTTTAACTATGCAGTTACAGTTTTACTAGTCTACTACTACTAATGATCTTTGTACTGCAATGCCACATTACTCTGTATTTGATGTCCTATACTGACTAAGTAGTCAATATGCAACAATGCTACCAAGACAGTATTCATAGTCATTTATGTAACATGTGTGCACACGCAAGCATAGATACATAATTTTTCATGAAAGATTGCTAAGGTAAATTATGAAGATGCTCTTTGGGATGAAAATGAGGCACATCTAATGCGCTGTGCTTCATAATAAAGCTTAACCCCCTGTATCACATTACATACTACCAAACTGAAAGAGGACTCAGGACATAAAAGAGCTACTTTTCAAATGTTCCACGACCACACATAATCTAAGCTTCTATGATCATACTGAGATTAACACCCACACACACACACACACACACACACACACACACACACACACACACACAAACACACACACACACACACACACACACACACACACACACACACACACACACACACACACACACACACACACACACACACACACACACACACACCTGATGCAACTATACTAAATGTATTGGGATGGGAGATGACCTTTGATGCACTACCTCAGGCAAGTTTAAATAAATGAGCAGTTCAAGTTTGTGGGATTTTTGTTCACTGTCAGAGGCACACGTCGAACAAAATCAATTATTGATTTCAAAAATAACATCCGGCAAGATACAGTACACTTCTGTGTACTATGCGGGTCTTCATTTCCCCAAAAGTTGTCCTCTCAGCTGGTTGGCTTCTCAGCCTCTTATTTGCAAAGAAACTGTGTGCTTATGTGCAAGTGTGTATGTAAAAATAATGTGTAATGTACAGTGCAAGATAATCTGTTAATAAATTCGTATTTGTTATTATAGAGTTATAGCCTGGAACACAACACAATGTAAAGTTCCAACCGCTAAAGTATCAAATATACATCTAGGCCCTGACACACCAAGGAGATCGTTGGCAGTCAGTCATGGATCGGCGTTGGCACGAGGAATCTATCTGATTGGCTATTCAGCTTAAGCGAATTAGTACAAGAAGACAAACGACTGTGAGAGCGCACACAGATGGTTCCTTTCATTTTTCATCTTCATCTCATCTGAACAATCCAATAGAGCTGTCAAAACTGGCCAAAAATGAAGTTCGAAGGTGCCTTTTAAAAAGCACATAGGTGCGACCTATTGGAATAGCTATTTTTGCACATTATGTAGCTACATAAGAGGGCCAACGTACAACCAGATGACGTTACATAACTAATGTTACTTGTGCTAGACTGACAAGTGAGCTCCCTAGCAAGCTAGCTAGCCACTAAATTAGTAAAATATATCAACTTCATGTTTTATTCACATGCTCTTGTCACATCGTAGGATAGCACATTGCTATCGCCAGATGAGTGACAACTGTCAATTGTTTGGCTCATTTTCTGTAACCAGTGTAGCATTAAGGTACCCTGAAAAGCCAGAGTTCTCACGAGAGCACAATATGAATTTGCTCAGCGAGTCACTCTGGCATTGAGTAATGATGCTCATTAACTATGCCCTTGTACCCCTGCTGCACCAATCACATCGGTGTATCTGATACAGGCGGGCCAGAGGTGAGCTAAACAGATGACGACAGTTTAATCTACCAGTTAGCTCCACTGGTAGCTAAGCGTATGGGGCTCTGGATACATATTGTTGTGATTGGTCGTAGTGTTATCCAATTGCGTGCAGTAAGATTTTCAAATGCATGCTTGGTGCCGCCCCTCGAGTTGGGCCATTTTCATTACTCAGTGCCAGACCCTTAATCTTTCGGATTTTGGTCTGGATTTCCAGGCTAGCATTAAGGCATGTTGGGTGGAATTAGCAAGTTAACATTAGCTGAATAGCCAGCGGCTGCAGTGGCTGCAGCAGAGCCCTCTGTCCCTCCGCTCGGGCATCTCCACTCCCCACTGCAGGGAGACTTCTTTGCAGAGAGAACGGATGACAGCCCGGAAGATGGCCACTCTGGTTAGCCATCCCGGTGTCTCCCCAGTGGGGAGTGAAGCAGAGGGACCCTAGGTACTGTGCTAATTTGGGAAAACGCTGCAGTCTTTGCTGTGTGTTCAAGTGCAGTTTTTTGGCCAAGACAAAGTCGACATGGGTCGCCACTGGTTCTTGGCCGTCTGCTTGGTTTGTCAGGGCCTTTAGTGAACTTACCAGAACTTAGTGTTTTCTCTGCCTGCTGCAGAATGAACCATTTGCATTCCCTGACTCTGCAATAACACATGACAACTATAGCTATCTATAAGCCCATTTCTAAATATAGGCCAGTGAGAGGAGCTCTGCAAATCTCTGTATTGAAATACCCACTTGGCTCGGCTAAAGAGATACAGAGGCTGGGCCTGGGACAAGTGTAGAGTGGCACAAGTTGGAGCTTTGGCAGTGCATGGAGAAACGTAAGAGGGAGAGACAAGGGTGGGCGAGTGAGAGGGGAGCTAGACAAACTAGAAGAGAGAGAGAGAGAGAGAGAGAGAGAGAGAGAGAGAGAGAGTAATGATCTACACATGGTTTCATGCTGGAGCCTCAACATAGTAACCATAGACACATGCTGGGGCCTCCTGGGACTCATCAGCAGGACACAGCTGTGAGCTGGACAGCAGAATTCTATTAGCACCAACAATGCACACATGCGCTTGAAAACACAGTCACGCACGCACGCGCGCGCACACACACACACACACACACACACACACACACACACACACACACACACACACACACACACACACACACACACACACACACACACACACACACACACACACACACACGGTCTGTATTCTAGATTAGCCATTTGGAAATTTGACTGTGTTTTGGCATGCTACAAACGACACAACACACAACCTTTTACCCTCCAATGGACCTACTACTTCCCTGTGATGGCAGGTCTAGAATACACATAGGTTGTAAGAGTTTAAACAAATTAGCCAATGAGCCGAGACAACTTTCTATGGGATCCTTACAGACACAAAGACTTTTTTAAGACACTGACAAGCACACCTCAAATCTTCAAGGGGTTAATGTAATGCCTGTTGATAATAGCGAGTCTAAATTTGTATCCTTACACATTGGCTAGTCTTCTATAATGTGAAAACCACACAGTACTGGTTTCATAGAACACAAACACATGTATCCATATAGCAACACAAACACACACATTAAACTAAGTGCATACATGCGTATACGTGATGACAAGCCCATTACTTCTATGTGGAGGCAACCATATATAACAAATTATACCAAATGAAGCAGCCAGTCCATGAATTAGTCAACGTCAAGTGTAGCACCATTCTGATCCATGTGGAAGCCAACGGAAAAGGGGGGGGGGGCTAGGGTGCAGCCAAAATTAAAGCCTTTGAAATCATCCTTTTCTGGACAGCCCAGCCTTAGTCCTCAATAACAGCTCTTAATGAACTCTGGGTTGGCAGTAAAGCCTGAAGTGATACCCCAGTTACACACATGCTCTGCTTACGCTTATTGCTTACACTTATTTGTGTGCACAACTGAAGCCCTTTCTTTGCACTCTAACTCCTTATACTGTTGTATCCCTCTTTCTGCTTCTATCTCTCTGCGAGTGTGAAATGTTTGTCTAGCTAGTGGAGGTAGTGATTTAGTACTGCTAAGAATGATGACTCTGCCAGAGGGGCTGGCAGGGCACTGTCTCACTGTCATACACTTACTCCAGCCGTGGGGGGAGGGAAGGATGGAGGGGGGAGAGAAGTAAAGAAGAAAAAAAAGGCAGAGGAACGAGAGCAGAGAGAGAGAGAGAGAGAGAGAGAGAGAGAGAGAGAGAGAGAGAGAGAGAGAGAGAGAGGCTTGAGGGAAAGAGAAACCACCGTCTTTTATGGAGACCAATCCTCCAAGCCTCACTGCCTAGGCCAACTTTACAGGATATATTGGACAGTTCCACACTACCCTGCCCCCCACCCCTCCAACCGCTCTTTTCTCAGCTCTTTTTCAAGCTCCCCTCCTTTTTGGTTTCCAACAAGGCAAGCCTTTAGCCGAACTCTAGAGAGGTGTAAAAGTATTACCATGTCAACAAGTGCCTTTTACTCTAACCCACTTTACGCACACAGGCTCCGGCTCTCTCTCTCACACGCACGTGCGCGCACACACACACACACACACACACACACACACACACACACACACACACACACACACACACACACACACACACACACACACACACACACACACACACACACACACACACACACACACACACACACACACACATAAATGAGCTAGCACAAAAAATTGGGGTCAATCATCTGCAAGAAGGACCTTACATACACTGTTCCACAGAGTGTGCCAGAATAAGTTCAGCAACACAGAAAACTAAAGCCTGTTCTGTACAAAGGACCTAGAATACAAAGGAGAAACCCTTATCCTCACATTCTGGAAAGAAGAAACTAATGAGCTCTTTGGGATGATAGATTAAGTGACATGCAAGTACTGCATCATACAGTCATATGCTGTTCACACTCTTCTCATTCTCTAAACTAGGCTTCAACAGGCCTGGAAACTTCATCAAAATGTGTTAAAAGGAATCAGTAAAATTATTCCTATGAAAACAAGAGAGAAAACGGCGGAGGAAGAGAGCTCTGATGGGTGAGATAGACCCCAATTTCCCTTTACAGAACTTGTGGTCTCTTTCTACCAGTTCACAGTGTACGATGGGGGCAGGCTTACGACAGCGAGAGAGCAGAAAGGAAGAGTGCAGAGAGCAAGAAATAGCATGCAAAAGCACAGATTTCTAAGGGGAGGGAGAGAGGGAGGGAGGGGTAAAGCAAGTGGAGAGAGAGAGTGAGAGACAGAGAGAGAGAGAGAAGTAGCCCTGCCCAGTTGCCTGGGGAGAAAACTGCTCTGCTGCTGACTCAGGACTCTCTTTGTTTGACAATGCTCCCTCACTCTTGCTCGCTCTCTCTCTCGCTCTCTCTGACACACTCTCAAACTTACTCGTCTTTTTTCAAACACTCAGTCACCATCTTTTCTCATGTGCACATGCGCTTTCTCTGTCAGACTCCTGCCAATAATTTCACTTTGACTTACTTTTCATCTTCTCTCCTGAGTAACCCTCCTCTGCTGTTTTTTTTTTCCACCCCCTATGTCATCTATGCGCGTGTCTGTCTCTGCTACTTCTGCTGCCGTTCCCTTCTTTTGCAGCAACATTTTTCTATACTGTACTAAACGTCTCCTTCTAATGTGATGAACATAGATAAAGGCTTGCAGTCTGATACATCTACAGTGGTTTCTTTTGCCTTTTCATGCTCCACTAAGAGTGGTTCACGATCAGGATCAGAGCTCTGGGCCGTTTTATTCTCTTCCAGCAGCGACAATTTCCAGATGTTGGCCGGCCAGTGGTTGGCAGCAAACTGCCAGCACCTGTTCTGGCAGTTTGCTGCATTAAGGTATATGCTGACATTAGGGTATATGCTCCTTAATGATAGTGGGGGGGAAACGGTTAGAGGGACTAAGTCAGAGAAGACAGGGAAGCCTGAAGTCTGGCAATTAAGGTGAAGCATGGCATGTCATAGAGGACGAGAGTCTACGACTAAGAAAAGAATAACAAAAGACCACAAGAAGACTGGCAGACTCACGGATAGTCAAGAGTGATAGACTCCCTGAGAGAAAATAATGGTTGGCAGCTATAAGGATAGCAGACAAAGATCCTATAGAGAATGAGGCTGCACGTTAAACAGGGAACGGAGGAGAAAGAACCAATGGTGATTCCAGCTGGACATGGACCCATTCCCAGAGTGGCAAAGCTGAGCAAGGCTTACAAAGACCCTAAGGGGACCCCCCGGACTCACCCAGAAAAAAAGGGAGGTAAAGAGGGCCTTGGGGAAGGCAGGAGGGAAAGGGAGCAAAAAGGGGGAGCACTGATAAGCACGAGGTAGCCCAACACACCCTGACACAGAAAGGAGGGAGGCATGTGCAACAAAAGGAGGAGAGAGGGGGGGGGGGGGATTTATACTTTACACTACACTACAAAGGAAAGCACGCTTGCATCTCATAGACAACGAGGAAGGGAAAAGATGTAGCGCAATCTCCCACTTAAGTTCATACCGAAAAGCTGTTGGACCAATGAACTAGCACAAAGCACTCAGGATGGATAGACTAATAATGCTAGAATGCAGTTTTTTTCAAAGACAGTTGAGCTGGCAGAAAATCACAGCTAGAGATAAGAAATCATAGATGGTCATGATATATAAGGCTTATTTGACAATTGTATGAAATATCAGGCAGCATCCACAAGTAGATACCAGTGGTTTCACACTTTCACAAACCCCACTCTTGAATGCAACGCTACCATTATGAGCAATAACTTTGATGCATGATTTATGACTACTCATCTCCCAAAACTGTGTGAGGGTGACAGCTGTTGTCACATTGTGAAAGGAAAACTGCAAGTAATTACACCGCTAGGAAAGCAGACATTTACACGTCGGTAAGTAATAAGGCTCAGTAATAGGGTTCAACAATAAAATCTTCTGATGATCCGTACTAGGTAGCCTGTGGTTAATTATAACATACAAATGGAGGAGTAGAAAAAAGAGGGGCGGAGAGGGGAATAGAAGACGTACACTGGCTGTGTGACAGGGACCTCGATCGTACCAGGGCTAAGCTCAGCCACGTTTCAGTAAGACCTCAGTTAAAGTGGATCAGGCCAGGGAGGGGAGTAGTAATAGCTAAGCTATTTGAGACCTGGGTCTAAGGCCACGTACAGATCTACATTAGCCCTGCATTAAAAAATGCAAACCAGCTCATTCATTTGAATGAGTCAGTTAAATGCAGGGGGCGTCTGGCAAAAAAGTTGAACCAGGCTCAATTTTTGCCACAACGCTATGCGATGTCATCCGGCAAGGCGCTGCGGTGGCCTGCGTTGTTTTAACGTTGCAAAAAGGCTGTTTTCGGTTTGAATGCCCGCTAAGTCCAGAATGAGCATCAAACCAAAAGGAAGGATGGCGAAATACAAAATCTGGCCATCATTACAAAATTCTGCCCTGCTTATGTGACCTTAAGCGAAATACTGAACTTTGATCAGCTCTTGGAAAAATGGAGTGAAGTTTGCATCTGTCCCGTTAGAAAAGTAGAATTTTCTCTTTATGTATTATACACATTTCTGAAACACTGACCAAAGAACATCTACAGAACTTAAGTTACATAAATAACATGATCTCTCATATAACCCATAATTGTTTTAAAAAAGAAACAAGTAACAAAATCAAGTATTGTGCAAGAATTAGAAAAAGTAAAACCAAGCAGCTATTATATTTATGTATGTGAGCATGGGTGTACAGTGAAGAGAGAAAAAACAAGCGCAGTGAAGAGAAGGGGGAGGAAGGGGGAGGCGGAGTGAAAAAAGCTAGAGGGTGCTCGCCTGGCACAATGAGTCCTACTTGTTAGCCAGTGACAGTGTCAGGGATCGTGACAGGGTCCAGACGCTAGACACCAGCTGCAGCGCCTCGTAAATAGACTGCTGTCTCGCAGGCACATTCGCACGGCAATGGTTGCACACACACGCACGCGCGCGCACACACACACACACACACACACACACACACACACACACACACACACACACACACACACACACAGGCATGTGGGCACATGCATATACTATGGCAGGCACACAGACAGACACTGACTTATTGTCTCTCCCAAATCTTGTAAAAGGGACAGTGAACCTCTTTGTCTTGTGTCCTGTTAAAGCTCCTGTGGAGAGAAAATGTACTCCGCACACAAAAACTCCAAACTCAACAAAATTGCAACAAAATAATTAAACATGTATTAATAATTCAATAATATTTTCAATAATAACTAAATGTAAATGCTCTATGAAACAGAACAAACTTTGTGTTCTTTCCATGTGTGGCTTGCTGGAACTACAAGACTAATCTTTCCCAGTGCTTTTGCCTCAATGTAAACTTTGTGAGTGTGTGTGTGTGTGTGTGTGTGTGTGTGTGTGTGTGTGTGTGTGTGTGTGTGCGTGCGTGCGTGCGTGCGCTCTCCCTCCCTCCACGGTGATAATGAGGGGGGTAACAAACTACATCTGCCCTGTGGTGCGTGGAGAAAGAAAATGTGGAGGAGAAAAAGGGAAAGAGTAGGAGAGAGTTGAAAGTTTAGGGCGAGAGGAGAGCCGAGCTGGACGGGAGGTGAAGGGGTTAAATGCGCGGGACCGATCCTGCTGAGCAAGCAGCAATACGTTAAAGTGCAAGGTTTCATTGTAGCAGATACAGAATGAAACTCCTTCCCATTAGTCGCGCTAGTAACTGAAAAGACTCTTTGCACTGCTTAACCCTTACCGCGCCGCAAACAAACCACAGCAACATCACAGGTAAAGCCCCATATAATTGGGAAACAGCTTCTATGTTTGTGTGTAAAATGCACATGCACAATGAGGTTACAGTAATTATAGTGCAGTGACCAAGTGTGCATACGTATGCAAATTTAACTTTCACTAACTTGATGCGTGAGGAGTGTATGTCTGAATTTGCACATAGAATTTAGATGGAGTGACCTCTGGAGGGGGATTTTCTTCCATCCCTCCTCCCCCCCGCCCCATCCTCCTCTTGAGTAAGCATCCCACGCCATGCTATAGTACACACTGTCTCTAAGGAGCTTAGGGAGGAGAAGACAAGCATACCCTTCCTCCACTTAGAGCAGGGCAGAACCATAATCATCATAATTATCAATCAATTATCATCACACTGTCTTAACCGAGACACACCACAGTAAAGCATGTGGTGCAATGACGAAACAATGGAACCAAAAAAAAACAACACGTAAACAAAACCAAAATGGGAGGACGAAAGGTGAATCGGGTCATTACAAAAAAATTAAGCAAAAAGCAAGTTGTACTCAGTTCTGTCTGTTATAGTTTTAATAGCACAATAATTTTTATTTTTGTTTACACAAAAGGAAATGGATACAAGCTGGCTTCATTTGAATGATTTCATCAGCTCACGACTATAATCTGGCAATATTCCCAAAAACCAAAGGAAAACCCTGGTTCAGGAAACCAAAAGTAATTGTAAAAGATAAAGACTCCCTATGGATGTTTATACTGTCTACACAGTATATCAATGTAAACCGCTCTAAAACACATACCTTACACCTCTGGAGAAGACATATGTGTTGGCTCAGACCTCTCTCCAGCCCATTTGTTTTAGTGGTCCAGAAAAAAAAAGCCATTTGATTCTAATTAAATCAAAATGGAGCATGAAATGCCTGGTGATCAGCACACACAAACCTAGCCCTGGTTGTTTGTTTTCATTACAACAGGTCTGAAATGGCAATACACAGACATCTCCACGTAAACTCAAAGGAGCCCTCAACGCCCCATGAGGGCAGAGAGCAGGGAACGAGTAATATTGTTCCTGGCCAAACGCTCAGCAATAATAAAACAACAATTACCATTCATCATTCTCTCATTTCCCCTCTCATTACAACTCCAGTTACCATCAGCACCAGGTAACAAGAACATGTGGCATGCAGCCTAATGTGGTTTACAGAGATGAACAATGTATAGGAAGCACAAGGCCTGTATTGAGCTACACAATATAAACCATACTGCACTGGAAAGAATTGACAGTCTATACCAGATACTGTATGTTTCAGGGACTACAAAGCACAAATGTCACATTTGTAGAATTAACAACTAAAATACACAATAACAAATAAGGGGCTTGCAATATGTGGAAAGTTCAGACACAGCCTGAATGTTGTTAGTTCGGGGGAGGGGGGGGGGGGTCAATGACATGCCAAGCAATATTGGTGTTTGTCTGAAAGGTGCAATATATTTAAAAATCTCAGCAACCAAACATTTCAATACTTTTATTGACAAGCTTTATCGCCAGATGTCAAAGTACTGAGCTGCTGCAACATCTTTCACATCTTTCAGTTTCTCTCATTCTATTGGAAGAGGGCACACAACAATTCAGAAATAGGTAAAAGGGTTTTTGTTCTTACTCCAGTCTTGTCACAGAGCCGCAGGGTGTTAAAGGAGCCCACGGCAAACACCTCTCCATCTGGAGCCCAGGACAAAGAGGTGACCGGGTAGTCATGAGACGTCGAGGAGTAAAGCAGACGACCAAAGCTGTCCCATACCTGTTGAGGGGGGACGTGATTTCAAAGGTTAAAAAAAAAGCAAAACAACTTAAAACACCAAAAAGACGTCTAAACGTACACTCAAACACTGCCCACCTTATATTTACAGTCTTCTCCACCTGACAGTATGACGTCATTGACTGAATTCCAGTCCACCTTCAGAACAACCCCATCATGAGCCTTCCACTAGAGAGAGACAGAGCGGAAGAGAGAATTTGTATGTCAACACAACATATTGATGCTATCCATACATAACGTCTCCCATTGGTTGAAGAGAAGTGGGAGAGATCTCCAATAAATGCCTGCACTTTTACTGAGTCCATAAAAGAGATAACACACAAAGATAATGATAGGCTCCACAGAGAGTAGCATTTATTCTTGCACATAGTTACATGTTTATGAAATGTTTCATATCAGCCTAACTGAGAGCTAACTCTACATCATGTGTTTCAATGTAACATGTGTTTCAATGTAAGCTAGTGACAGTGACAGGCAGAAAGCCTGTCACTGTCACTAGCATTATCTTACTATGTTCCTATCTTGTTCCTGTTTGCTCTACATGCTTACACTCTATTTTCTATTTTTTTGTACCCCACTTGCTCACTCCATGCGCCAAAAGGAGAACACACGTAAACACATGCACATGTGTGTCGTGTGTATCTGTGTCTGTGTAAGCCAGGCGATTTCCAACCCATATTGAAACCTGGTTGGCTGACGCACATCAACCTATTCAGATTGAGCCTGCATAGGTTCAAGATGCATCACTGGATGTGATGCGTGTGCTTGTGTCTGCATGTGTGGTAATAGCTGAGGGAGAGCAAAGGGTTGAGAAGGCGCACATTAAACCCTCCACTGTTTATCTAAGGTCCCAGGTGGTATTCGGCTTCAAGAAGAATAATAAACAAATGTATACATGAACAAGAAAAATACTCAACGGTGTGCAAGGTCCTCGGCGCTGCACCCTCCATTAATGCAGAAGCACTCAAAGACATATAGATCGATTTATAGCATTTTTACTCATTGCAAATCAACGAACCTCAAGTTTAATTTACAAAGGCCTGAAAAGAGGCAAAGGGCCCAGTGATGTCCGGCCGCCGGGCAGATCAAACTATAAACAAAAACCACACATGAGATAAAAATTATCATGCAAAGACATCGACGACGGAAAAGAAAATCCCCATCCGATACTAGATACGTGGCACAGCAGATAATGAATGTAGCTACAGAGGCCACAAACTCAGACAAACACAAAACACTAAGCAAAACTGTAGTGGGAGTTGTAGGGATTTGGTGTGTCTATACTATAGTGTTCAAAGTGATAAGTGATATTTTATTGAATCAGATCAATCAATCAAATTTTTCTTTACTTATTACGCAGTAATATGTTGGAGTGAGTGTGTGTATTGTTGTTAATTCATGGATCCAATGGGATCTCCATGTGATTCATGTTATAACGTTTGATTGATTTGATTGATTTTATGTCCATTGCCGTATCCTTTGAGTCAGTAACAGAGTCAGTTACAAGGTAATATTTCAAAACCATGACATATTGAATCTGAAGTGAGCCTTTACGAGCATCAAACCCAACACCATTAACCCTGTTTTCAATGAGAACCTGAGGTACGTGATCAATCGGGAATCAGCAGCCATTAATGTGACAACACAGTGTAGGGGATGCATGCATAACAAATGAATGTGCTCTGCTTTGTTGATTCATTTTTGGGTGATTGATCTTATTTGGATAACAGTGTCACAGATTTGTTTTTGTTTTTTTTACTTTTTAAAAGAATAAATAAAGTATTCATTGTACCTGTATGACTTTGGCGCTGGGTTGCAAAGGCTTGATGACTAGCTGTCTTCCTGATGTGTAGAGGATTCTGTCTGAGTCAGGACCCCAAGCCACAGAATACACAGGAGAACCTGGAAGATGAAAGTAAACAGAAGATGAAGAGAGATTGTTGATATTTCAACTCAACACCCAAACAAATATACCCCCTGCCGTCAGTGCTCCTTCAGATTTACCATCCCTCTCGCTCCCAGTGCCTCTCTCTTTACACCTTGCCTTTTTCCCTGTCCTGTGCACAAGCATGAATGGAAAAGTGTTGTGAGGCTCGGTCTGAGCCACTTTATTTGTTTCCCATTAACAGAGCCAGGGATGAACAGCTGATTTCGTTTTTTCAGTGCACAGCAGAACAGACAGCTAGCGGAGCGTGAGGAGATATTCGCTGAATGTGACAAAAAGTGTATTGCATTAGAATCGCAGACTCCACCTTTAATCTAAAACCAAGAGCAATGGATTGGGCTTCCACGCGCAGAGACTTTGACTCTTGCTTGATGTAATAATTAAAAGATGTAAAATAAAATTGTGTGTGTGTGAATTTCTCCCCCTCTCCTTGACAAACTAGGAGTTGGTATGAACAATGGCTCGGGGATACAGCAGTGCTAATGGTATCATATTCCCTCGGAGCACTCACCTCATTCAGCCTATGGAAACGGCACTTGCAGTCTCACCACTTGAGAAAACCTGTCTAACCTCTACAGCAGAGGCACGAATGTGTGTACTTACGTGCACATGTGTGAGGGAAAATATGTGTGTGTATGAGTTGGGTTGCGGCTATGCGCTTGTGGAGGAGAGAGGGCCTGACATTTAACCCCACTCCAGGTGCATGTGGTTTCTCACAAATGCCAAATGGTCACGTGATCTAAATCTGACGAAGGAGATGGTTGGTTTGAGGCAAGTTACTTTCTCCTCCCTCTCGCTCACTCACTTCCAACCTCTTCCTACAGCTCGCTCTCTCTCTCTTAAAATGGGTCATAGTACCCAAGAAGAACAGCCTGCTCCTGTAGTGAGTGAGTGAGTGAGTGAGTGAGTGGAGTGAGTGAGTGAGTGAGTGAGTGAGTGAGTGAGTGTGTGTGTGTGTGTGTGTGTGTGTGTGTGTATGTGTGGAGTTCTGAAGAGAGGCAACACCTGCAGTGATCTGAGTGCCATGTGGTGGATGGTGTGTGTCTGTGGCAATGCTACTATATGCAGGTGTTCTACAAATCTGTAGGTCTGTTGAGCAGCCCACCACCCAGCAGCTCATTCTCTAAACATCCAGCTAAGGAAAAATTTTCCTAAATACTGGGGCTGAATTGCTGTTCTCCTGCCAGGTTTTCCACAGCACCCGTCATTCAGCAGGAGTGTGCCATCCATTTCCCCAGAAGCCAAAAAAAAAAACATTCAATAAGTCAAACTGCACGAATCAATTAATAAGTAAGTAAGACATCTGTAATGTCAATGACGGATAGAGAAATGTATCATTATGAGTCGTTTTTTATGGCTTTTAATAAAACTCCACTCCTATAAAGCTTTGAAACTTTATGGCAATAAAAAACATAGAACTCTGCTTTTGGTTGTACCCGAGCACAATTACATTCTAATAGCACACTCACACTCACACACACCATACACATCGCACATCTGAGGAGAGAAAAACACATTTCCACCTTGATTGTCATTTCTAATTACCTGGCTCGAGTAAAAAGGCAGCTTCAACACAAAAGCAAATCTTGCAGATCGCTCAGCGTGTACATGTGAGGTGCATGCTCATGAATGAATTGCCCACACACATACACTTTTATAAGTAAAGACTATTATCAATACAAAATGTTTGAATGAAAATCTTAAGAATAAAACCATACAACATGTAAGGTGTGGCTATTCATTTACCATCTGGGACCACATGTAAGAGTGGACTTGCAAGGCTCCTCTACAGGGGCGGTTATTCTGACTCTGGTATCAAACAGGAGCCAGATGAGGAGGTGAACTTGTGTCTAAAAGCATTAGGAGAAGGAGAAGGCTCCCCTGATACACATACATGAAACTGAAGTTCTGTGTGCCTGGTGCTCTTGATCAGGTCTCTGCTTCTTGCTCTTTTTCTCTCAGTCACAAGTGGCACTCTTTGAGCCAGAAGGTCCAAAAACAATCAGTATTATACAGTATGTGTGTGTGTGTGTGTGTGAGTGAGTGAGTGAGTGAGTGAGTGAGTGAGTGAGTGAGTGAGTGAGTGAGTGAGTGAGAGAGAGAGAGAGAGAGAGAGAGAGAGAGAGAGATGGAGAGGGTGTAATTGGTGTCGTACTCTGTATGTTGTGTTGTGTTTACTAAATGTCTGCAGCTGGTTGGTTAGAGACTAGCTTCACACGGCTTCTGTTGCTGCCTGGCAGCTGTTGGATGGATGTGACCTGCTTCAAACTATATCGGTCTTTCTCACACTGGCATTCATATGATATAAATCAAGATTTATATATTAACTCTCATATTGTTTACCTTAATTTGACTATTCAGTCTTTCAAGTATTTTTATTAGGGCTGGGCAAGTTAACGCGTTATTATCGCGTTAACTAATTAATTAATTAACGCCAACAATTATTTTATCGCGCATTAACGCAGTTTTTATTATTTCTTTTATTATTGTAAAAGTCTGTTGCTCACAGGCTTTTATTTTGTAAAAGTCGTCTGCTGACTGCTGCCGTGCTTACAGGAACTGGAAAAGAAAAGAATTGGCGGATAAACAAACCAACAAACATGGAGAAGGGTACGGAACTTTTACATGGCCATTTTCATTTTAAAGTTCTTCCAGACGGCGCAGTAGACAGAACCAAAGTTATTTGCAACCACTGCAAAGTTGAATTTTCTTATCACCGGAGTACTTCCAGTCTGAAATATATCACCTAAATGCAATACACACAGTTGATACCAGCAAATCATTCAACGAAACAAACGTCGGCAGACTACGTTAGATGCAGCGTGTGGGAGAAGTATAGATAAACAAAGGCAAGAGAAGCTAACAAATGCCATAGCGAAGAGGACAGACTGCAGACCCATTACTGTTGTGGAGGACGTCGGTCTGAGAAACATTCTGAGAATCGCAACAAATGACGGCAGGTATGAGATTCCCTCAAGACGCACCATCACAAGAAGAATACACCAGTTGTTATGAAAAGGAGAGGACTGCAAAAGCGACAACTTTACAACGTCTCACTCTCACTGGGGACTACTGGACATCACTGGGTAACCATAATTACCTCGGAGTTACAGTTTTAATGTTATGATTGTGGCTTAGGATTTTGTGGGCAGTTATTTTATTTATATATATATATATATATATATATATATATATATATATATTAAGAACAGGATAACATGAATGCCCTGGCAGTGGAAATAAGCTTTAATTTTGTATTTGCTTTGATTACATTGTTTAAGCTGAGATTTATACTAAATATATTTATTAAACTGCTACTGTATAAACAAAATGCTGATGTTAAGTGTTTGCAGAACAAATGTTATGGCACGCACTTTCGTTCATATGGCAGAACATTTAAAATAAAATTGCGCTATACACTACTTTTGAATTCATTATTGGATTTTGCGTATAACAATGTGATTAATCGCGATTAATCAGGGAAATAATGCGATTAATCGCGAATAAAACTTTTAATCGTTGCCCAGCCCTAATTTATATATGGAAACAATCGGGAATCAGCAGCCATTAATGTGACAACACAGTGTAGGGGATGCATGCATAACAAATGAATGTGCTCTGCTTTGTTGATTCATTTTTGGGTGATTGATCTTATTTGGATAACAGTGTCACACATTTGTGGCTTAAAATCAGGGAAGGGGTCTTTTAGCCTTACCTTGGCTGGCTAGTGTTGAGCGTAGCATCCCACTTTTTGACCAGATCTTGATCTGCCCATCTTCTCCAGCTAAGTGATTAGATAAACAGATGAAATGGATACATGGATATAAAGTTTTTTTTTTTTTTTTTTTAACAAATTCACAAAATAAATAGTCATAGTCAGTCAGTTCTATAGCAGGCTAATTAAACAAGTGTTAAATAGCAATGAAAATATGTATGCCCCTATCATCTTTACCTGTAATAAGAGCAGTCCCATCATAGTTCCATCTTCCAGCCAAAACAGCTCCCTTGTGTGCTTCAACACTCTTCTCAATGCGCCCTATCTTGGAGGTCAGGTGGAACTTCCCTGTAAAGAGACAAAAAGAGGCTTACTGGATGGCAAATCCACACTCAGGCCTGATCTGGGTGTTTACAGTCTATAATTCCGGAACACTACCGTCTGCTGTAATTCTCTGTCCACTATGTGGACGTCTTCTACAGAGACCGTGGTTTCATATGGTTTAAGTCTGACTTTTTCAGGTTGCTGCAATGGGACAAACTTTTTTTCATGGCCAATCCAGAACACCAGTGAGGAAAAAATAGCGTTTCTGTTGGTTGAATTAGGGCAATTTTGCATTTGCTAGACACGAAGGGTGATCAGGCATGGAGACAGTTATTGAAGACGCTAGCCTAACATATACTTTGTGGCAGTGTGTATTAAAAAATTCTGAATGTTCTATGTAATTTCTGGTGGCCTAAAACTGCAAATCAGCATGCTGCTGCTCTCTCCCATTTCTAAATTTGGACATCCCAACAAACGTGGATGTTACTGGTCCAGCAGGTAGTGAGTATAACAGGCATGTACAGCTGTACTGAAAAGCTTTTTCCAACAAAAAAAACTCCAACTTTTTAATATAAATATAAATTTCTATTTTTTATTTACATATTCACTCACGTCAACAGTCCTCACCTGTGCAGCCAAACATTGTGTGTGCAATGCTTCTGTGTGCCGATTAGTTTGTTTGCTTGTTATCTGGCAGATGCTTTTTATGAGAACTTTTAAAGACAACATATCAACCGTTGGCTATTTTCCTTCTATTTATATATGGTTTGTTTCTTTGGGACAAGTCTGCTTCCATTCCACACAATATACTTTCTGATAGAATGCCAAATGCCAAGCATCTAAGCTATGCAATTATGCTTCGCCAAGGGGACATATTATGCTTCCCAAAATAATAAAGTATAGTTATTAATTTGATGCTTAGAATATTAAATCATTAGATTACAATATTTAGCTTTCAAAAGCAGGGACAAAAAATACCACCATAAAATAATACACAAAACACTATTTTTCACAAGGAAAAAGGTCAAACTGCACTAACCCTAACCACTATACAAAACTAATTTAATATTCTGGCATGGGAAAGGGAGGCTGACTAATCAAATAAAGTTAGGAAAAAGCCACAGTGTTAATACAGAGTCCTCCCACCCAATAAAACCCTGGCTGTTTCTTTTTAACTAGGCCTATATCATACAGATCTCTTAAATTTTTTAAATATCCTGTACATAATCCAAACGTAAAAATATTTGACATCTTTCAGTGCACACCAAAGTTACAAGAAATAAAATTGTGTAATTTTCATGTTTTGTTTTCAATGAAAAACAAAAAACGTATTGAAAAAGAATAACGATAGAAATACTGATATTTGTTTAACTGTAACAAGGCAGAAAGCAGAAGAAAGTTGCAAAAGTGAATCGTAACAGAGTTTTCACTACTCTCTAGTCTGCCAGAGAAAATTGCTGCTTCAGTTTGTGGGTGTGTTTATGCAACCCTACACTGCCATTAGTGTTGTGACCACATATTGCCTGCCATAAAAGTAGATCCATATTATGTGTGTTTATATCTAATATAGGCCGAAGAGGAGAAATAAGAGGCCATGTGGATGCACGTCACACAGACTCTGTCGCCAAGTTTAGTATTAAAAGTATACAGATGCAAAACAAAAATCCACCTTTAGTGATTTGATGATGAAAACTAGAACAGAGACATATTTACTCTTTTCTGTTATACTACAATCCTCTTCCTGAAGTTAAAATTCTGTGAAAATTTTAAACTACAATGAAAACCTCCTGAGTTGTAGCCTAATACTTCCAATGTCATCCTGTTAAAAAAAGCAAAGCCTAAAAACCAGGCTGACGGAGAAAAGACCTGAGGTTATTGAAATTATTATATTTAGTAAGTTCAGTTAGCATTTGACAAATGCTATTCTACATCAACATAATGTTGTCCAACTCATTTTATTTCCCTGTATAGTTATGACTAAATACAATCACTGATCCGTGTCATGTGGATGTTAACTAAATGAACATCTTGTGAAATAAAACTGACATAATTGATTAGATGAGTAAACTCAGAAACAAAGCCCTGTAGCCCACTGGCAAGATTTTAGGGAATAAAGAGACTTGCCATCAGTGCTGGTGAGGACAAAGATCTCAGTCTGATTCTGTTTCTTGCCACCAACGGTCTTGGGGAACCAGTGTAGGTCAATGGGGTACATCTCCTCGGGCAATTTGACAACCAGACTGGTCTCACTGGTCAGCAGGTTCCACTTGAGGATCTGGTGGTCCTCACTGCATGAGTACAGCTCATCTGCTGTGGTCCAGCCAACACAACTCACAAGTTCCTTATGTGATCTGCTGTTAAGGAAAGTGATCTAGCTAGGTAAGTTATTATTAGGGTATGTATTTTTTAAATGATCATATGAAATGCCATGGTAGCTTCTGCAATAAATTGGGTCTTCTGAAAAAAGAATGAACAGATTCTAGACTTGGTAAACTATTAACGCTGTATTACTTATAGTGGTGCTAATAATAATGGTAACAATAGCAATGTTTTTAAAGTTGTGTTGCATAATAAACACTTGATCTGTACAGGAATACAAGTATAAGGCTAGCTAGATAGCTAACGTCATCATAAAAAGGATATGTTTGGGTTCCTGTAGCAGCGATGTTTTCAATCTCATGGTGGATGTTTGCTCTGTTGAACCCTAAACAAACAAGACATTTTCAGTTAGTGGCAGTAACTCATATTAAAGCTCATTATATCACACCAATGTCTAACGAACACACAGAAAGAAACAATATATAAGACCAAATAAAAACTATGAACCATACCCTGTAGATTAGGCGACTCAGCTGTTGTCATGCTCTGGTAGCTGTAACGGTGAATAAATCAAGCGTCTGCAGTTGCTACGGTACCTGCCACCGTTGCTAACGTGAATCCTGAGATGTCCCCGAGCCTTCCCTGCGACTTGAATGCTAAAGTTAACTTGGTTTTCTGGTTAAAACACACATCCTTCTGTCGTTACCGACTTTATTATGGGACAACTCCAGCAAAAGGTGCATGAATAGTCATTACAGTACAGTGCAAGCCTATCCATCACGAATCAGTCATTTCTTGCTAACGTTATTTTGGCTAACCTCTGGTAGCCATGTAATCTGGGTCATAGGAAGCTGAAAACGCAAGTTATCGCGAGAGTTGCATGTATCGCTTCCTTCTTTGAAAACGGATATTTCGAATTATTTAAAAGTACAAATGACAAAAGTTAAATAAATGTATGTAACAGGACTTATTAAAAAACGAATAAACTAACATTAATAGTTGAGCCATCGAACAATATTTCCTGAAATGTTAACTATTCTTCCGGGCGGAGCTTCGTTCTACTGTAACCAGGCAACCGTTTGAACACGTAGAGACAGGCTTTGAATCTGAAAATAATCTTACATAATATATAACATTGTCAAAAATAAGTATTGTTATTTTGTGCGTTTTCTCGTCTGACTATTTGTGTCATATGGTTATTGTTTGTGTGGAGCTGGAGTGAGGCGGAGTTGGCTTCGTCCCCTTTTTTGAATTTTGTGTTTTTTTCCTTTGCCCTTTGAACGTACCATGGTGCCTTGCGTCAGTTTGTAACGAATTTGGTTCGACAGCACAGTTTAGGCGCCATTTACAAGTTGGAGTTTTCAGGTAGGAGAGCGACTCGGAATGACACGGGGCTAAATTTTGTGGATTATATTTGTCAAATTTTGGATTAACGAATACTTTTTCGAAATCGTGTTTTAGCTCAGAAAGGAAGACTCTTGACAGACCGTGCATATATTGTGGAAGGTGCATTCAAACATTTTAGCTGTGAGTAAGTTAGCTAATGACTGGGTTCCGTCTATTTGCTGAAGTGCAGAACGTTAACGTTATACTGTTAACGTTAGTTTCAAACCAGACTTAACCTTAACAACACGTTAACTTGAGTTTTAACATTAGCTACAGTGGAACACGTAGCTGCTGATCGACGTTAACAATACTCTGGAGTTTAACAAGAGTTGATCGCTTGTTTGCCTTGTATTACATTTAACGCAAAATGTGCCTTTTCGTTGACACACACCCCTAACAGTAGCATGTAACGTTAACTTCTACGAGTGTCTAAGCTAACGGTAATGTTAACGTTGCAAATGACTGCTAAACTTTGAGCTACAATACCTTTGTCTGGTTAGCGTCAACTAATTTAGCTTTAGTCAACGTTATTCGGGCAATTGCTGTTAAGCAACCCTTTCAATTCCAATAACTTTTGAGTAACGTTAACGTGTCCACAACGCAGATATCTCTGCTAGTCAAAGTTAGCCAATAACTTACGTTAGCTTTGCTGCGTCATTTCATATCACAGTTAGCTAACGTTACAGCTGGTACTTGGCTAGTAAGGTGAAAACAGCACAGTAACGTGGCAAAGTTAACTCTAACGTTACGTGTTTTTTTTTTATCAAGCTAGCGTTTCTCATGTAACGTTAACGTTACTTTAGCAGCTGTATAGTTACCTGTAGTTATAACGTCACCGTTACGTTAACGTTACACTCGTTAGCTGTGGGGATTAAAGATAATATTGGGACCTCGTTCAATTTAGGACGTTGTGTCTTTGCCATAGGCCAGAGAGCCTGTTTAGCTGCGTCTATTCAGTAATAACCATGTAACATAGACTAGACTAAGAGCTATGGGGAGAGAATTTAGCTTTTTGCATATGAGCTAAATTTGTTTTCCAGTTAGCGTTACGTTAACAGTTTTCCCATCATTGCAAGGGTCATTAACCGTCCAACTTTGTGACGCGCAAATCAAATGCCGTTACCTCGATGCAGAGGGGTACTAAAACGACTCTGTCACAGGAGGAGGCCATTCATTTTTACTGTTGTTGGGGTTTGGTGTTAGAATAGCATCTAATTTGCTAAAATCATGGCGCAGACCGACATCCTTTTTTAATAACTCACTCTGTTCGGGCCACAAACTAAATTGCTTTTAATGTTGTTACTTTATCTATTGTTATAAAACAACAACTATGTTTTCATATGAAGAGGGGGGGGGGGAACAGTTAGATGGGCGGCAGTGGGATCTGACTGGTAATGATTAAAGCCTGACAACGGTAGCTGCGTGTGACCGATTAAAAGTGGAGTTAGGAGATTGACAGGCACAAAAAACACTCATGGATATTTCGTTTTACCAATGACTCCTTCAGATTTCAAATAATGCCATCTAAAACTGCAAAGAGCTCAACTGCTAAGCCAAGAGGGAAAGGGTCGCAGCCTCGGGATGACTCCGAAGACGAGCTGGATGTACCCCCTCAAGAAACCAACTCCAATGGCCAAGAGGAGGCACCGCCGACAACTGGCAAGTAACAAAGGGTGTTTTGGTGTCTGTGAATCTAAATAAGTTGTGTTCACTCAATTGCGTAGCGTGTATAGCCGTACTGGTAGTGGCCAATTGCCACAGCTGTGAAGCTCCTTTTTCTTACTTAAATCTCAACACGTAGCTAGCTAGTTAGAATGGCTGATATATTTTTTTCTGAAGTGTCAGTTATCAATAAATGTCTTCTGATTTCTGCGATGATTTTGATGTCGTCGAGTGTACTTCTTCCCGGGATCTTCTCAGCAAACGAGGTAATTTATTTCGGATAATGAAGTGTTTATGTAGTAGATCAGTGTTTTTTTACGTTATTCTTATAACTTAATAATTTGTAGTTTGTATAATTATACGCGAAACCTAAGATGCACATTAGTATTAAGTGATGTTTGTATTCTTTAGAACATGTTGAAATGCTTCACTGAGTGAGTGTCTGGCTGCAAGAATTTAATTTACGAACACCGACCACTTAGCTTGTTGTGCTTGCTTCTGTGAGCACAATAGATTTTGGACAGGTCGCTGTGGCTTGGTGTGATGGCAACATAATCGGTTTAACGTTATACATTATGAACACAAAACGAGATTTCCCCCGTCTGCGTTTTGAGTACAGTTCAGCATGAGTGAAAATGTGACGTTGATGGTCGAAATTTGCACTTCAGTTATTTATTAGAATGTGGCGCATCTATTCTCACGTATCAACGCTTCTCATGGAGAGCGTTTCTATCATAATGTGCGTTTGTTCATAATGTGCGTTTGTTCATAAGCGGCCATGGTCTTTTTTTTTTTTTTTTCTTCTCTTTTTGGGTTGGCTCTTGTTTTCAGAACAAAGAAAAATAACGCCTGTCAACTTTCTCTGGAGTCGTTGTTTGACTGCCGTTGTAACTTGCTGCCTGTGTTTTGTTTGTTTTTTTTCCTTTCGCCCCTCCACCCCTCCCCCATGCACCACTGTCCCCCACCTGAAACGACTCGCACAGAGGAATAAAAGTTGTACTTTTTTTTTTTTCTCCCTGTGCCACAGATCCGTCTCACGGGGAAGCTGCCGAGGCGGTTGATAATCGAAGTTTGGAGGATATTCTCGGTAGCATCCCTCCACCCCCGCCCCCAGCAATGACCAATGAACCGGGCGCTCCTCGCCTGATGATAACACATTTAGTTAATCGCAATTTTAAATCGTATGCAGGCGAGCAGATTCTGGGGCCTTTTCACAAGGTACAGCCAAACATGGTTACAAATGTCATCTCTGTGTGGGGAATACTTTAATAGGTGGTGTTAAGCTCACAGATTTACCATCATATGTAGTGTTTATCAATTTCCTTTTTTTTTATGTCCTATTATTCAACTGTACATGCTGTCTTGTGTAGCGGTGGACACTAAAAGTACAACATAATTAATGATACTACATTGTAACATTTATTGAGTTAAAAACAAAAAATCCTTAAAAAAAAAAAGAGAGGTCACACTCCTCCATTTTGATTTAGTGTGTGTAATGAAAGGGGTAGTGTGATATAGTGATGTGCTTACATTTCTCCTAAATTATGACTTTCCTTAAACTTTTGTCTTTTCACCTTTTTCTGCTCCTCTCATTGCGCTGCAAATATAAATATATTAAAGTAAATCTTAACTACACCTACTTGGAGTACATTGGCTATCATAATCTTACTATGCTTAAATGTTATATCGCTTGTAATGTTATGACATTTACATTATTTGTTTGTGGATGCAGTATATTTTATATAATTAAATTACTTTTTTTTGATCTTCTCTCTCACCCTTCTCTCAGCGCTTTTCGTGCATCATTGGTCCAAATGGGAGTGGGAAGTCCAATGTGATAGATTCGATGCTGTTTGTGTTTGGATACAGAGCACAAAAGATAAGATCCAAAAAGCTCTCAGTACTGATTCACAGCTCTGATAAACATAAGGATGTGCAAAGCTGTACTGTGGAAGTGCATTTTCAAAAGATTATTGATAAGGTATATATATCTTTGTCACACAGATGCACATTACACTCACTCTGGCCTCTCCTAAATGTATAATTACACAGTCCAAATTGAAAGTGGTGATTAGAAATATTTCTCTACTGGACAGATATTTTTCTTGAATTTTAAATATATTTTTTCCTCAGTGCTCATGAGATAATATTGCTACACCATGATCACACTAGTGACTAAACACAGACTCAAAGCAGTCATGAAAGTTACAACTAACACCCACACATGCCATAGTCAATTCATAATGTGCAAGAATTAATTCCACTATTTTGAACAAATTTTAAATGTGCCATTTAGTGACTAGGCTCTACTCATTTGATTGTACTGTAAAAAGTCAATAAAAGTGGTGTTTTAATTGAGAGACAAAAGTATTGTTTTGCATTAGTTCACAAATTACTCTGACAACTGAATGTAGTACAAAGAATTAGAGTTAAACATGTTTCTATGTTTGATCTGTCTCAGGGGGTGTAAGTTTTTCCTTGGCCATTGTTAAATGTTTCTATTTTCTTTCTGTAAGGTCCAGGAGTTTACAGAAAATTTAAATCCAGTTGTTAAATTAATGCCGGTCTTACAATCTGACATTTCTGAAACAATTTTTTTTAAATTCTTTTTTTTTTTTTTAAAGAAGTGGTGTAGACAATTTAGATTATTGGACTGCTTTTTAAAATTAATACATGCTTAGGCAAATTGTCTACCTTTTTTACAATGCATTTCTAATCTCATCATCTTGTCTAACATGTTTTTTAATTGTGTAAATTTAACATGATAGAATACACTGCAATATTGATATGGTTTATTTAAAAGTTAGTGTAGCTGGCCTAGATCTGTTGTGTGCTTTTTAAACAATCCTTTTTCTTAATTGTTTTAAACGTCTTTTTCTCTAACCACTCCCAGTGGATTTGTCGGTATTGTGAGTATTATCATTTTGATGTGTAGAGCTGTTTTAGAGTTTCTCCTGAACTGTTGTTGCACTAAGCTGCTCTGTGTCTTCTGCCCCTCCTCCCCCCTCTCTGAGCCAGGAAGGAGATGACTACGAAGTCATCCCCAACAGCAAGTTCTATGTTGCCAGGACTGCCAACAAAGACAATTCCTCAGCCTACCATATCAATGCCAAGAAAGCCACATTCAAAGAAGTGGGGGCTTTACTCCGAAGCCATGGTATTGACCTAGACCACAACAGATTTCTGATCTTACAGGTAATTATACTTTTTTTGATGTAATTTCCTTTTCCACTTCTAACCCTGCTTTTTTGTTGTTGTTGTTGTTGTTTTTTAAATCCCTGCTGTGGCCATCACATTCTGTCAGAGATTTCCTGCTCTTCGCTCTCTGCCCATTTCCCAGTCCTCCTTGAGTCAAATGTTTCATGGCTACCTTAAAGCCATGCCTGTCTGTGGGAATAACCTGTTGCACTGGAATTGGAAAAAAGGAGAGGATATGCCCTCTGCCAGCCCTTAGACTGCTATAGCAGCGCATCATGGTTTGAAACAATGTGGAAAAGGTGCGAACCATTATTTGCTGCTTTAGAATTTTAAGGAAAAAATACAATTTTACCCATACATGGACCTGGATGTGAGTGGCTGTAGTTGAATAACAAACTCAGACTTTGTAGTGAGAAACTTTGTTTTATGGGGTTGACCCTCCAGTGGGGACAGGTTGACCTCCCTTCCCCTCCCTTTCCCATGTACCTGCCACGCTTTAGCAGCACGTAAATATTGGCGTGTGAGAATAGACCCCAACCCCAATATTAGCAGTGCTGCTTCAGGGTGGCTGGATCAAACACCCTCCATAACCATGGCTTTAATATTGGTTCAACATTGTGTTCCCTTTTTTATTTTATTTTTTATTTTTTATACCTCCACTGTGAATGTAATGCATCTTTTATATTTTTAAATATTTTTTTCCTGTACGAAATGTTTTTTGTATTCTACTTTTTTTTCTTCTTTTTTTAGCATTGTGTTGCACTGAGTTTGCACCAGTTCACTAGTTACACTACCCATTCTGATTGTATTACATGTGTACCCTACCCATTATTATGGATTCACCCATGGCTTTATGGGGTGATGACACAGGTCAGCAAAACAAAATGGCTGATTTAAGTGTGTGTGTGTGTGTGTGAGAGAGAGAGAGTGAGTAAGTGTGTGTGAGAGAGAGAGAGAGTGAGTAAGTGTGTGTGAGAGAGAGAGAGTGAGTAAGTGTGTGTGTGTGTGTGTGTGTGTGTGTGTGTGTTTGAGAGAGAGTGAGTAAGTGTGTGTGTGTGTGTGTGTGAGAGTGAGAGTGTGTGTGTGTGAGAGAGAGAGAGTTGAGTAAGTTTTTTTTTTTGTGTGTGTGTGTGTGTGTGTGTGTGTGTGTGTGTGTGTGTGTGTGTGTGTGTGAGAGTGTGATGGCTGTATGGGAAGAGGCTTTAGCTTTTCTCCAAGGTCACATTTCCAGGCTTCTAGCTAAGGGGAAGCTGTCTATTTTGTGATGTGGGATCTCCACTACCTCTACTGGCTTCTCCTTTCGTTCATACATTCAAGTAATATGTGAGCTGCCTTTTGTCCCAACATATAAATGAAACCTACATTGGGACTTAGATCTATATCTGCAGTTAATTTGTGTTTTAACATGACATTTATTTAGTAGGAATATTGTTACTCTGAGCCTACCTCAAAAAATAAATAAATAAAAATGAACACATGTTCAGACAAATACAAATTATACTGGATAGTTCTAACTTGGGGCCAAGTAGTATACAAGTACAGTCTTTTAAACTTTACATAATCAAAAGCATTTGTTTTTAATCACTTACATTTTGATAATTATCATTTTAAGACTAGCTGTGTAATGGGCAGTGATTGTTGGTAGGGTAGTGACTCCAAGTGTTCTGAATTCTGTGTAACATGTCAGTGAAACACTATCCACTCATTCACTCAATCATATATATTTTTGAAGAATAAGTGCAGTATTTTAATTTAATCTCGTATTCTTTATTTTTTGTTTTTTTGTTTGTTTAGTGTAACACTCGTGGTTATTCTTACATTCTCTGAGTGGGAAAAGCAATTAGGTTCTCAAAGGGAACCTCTAGAAATATATTTTTTTGTACACTGGACTTGACTGTGTGTAGCAGATCAGCTTTATTTTTAGGTTTAGAGTTATGAATTCAATTGACCACATATCTTAAGTAAGTGGACTTTTTTAAATTATTATTATTATTATTTTTATTATTATAAGTGTTTTCTGATAACTTTTAGCTCTATGTTTTCAGTGAATGATTGCATGCATGTCTTTGTCCATGTGTTGTTCTGGACTGCACTTAGGGTGAGGTGGAGCAGATTGCCATGATGAAGCCTAAAGGCCAAACAGAGCATGATGAGGGCATGCTGGAGTATATGGAGGACATTATAGGCTCCTGCCGCCTTAAGGAGCCCATCCTAACCCTGGCCCGCCGCATTGAGCTACTCAATGAGCAGAGGGGAGAGAAGGTGACATACACTTATACACTTTCTGCTCATACAGTCATAAGCTAACCAACTTTCCTTCCTGTGTCCTGACTTCAATTGCTGAGCATTTATACAGTAGAGGTTAGAGTTTGAAGAGGCTTTTTTTTTTTTTTATGTGCAATGCATGTGTTTGGCAGCTTTTGATGCACATATCTGAGATGAAAATAATACATTTTTATAGTTGTATAACTGTAAGGTATGTAAGATAAGTTGGTACTCGGCTGGGCCAACCATGCAGACATGATTCAGGGGTTTTCATAGAAAACATTTTGTACACCCATTTACTTACTGAAGATTGTGCTATCTTGGTATGTTGAAACATTTCTTTTTCTTTTATTGTACTATATAAGCAAGATGATACTGGAGGGATTAGAAAACAATGAGTGAATTCCATTGTAGCTTGAATTAAAATGTTATGCTGCACAGAATAATGTAAATGCTGTAAAATATTTATTTTAACATGTCACTAATGCATATAATTTATGACTAGAAATGTTATTAAAATTACTGCAATATGTTCACTGCCCTAGCTAAACCGAGTAAAGCTAGTGGAAAAGGAGAAGAATGCTTTGGAGGGAGAAAAGAACAAAGCTGTGCAGTTCCTCACCCTGGAGAATGACATCTTCAAGCACAAGAGTCAGCTCTACCAATATTATGTGTGAGTGTACCAGCACCATCTCTCTGGTCTGTACAAGACAAATTGAACCATATAATCTCATTCCATTTCAATGTAGACACAACAGCAGCATAGAAAAGAGAAAATCCATTGAATGAATGGCAATGTTATACTGTGTATTTCTAAACCTAACAGGTGCAGCGTGACCCTTCTAATGCCAATATCTTTGTTTTATATAAAAAACAGTCCATTTATGTTTAAAACGTTAAGTTTTACCTCACACTGGTTTTTCCTGATATCTCGTTGCCATTAGTCATGATCTGCAGAAGCGTGTGGTTGATAAAGGACAGGAGAAGCAGAAGATCTTGGAGGACACCAAGGAACTCACTGAGAAAAATGAAAAGATATCACAGGAGACAGAGAAAATGAACCAAGAGCTCAAAAATGTGGAGAAGTAAGGCACTTTTTGTCCCCCCCCCCCAACTAACTAATGTAACATGCTTAGGTTACAAACGTTTTTAGAAGGTTACTAGTTTTTCTACACAATTTTGTGGTTGTTGTCAGTGCCTCTTTTGACCTAAACTGATTTTTGTTTTAGAGGCAAAATTCCAGTTCAGGTCTAGAAAAGTAGAACTGTAATTTATATGTACTAAAATTTGATAGTTCCACAAATGTTTGCCAAAAAGTATAGAAAAGTGTTGTTCCCTTGCAAAAAATAAAACTGTATAAACTTGTTGTTCTAACCCGCCAGAATTTTATACATTTTTGGCTTTGATAGATTATTTTTTAAAACTGACAAAACTGGCCTGAGCTTTACTATGAAGAGTTTACTGTTTTGGGCCTATTATTATTTGTGACGTACACATTGTTTTGCATATTTTTTGTATTCTGTTCAGTTGATTTTTCCATGATTGACGTGAGTGTACTCAGTAAAAATGCGGTTCCTTCACCAGAAAACAAAATAAGATCAGCAAGTACATTGAGACACAGAAGGAGAAGTTCACCCAGCTGGACCTGCAGGATGTTGAAGTGCGTGAGAAGATTAAACACTCCAAGAGCAAGAACAAGAAACTGCAGAAGCAACTGGAAAAGGACAAAGAAAAGGTGCGTAGGCCTTCAAATTGTGGTCCACTATTACACACAGTTCAATTACTTCATTTAACTTGGTGTCACTGTTTGGTACTCTGCAGCAGTTGTGATTATTTCACTCCCACACTATCACAGTAGGCATTCTCAGTGTTTAGAGGCACACAGGTCACATAATTTGTCAGGAGAGCATTATTGTAGCCATTTCCCCCCCAAAAATGTACAATCTATATCCATTAACAAATACAGGGTTGCACTAAGTCAAGACAAGCTAGCACCAGTGGTATGATACTCCAGTGTTACTGTTTATTTTGTCCCGTGGCCAAGAAAGAAACATGGGCACTAAAAATACAATTTCCGTTGCTTATAAAAAACACTAGGGTTGTTGTTTTGAGGCCTAGGGAAAAAGACTTTAAGGCTTTAAAGAAACCTAAATGAATTGCCGAGTTCAAGAACATTTTTAACGCTTATGTTTAGTTTGAATCAAATTTACTAGAATCATTCATGCCACAGGTTCATGTTTTACAGTTGTAAACACAGCCCGGCACGGTTTCTGTTTTTTAAGTATGGTTCATTTTATTATGTTTAGGTTGTTAGGGATACATCTGACACATATCCTAGAGATAAATAATTTAAAAACGTTGGTGGATATTTTTTTGTGAAAATTTAAATACTATAAATTTGTGTCAAAAATATAACCGTTAGTGTAGCTTCATAAACAAAAGGCCTGGCTGCTGGAAGAGTTATAGTTTCCAAAGAAATGTAACTTGACATTCTGCATGATAGCTACAGCTACACAAAGCAAGACTAAGTAGAGTGAAATTGCCATTCATACAAAAAATGTGAATATTGCTAACAGATACTGGTCTTGGACATGATACCCTATGTGACTATGACTATGTAAAAAAATCCTGTATAAAATTGTAAATCAAATTTAATGGCAGGAAGGGCTATTCTTTTCCAAAAATAGCCACTAGGGGGCTGTGAAGTAACACAAGTTGATGTTAGTGTGTGCCTATTGATAGAAATCATGCTCTGTTTCCCTATTAATGATGTTCCTGTTTCCTAGACTAATGTTTCTCTAACTTGCACACTTACTGAAAAACTTTTCACACAAAATTAGAGTTAAACGTTTTCTCTTAACTGTAGGTATAGCTTCTCATCTCCCTCTCTGCTCTAAAACTCTATCTGTTCCACCTACAATGGCTGTGCTCTGGAAACGTGTTGGTCAGAGGGGGAGCTGGGCAGAGGCAGGCAGACCTCTGGGGAGCAGTGTTCTGCTGTGTGGTAGTCAACTATGGCCTGGCTTGTGTAACACTCCCAGCAGCCACATTCACATTTCACCCGCAGTTAACCCTACAAAACATAGACTATATACACACACACACACCACTCCTTGCCTTGTTTCAGCCCTGCCAAGTGGCAGACTGTTGTGCCAGTCTTAACCAGGGCTTGCTCAGTGCTGAATGTGTGTTTAGAGTTGATTACAGTTGTATGTTTTGGCCTGCTTCTGAAAGTGTAGCAGAGTTGCCCATAACTGGCACTGGCAGAAAGCCCATTCAATTCTTTTACTTTATACCTCTTGTCTCCCAGTCTTCACCGATCCCTTAATCTCATCATCTAATTTAAGAGGTAAAGGGCTATTAATCTATGATTGGTTGAAGTGTGTATTGATGAATTATGTCCTCAAGTTGAACCTAGACAGGTGTAGTCACTGTTGCTTAGAATCCAGACTCGGACACATCTCATCTGTTTTTGTATGTTCTCCTGTCTGGCTCATCTTTCAGCTGGAGGAAGTGCGCGGTGTACCAGCCAGCAGTGAAAAGGCCATCTCTGAGGCAACGGCTTGCAAGGAAGAGCTGGAGAAGCAGAAGGCAAAAGAAGAGAAAAAACTTGAGGAGGTGATGGAGAGTCTGAAGGAAGAGACCAGCGGCTTGCAGCAGGACAAAGAGGTGTGTGTGTGTGTATAAATCTTGGTTGTTTGTTTTTTTTGTATTGTTTTCTGTAAAGTCTCTTGGTCTTCCAACCTTACCTCTCCTCTTTTTGTATTCTCCAGACCAAAGAGAAAGAGCTGATGGAGCTCAGCAAGGCTGTAAATGAGACCCGTTCTCGTATGGACCTGGCTCAGTCGGAGCTCGACATCTACCTTAGCCGCCACAACACAGCTCTGACACAGCTCAACACGGCCAAGCAGACACTTCAGACAACCTCTGACACGCTGCGCGAGCGCCGTGCCGCCATCAAAGACCTGGAAGTCAAAATACCCCAGAAAGAACAGGAGCTCAAAAGGGTAAAGCCGACATCAATCTTGTTGTGTAGATGGGCTTTTTGTTTAGGCTGCATTTACACGTGACGTCTTGTGTTGAAAGCATTACACATCCAGCTGTGCTCACTACATCTGCTGACAATTTCTATCCAGCGTATCCTGTATAAACTTCTCCTTGAATTGCTCTTCTCCTTTTCTCTGCAGGACGAGGGAGCATTGGAGCAGCTGATGAAGATGGATAATGAGACAAGGGAAGTGGTGAGGGAAATAAGGCAGAAGGTGGATGAAGCCAAAAGCTCTCTGTCCTCTAACCGCAGTCGAGGAAGGGTCCTGGATGCCCTCATGCAGCAGAAGAAGAGTGGCAGAATCCCTGGCATCTTTGGAAGATTGGTAAAACGCTGTTATAACAAATTAATTACCAGAGTTACACAGCAACAATATAATTTATGGTCATCATCTAGTTACCGTGATCACAACAACTTGAGTCTCATCATTGCTATATTAACGTCAGCCCTGCTTTACCAATTTATTTCATTGTATTTGATTTTTAAGCATTCAATGTCTGTAATTAAAAAAACAAAACAAAGCAGAAGTATATACTGTAGTAGCTGTATTACAAATTATTTTTCGTGCTTGTAGGGGGACCTTGGAGCCATAGATGAGAAGTATGATGTGGCCATTTCCTCTAGTTGTGGCGCTCTAGACAACATCGTGGTGGATACCATTGACACAGCTCAGAATTTAATTTTGTCTCCTTCAGGATAGATTGGTTTAGCTTCTCTGTGAAATATCATCATACATGCTACAGTCTAAGTACTGACTTCAGTAGCTGGTCAAGACAGTAGTTCAGTTCAGTATATTTGACCACTTACAGGAATTGTATTATTTTGTTACTGGCATTATCTCTGGAAAAGACGTACATTTACTAAACTTTTAAAACTATGTTGAGCCATTCAGATGGATGAGGAGATCCTTATCTTGCTCCACCTTCTCATTTCTCCTCACTTCCTTTGCTCAGATGAAGGTTTGGGAGAGGAACATGGCTCCCATTCGCACTCCAGAGGACAGCCCTCGTCTCTTTGACATGGTGCGTGTGAAAGATGAGAGTGTGCGACCAGCTTTCTACTTCGCCCTAAGGGACACTCTGGTGGCCCAGGACATGGAGCAGGCCACAAGGATGGCCTTCCAGAAAGACAAGCGCTGGAGAGTGGTCACCCTGAAGGGACAGATCATTGAGATGGCTGGTGGGTGGCCCACTTTTTATGTCATAACTTTACCTGGCTAATCTTTTTTTTTTCCTCGAGCTTGCATACTTATGGCTCTCTCAGTAAAGATAGTGCATTCCGTTTTTACGAACCGGATTTTAATTTAATTTGTTTTATAAATCTCCCTGTGGTCTGGTATGTGCTTCACAGGAACCATGACTGGAGGAGGAAGAGCATTGAAGGGCAGGATGGGCTCCTCTATTGGCACAGAGGTCTCCCAGGAGGAGGTGAGTGTTCTTCAGAAATCTTAGAGTAGAAAATTGGTCCTAACTGGCATGACATTTAAAGCGATCCATATTTGATGCTACTTTTAACCCAACTTTGTCTAGAAAGGAAAACGTTTGAAATAAAATGTTTTAGTATTCCATTTAAAATAATGCCACACATTTTTTCATAGAAACGTATTAGATTCAGATTTCTTGTTACTCATTTTGTCCAGAGTAACATGGCTACATTTAAACAACTGTACATGCTGCGCAGAAATGGCAAAATCTGGACCATGAGACCAACCGATTGTGCCAATGCATTGCTTAATGTAATACCTATACCAAGGCATGCTCACATTTAACGGGATTTCTTATACAGTAACAACATAACAAATAGGCATAATGTCTAAGCAGCACAACATGCAATACTCAAAAAGCAGATTAAATTTAATATTTTTATGTAAATTGTAAATTTCATGTACATTTTGTTCATCTTCCTTAGAACTAGCTTTTAAAACAAGTGACACTATTTTCTGTATTTAGTTTATTGTACCGTTAAGATATAATTATAATGAAGTTGTCCGTATCGCAGAACTGTGATGTTATTCAATCTCATAGGAGACCTTATACTCCTTACTTTAAATGGTTGATGCTGGCTTCAGAAATAAATCCTAATTCCTGCTGTAAGGTAATAGTATTGATGTCTCGCCTAAAGCACGTTTCCCAGAAGTAATTCTGAGATATTGGATGAAAATGGACCCTGCCATAATCACCACAGCAGGCGTGATTACGTGAGACGTGATTATTATCGTGTGTTTTCTGCAGCTTGACCGTATGGAGAGCAAGCTGAATGAGAAAGTGTCGACGCTGCAGGGCTGCCAAGAGAAAAGGCTGCAGCTAGAGGAGAACGTCCAGCGCCTGCGACCAGAGCTCAGAGATATGAAGAACACCCTGGAAAAATACGCCAACAGCATGACTGTACGGCAAATGCAAATATTCCTTTTCCATCACTGTTTCTGTCTCACTCATTTGGTGTATTTATGATCTAAATATGAAACCCCCTACTATGTATAGCCAACCATAAAATGTGACAGTATTAACTGATAAAGAGTATTTTCCTGCTTTCCTTCAGAGTCTAGCTGATCAGGAGGCTCACTTGAAACTTCAGATCAAGGAACTGGAGGCCAATGTGCTGGCTGCTGCCCCAGACAAGGCCAAACAGAAACAGATGGAGAAGAGCCTGGAAGCTTTCAAGAAAGGTAGGGCCCTTCTGTAAACTGTAAAGAGAAATATTGTTGTCAAATGTTATCAAATTAATGTTTGATCTCATGTTAGACCTTATGGAAAATAATGACGCTCCACATAATCACATGGTGTCAAAATGGTCATATTGAGTTATTGTTTTTAGTTTGACTGTTTTAATGAGTCTACATGTTTACATGCCAGTTTGATTCATGACTGTTTTGTTTTGTTTTCCCAATTTAATCCCTCTAAATATGTATCATCACATTGAATGTCCAAAATGAATATTATCATTCTCTTATTCCTTTCTCCCTGTTCTGTCCCTTCATAACTCTTTCAGACTATGATGCTGCGTCCAGTAAGGCTGGCAAGGTGGAAAATGAGGTGAAAAGGCTCCACAACCTGATTGTAGACATCAATAGTCACAAGCTTAAGGCTCAGCAGGACAAGCTTGACAAGATTAACAAGGAGCTAGATGACTGCTCCTCCACCATAACCAAGGCCAAAGTGGCCATAAAGACTGCTGACCGGTGAGGAAATAATACCTGTTTTACCTAGTGGTCCCCTAATACTGTATCTGAAGTCTCTTTCCCAAAATTCAGCCTGGATGCAGAATTACAGCCACTAGAGCCAGTCCCACAATGAGCTTTCCTTAGGATGTGCCATTTCTGTGTCTGTAGCTTTAAATGCTATAGACCTTTTTCACGGCAGACATGTTGACATGTCATAGTAGGAAAAGCACAGGTGTATTCAAAACCATTAATGATGGCTGCATTCCACTTAGGAGAGGCTGTCAGTACCCGATCCGTTCCACCTGCACAATCCGTTCTGCGCATGCGCAAGATGTTCACGCATGCGCTGTGGTACGAGGGTTTACGACACTACCCAATCTGTTCCCACGCTAGCCTCCAGCTAACTTTAGTTTAGCTAATAGCTAATTCGGCGGACCACTAGGTGATTATAGCTGTCTGCCGTTAGCCTCCACCAGGAAGCTAACGTTAGTTTAGCTAACGGTTAATTTGGCTAACCGCTAGCTGATTGTAGCGGCCTGCTGTTAGCCTCCACAGTTAAGCTAACGTTAGTTTAGCTAACAGCTAATTCGGCTAATCGCTAGCTGAGACAGCATGTAAACTTTAAAAGACCCTCAAAATAAAACTTGAAAATAAACGTTAACATATATAACAGCTGTTACGTCAGTTCTACTTGTGCTCATTTAAAATACAATCACTCAATACTTGTCTTTATTGTTATTACTGTAAAGTCGTAATTTAGCTGTAGCCTGATTTTCCCATTATGTTTGACTTAACGTTATTTTAGACTGAATCTAGCTGTCCGTTCTGCCTGCACGATTCGTTCTGCGCATGCGTTAATTTAGACTGAAGGCTGTTGGCTAGCGGTTAGCCGAATTAGCTGTTAGCTATCCCGGTGGAGGCTAGCGTGGAACAGATTGGGCAGGTCGTAAAACAGTATTATCATCTGCGCATACGTCATGGCGTACGTGTCATCTTGCACATGTGCAGAACGGATCGTGCCGGTGGAACGGATCGGGTACCGACAGAGGCCCTGGTATTGGGCATGGTGACTCACTGAAATAGCTCACTGGGACACCAGATGGAATTGAGCCATCGTTAAGGTTATCAATTTCAGCTGTGCTTTTCCTACTATGAAAAGTCAAAATGTCTGCTGTGAAAAAGGTCCATTGAGGAGGAGGGGGGGCCTTGACCAACTGCCATGCTTTGCTCGTTGGGGGCGAACGCTCTTACTGGGTGAGCTAGAAGTCACCCCGCCATGGGACCTTTTTAAGGAGATCAATATTTGTGTCAGGTCTGTGCATCACATGTAAGTAGCGTTAGCTTACAGGAACACTGACTGAACTCCTCTCTTCTTCCTATTGTTGTCATTGGTTTCTCTGAGTTAATGAATGTTGTGGCTGTAGCAAGTAAGAAAGGCATCTAGTCCTAAGTATCTGTAGCTGGAACATTTGGGTTGATTGTGTGGGCAGACCCGCCTAGCAGTCTGATGTAGCAAGACGACACTGGTGGCAGGAAGCGCTCTTCCAGCCGATTTAAGAACAAGGTGTAGCTTGTAAACTGAGGCACACAGCTTTGTGAAAGGTCTTCTTCCTTGATGTCAAATTCCAACTTGATGTATTTGAACTCAGTGAGGAGGAGGAAACGGCTGCAGACGTTTCTTTTGTATATGTATGTCATGTAGACAAGATGGTTATTTGAACTCAGTGAGGAGGAGGAAACGGCTGCAGACGTTTCTTTTGTATATGTATGTCATGTAGACAAGATGGTTGCTCTTCAGCAGCCAGTCACTCAATAACAATTTTGTTTTGCAAGACTTAAACCTTGACAGTTGTTTCTCACTCACATACCTATATTAACCACTACCACTCTGACAGAATGTAATATCTGTGTCGCCTCTGCAGCAACCTGAAGAAGTGTGAGGAGAGTGTGAAGCGTGTGCAGGGTGAGCTGGAGGACATTGAGAAGTCATTGGCTGAGCTCACTGAACAACTGAAGAAACTGGAAGACGAGGCCGGCGAGGTCATGAAGGCCTGTCAGGAGGCTGAGGTTGGCAGATTATTTTTTGGGGGCTTTACCTTTTATTATAGTGACAGTGGATAGACATGAAAGGGGGAAAGAGATGGGGGATGACACGCAGCAAAGGGCAGCAGGTCGGATTCAAACCTGTGCCGCTGCAGGACTCGGCCAACCTGGGGCGAACGCTCTTACTGGATGAGCTAGAGGCCGCCCCTTGCGAGTTTTCTACAGATTTTCACAGAAAAATGCCTTGATATTTTATACCAATATATCCAAAAGTAGAAACATTCAGTTTCATTTCAACATGGTTCATTGTAAACCTGGTCTTCTTGCCATGTCCATAGCCAGGACAGCATCTATAATTTGAAAAGTTGATTACAATTCCCAGAAAGCAATGAAAAATACAATAAACTGTTAAAATAAATAAATAAATAAATATATATATATATATATATATATATATATAAATATATATATATATAAATAAATATATATATAAATATATATATATAAATATATATATATAAATATATATATATATAAATATATATATAAATATATATATATAAATATATATATATAAATATATATATATATATATATAAATATATATATATAAATATATATAAATATATAAATATATATAAATAAATAAATATATATATATATATATATATATAAATAAAAAACACACACACAAAATGTCATTGATACTTAAGACCAACTGCACTTTTTGTTGTTGTGTGTAGAATAACCACATCTAAATGAATTTTAAACACTGGACTAAGCGGAGTACCACTGTCTTTGTCTTGTCCTCCAGGCGGCTCTCCCTGAGGTGCAGGAGCAGTATCAGGGGGTGTTGAAGGAGATCAAGGTGCTGCAGCAGCAGGAGCACGCCATGCAGGAGGAGTCCCTCAGCGTCCGGCTGCGCATCGAACAGATCGAGACCACCATCACCGACCAAAACCGACAGATCAAACACTGGCAGAAAGAGGTGGCTGGGCGTGTGAATTCAAGCACATCTTGGGTTTTATTTTTGTAATTTTGGTCGTAGGCTTTATTGGTAATGATAACATTATACTCAAAGTAGTAGTTGAGAACTGGGAGCTCAGCGGCGTTAACTGAACACCGTTTAATGGTAAAATGTTCAGGATTTCAAAAATGTCCTTTTTATTTTTTCTAAAATGAAGGCTGGTATTTAACCAGCAGTTTGTTGTTGTTGTTTTTTTTTAAAGTTATTGTTGGAACTTACAGGTGGTTCTGTTCACACTGATGATCCATGGCAAATGTGTGAGTGAATAAGTTCTAATTTTGGGTGTGTCAATTCATCTTGTTTATATTCTTCAGGCCACCAAGCTATCCCTTCATACCATCGAGGGCAATCCAGCAGAGGAACTTCCTGTTCTTACTTCTACTGAACTTGAAGAAATCGCCAGCCCTAACGTCATTATGAACACGATCGCCACGTTGGAGACAAAGTGTGCTCAGATGAAGCCCAACCTCGGGGCCATCGCTGAGTATAAGAAGAAGGTATATCTAACCCTAGCAGGGGTTCACAAATGTTATGATTATTGAAAGTGGTTACATTTCTTCAGTTTACAGCAAACGCCCAATAAGAGGCCAATTTCAAATTTGATTGAAAGAAAAGTCTTGAGTTTAAGGCTCTTAAAGCTGTAGTGCGTAGTTTCTGTCTCCCCCATGAGGAATTCTAAGCAATGTCAGTGCACCCACATGACACAAGCCTTGCGCTTGAGTTTCTGCACGCGAAAGTCGCCGGGCAACACCAATTTCTTAACAGCCAAACTGAGAAATGCAGAGTTGTGTGAAGCTGATAGTCTTAAAGCAACACCACAGATTCTTTTGTACCTTTTCTAAAATAATGTTTCCAAAATCGAACGGCACGTCTGCATTCGCTTTGCGGCCCTCTATCGGCTATAACGGCACTATGCAAGTTTCCCAGATCGGGTAGCAGATCTGTAGTTTGAATGAGACCTAAGAAATTTACGACCGCGATAATGGACAATCCCGCTTCCAACCTGTAGGGGGACCGAAAAGGAAAAGTGCTTTGGTGTTGCTTTAATTAGCTTTGTATCGACTCATTTGAAAATGAAAAAATAATTATGGAATCCTGTTAAGAATTTATGAAAAAGGAAAGCCAGTTTCAGCGTGTCATTGTGTGTTTTCAGGAGGAGCTGTACCTGCAGCGCGTGGCCCAGCTGGACGAGATCACTAACCAGAGGGACCAATTCAAACGCGGCTACGAGGACCTGCGCAAACAGCGCCTCAACGAGTTCATGACCGGGTTCAACATGATCACTAACAAGCTGAAGGAGAACTACCAGATGCTCACACTGGGCGGCGACGCAGAGCTGGAGCTCGTGGACAGTTTAGATCCCTTCTCGGAGGGAATCATGTTCAGGTAGGAGCAGGAAAATCAAGTCCCAAAGGCACATTTAGTCGCTATAAATCCTGTCCTTTGTTTGAGTTCTGATTTTGTTTCTTTTTCGGCCTCTCTGTAGTGTGCGTCCACCAAAAAAGAGCTGGAAAAAGATCTTTAACCTGTCAGGGGGGGAAAAGACCCTGAGCTCCTTGGCTCTGGTGTTTGCTCTGCACCACTACAAACCCACACCGCTCTACTTCATGGACGAGATAGACGCTGCTCTCGATTTTAAGAACGTCTCCATTGTGGCCTGTTACATTTATGTGAGTATGGACCTGTGTGTTGGGCAATGAGACAAGCTGCATGGTGAAGTGGTGAAGTTATGGGTTAGGAATGTGTTGTGATAAACAACTCAGGACGGGGCTGATTTATTAAGTAATTAAACATTTTAGCCAGTTAATCTGGAGCTAATCAGTGCTGGTGGGTAACCCTGGAGAGTTCAGACTAATCACGTGTTTTTGAGAGTACTAAACCTTTAACTGTACCCATTATTATTATTATTATTATTATTATTATTATTATTATTATTACTACTACACAAACTAGCTGTGTTTCCATTTATTTTTTTTTATCCTGCTTCTATGCTGCTTTGCTTCACCTTTTTAATATCTATTTAGTTGTTACTATTTCTGTTGTGCTGATCTAATTGTCTTTACTTTGTAAAGTGCCTTTGAGTACCTTTTTTTTCTAAAGCACTATATAAAATAAATTTATTATTTCTGTAGGCATTTGGGTAAATGTACACTTCATTCTTCAGTTTACAGTTTGACAGCCCCTCTGCAGCGGTTATGTAATAACTCGATTAGGACGAAAATGTCAAATCTCTGGGTCAGTAATTTCTTTTCCTTTTCTCATCTGTGTGCAGGAGCAAACGAAGAACGCTCAGTTCATCATCATCTCCCTGAGGAACAACATGTTTGAGATCGCCGATCGTCTCATCGGCATCTACAAAACCCACAACACCACCAAGAGTGTGGGAATCAACCCCAAGACCATCGTGTTCAAAGAGCACGATGCCATCACTGCTTAAACCTCCGAGGGCGAGCTTTGAGGCTTTCCTTTCCCTTTTTATACACGTGTACATATTTGTAATGTCTTTTTTTATTCTATCCTTTTACGATTAAATGCTGCTATTTTTATTACTATCTCAAACAATAAATGTTTTCTGGCAAGATCTTTGTCTCATGTGCATGAACATAACCATACAACTTTTTGAATATATTTGGACGAAGTATTTAAGGTGTCTGTCAACACTTTTGTTTGAATTCTAAACCATGTTCAGTCAGGGCCCAAATGATTGATAAAGGGGACAGGGATGGACAGATTGTGAAATTCTGGGCTGATACCGATGTTTAAAATAAGAATTTGGCTGATACCAGGGGTGCACGATTCAGAAAATGTCACGATTCAATATCCATTTTCAGGCTCAAGATTCGATTCAAAAATCAAAGCTTGAATCACGATTTCGATGAGGATTTTCTCTTTTTTTTGCACACCTAGCTGATACCAATGTTTTGTTTTATTATTCCCTCTTTTGTGACAGGGAGATAAAACGATTGAAAAGTTCAGTTATTTTTTTTTTTTTTTTTTAAAGTCATTCATCCATTATTTTACACAATCTTTAAATGAGCACAAATTCAAACTTTTTTTCAGTACTTTCATAGCCCAACAGACATTTTGTGAAAACAAACGTGAAAGCCATTAATATCCTTCAACAGTAACGCTGCTTTCGGCATTGGAAATCGCTGTCGTTCCCAAGCCGTCAGGCTGAGCATCCAAACTCCATATATCAGAAACTGCCAACCAGCCAGCAGCTTCACAGTGGCAGTCAACGAGGAGAGTATCGGCCGATACCAATATTCTGCTGAAAAAGACCTGATTACAGAAGCACCGAAAGATATTTTTGTAAGTTATTTACAAATTTTTTTTGTGCATAAAATGTAAAAATCTTTTGTGACTTGGTAGATTCCTAAATTATGCATGTAAACTTTATAAACCCAGTGAAACCAGCTCCAAAACGCTATATTCTAAAGGTTTTATTTATTTATTTTTTAAATACAACTTGTACACTGGTAATGTTCTGCTGTGATGGCTTGGAGCAAGCATCCTCTAACTGAACTCACTGCACCACTTTGAGACATACTGCAACACTAACTAACTTGTTACCTCAATCTCATACTGGTACACAAATGGCTTTTTCTTCAAATTATGAATACAACAAAAAACTAAATTTGTTATCACTTTTTAAAATACACAAACCGCAAAGAAGTTTAGAAAAATACAACCGCCACAATTAGGTGTGGGTTAGAAAATGGCTGAAACGTGATTTTGTTTTCGGTATGTGATGCTTGCTGTAGCGTGTAAGGAGTATAGTTGGCATAATACCTGTGTACGTAATATTTAGGAATGCAGCTTGGCATACTAATATCTGTATGGATCTGTCCTGTTGACGTCTGCTTGAGCAAAATAAAGGGTGACACTTGAAGGTATCTCTACATAAGCGTGACATGACACTGTCACGAACACATGAACCCTAACCCGAACTTGTCATGACAAAAACCGAATGACACTTAATAAAAGCGTTATGTGATAAACGTTTATGACATGTTCATGACAGTGTCATGTCACGCTTATGTAGATACCTTCAAGTAAAGTGTAACCAAATGTAAAATAAAACCGGTTAAAGCTTTTCCAAAGGCTAGAATCATTTTTAAACTCTATTGTACATCAGTAGCCTGGATGCCAGCCGAACTTAGCCCCGCCCACAAAATTCGAGGTCGGGAAGTTCATATTCGGACTAGAATCTGAGTATGACCACGTCAGGCTAGTACATCAGTGCACCACCGTAGTAAAAAGAGCACTGAGCTATTAGGTCCTGGTGGAATACGCTCCACAGCGGTAAGGCTGGTTGGTGGGGCGTGGTAAAGGTGTGATGGTTAAAAGGCACGGCGTGGGAGCCACTCCGAGCGGTGCATCACTGCAACGTGATCTCAGGCCCGCCGTTGTGTCTGGTTCCACTCGCCACAGGCTCTAAAGTTCACATCCAGCTCCAGGCTCGTGTAAGGAGATACGCGCGCTCTCTGACGCAACAGAAAGCCACCGAAGCCAACATGCCAACATTCATCCATGTTAAATGTGTTTGATTAGTGTTTGACGTGACAAGAATCTCAGCCACTTTAGACAGTGCGTGGGACGCGGCGCGTTGCAGAAAAATGCAGCTAAAAATACGCTACGGTCGTACATTACATCATTAGCCTACTAGGGTTGGGCATCGTTTGGATATTAACGATTCTGATTCCAATTGCGATTCTTCCTTTCGATTCCGGTTCTTTGAGTGGTGGAGTTGAAACAGGTCACATGCTTATTTCACAAATAAGGAATGTTTTATTTTAATTCAAAAGGTGGGTTTGCCGTTTTACAGGGCTTTTTCAACGTAAAATAAAGCCACACTAGAGCGCCGCTTACTGTGCTCCAAGGCTGCAACACAACAAGCGCCTGGCCGCTACGGAAACCAAAACTTGCGCATGGTAAATTTGGAACCCATGATCACATTTGAAACCAAATCCTCCAAACGATTCCAATAAAGAAACGATTCCGATTGGAATCGTAATTTTTGAAACGATTCCAAGTAGGAATCGGTTCTCGATGCCCAACCCTAATCATTACACTATAATACAAACGGAAACACAGCCACAGATCTTTGATCCATGTTCATAACTTGTCTAAAGAAACCATTTAACTATGTAGACTTCTATTTTTCTGGTAGAAGCAACAAATATCCCCCAAAAAAAGGACCAAATCAAAGCGATATGCGCTGTGGCAGCCAGTACGTGCCACATCTGCGCCTGGGGAAATTCCCCGGTAACACTTGACAATAACACAATTCGATACATAAAAAGAGGAACGGCTACATAAACTGTGCCAAGAAATGAATTAAAGAGCTTCAACTTTTCATGTGCTGTGCAGGTTACGCTCTCCCCCAGGACGACTGGGAATCTTTGAAGTAAGGCTAAAGGGAAGAATCCACCCACAGATTAACATCATCATCTACATCACGTGTGTCAAACTCAAGGCCCGCGGGCCAAATATGGTCCCTCGCAGATTATGATCCGGCCCGCATTATCAATTTACATTCACAATACATTTTGGCCTGCCTAGTTTTAGTCACTTTTTCTGACGTTGTTGTCATTTTTTTTGCCGATTTGCAACTTTTTCCAACGTTTTTGTCACTTTTTCCCCGACGTTTTTGGGCGCATTTTTTCTATGATGGCTGAGGAACTTTTTCCTGACTTCTTTAGGACTTTATGTCGACCAAACTAAGTGAGAAGACTATATGACACATGCAATAAGACAGTCAAAGATATTTGACTTTTTTGATTAAATAAAAGCATGTCGATAAATGTCTAGCGCTGGATGTGATTCTTATTTTCCAGTCTTAGTGAAGTTGAGTTTGACACCCCTGATCTATGTGGTTAATGCATTTAAAATGTGTTATTATTCTTTCTACTCAAATCCGTTTTTAGTATTTCACTTTTGTTATATTGAATTTTATATTGATCATTTTTGTTCTATCAATTTTCCCTAAACGTGCCTTGAATGTACTCGTTGGCAGATTTTTTTTTTGCCAGTTTTTGCCAGCTCTAGCAGCTGTTTAAAAGGTGTAATAGGGTGAATTTGTTCCTCTACTACAGGCGTGTGTACGTGAGGCTTTCTCAGCTTCTGGATGAAATCGGAGGGCTCCAGTTTGGTGTGTTTCAGTGTAATGTCAGAGTTTTGAAGAAGGCAGCCAGGTGCTGGAAGGCCTTTTCACCCAGTGAGGAGAGCTGAGAGCTCCATCTTGCTACCGTGGCCTCCATCACTGTGTGCGCTGAGTGCACCGTGTCCCAGAGAGACGTGATCAGTTCACTGCTCAGGCCATGGACTAACTGACTCAACTGAGAGAGCAGAGAGAAACCGAGTGACGCCCCTCCGACCGGGTTGACCCACAGCGCTGCCAGCAGCAGCAGCAGCAGCAGCCCCACCAGCACCACAGAAGAAGTAGGCCGCGGCTCACGCCACAACTTGTGCGCCCAGCTGACGGACTGAGCCCTTCCGGCTTCCGCTGCCTCTCCGGCCTCCACGCAACCACATCTGGCGCAGCAGCACACCTTAGGGACAGGCGCTTCCTCCAGGCTGCCGATGGTCACGGCAGGCCAGTGCTGCTGAAGGTGCTCCGCTGCCCGCGGGGTGACGGAGAGGTTTATCACGGAGGGCAGAGGGGTTTTAACAAACTCCTCCACCCTCTCTCGGAACAAATGCACCTGCTCCAGGAAGACCAGCGGCGAGTCCTCCTCCTCTACTGATGAACCCAAGGACACCAGGTCCAGCTGTTCTTCCTGCAGGACACATGACGGTTAGCAGTGCTTTAACACGCGACATTTGCTAGTTCCTGCTATGTTTGGGGTTTGGATTGTCACTCAGTACCTCCAGAAAAACGCGATTATGCGATCGCATAATTCAATGAATAATCAGCCAAAGTCCGCGTATTTATGCGGTGGCCGCATTTTTTTCCAAATACGCCGCACTTTTGCTGCATAAATTGCCAATTTCCACGCAAAATATGCGGGGCTTGGATGATTTCATAATCCCCGCATTTCCGTTGCAAAAAAGTCACATATATCTTAGTAGAAAGTTCAATAATGTTGCGTTTACTTCACACAAGAGCAGCCATTTTCCCCTGTTGCCATGGGAGCGTTATGAAGTGACGTAATTACGCGATGTGAACACCATCGAAAAGCAGGGAGTTGGGGGGAATCACTTTTTTTTTCTCTTGTTCATCAAACCGCAGTTTTTGCAAGTTCCCGCAATTTCATCGCATAAAAATCCCGCATATTCCATCGCATTTTTTAAGAAAACGTGCCGCATAATCAAGGATTTTCGCCGCAACAATCACAAAAAAACTACAAACAGTCACTTAATATGTGACAATGATAACGTGTGCTTAGTCTGGCTATCACCAGACCAAGGCTCAATCTTTTAAGAGTGAACATTGGTCCGGGGGGTCTGCTCTGTATTTTCTACTGCACAAGCAACATGGCATCGTGACTTTGCGTAAAACATACACGCCACTTTCCTAAAGCCAAATGGCGTGTTATCTGTACGCATTTTGAGCTATCCACGTGTATGTCTACGCTGTATACAGCGGATGTAAACATACACGCCACGTGGCAACGCCTGTATGTTTTTACGTTCAAAGGTTGGGTTTAGGACAAGAACATTGGGGAAGGCTTTAGTAACACAAAAAAACACGACAAAAACACGACAGTGACCAACATCGCACGCTTAGGAGAACAATAAACAGCGGGACGCGATCCCGGCTCTCCTGGGTGAAAGTCCTGTGTTTGACCCATCCAAACTCCTTCCATGGACCTACGTCCTTTCATACCACTCGCTACGGCGAAAATGTACACGTAATGTAGGTCAAAGGCGGCCGAACAGCGTTGATAAACACGCTAAAAAGCGATTATGCGTCTTGATAACACGCCAAAATGGTGTACGAATTGGCGTGTCATACATACGCCACTTTATGAGATCAGTCTGGCACAAGAGGCGTGATCGACGGGCGTAGTTCACGTGACTCTGTACGCAGTTGGATAGTCCTTCAACCAATCAGACCAACGATCCGGGTGACGTAGCAGCGACAGCGGCATCAGCGGGTTGCTGCGCTTCGGTGGCCGCTTGGTCGCTTCTCTATCGTCATCGTGTTAAACCCGCCAATAGCGCGGCAGGTGGATAAGCCAGTTTGTGATTGGCCCCCGCAGATTTGTAACGGAAGCAGCTTTCCAGCCACGTGTGCTATGAGTGGATGTAAATCGGCCTTTAGCCCTGAAAAAACACACCTGTAGCTCCTTCACTCGGTGAATGAGTGGGTCGTAGGCCCGGGACACCTCGGCACCAGCTTTATCCAGGGCGTCCAGGTAGGCGTGCCTCTTCCTGGCCAGCACCGCCTCCAGCGTCTGAAAAAACTGATTGACCTCCTGTCGGTCCTGCCTCACCAGACCCTCACAGCGGGCTTTCTCCTGCTCCAGCTGCTCCCCCAGCTCACACACCTGACAGGGGGAGAGGGACAGTCAGCACAACAGGAAGGGCTTTTTTTTCCTCAGGGTTTCCACAAGGTCTTAAAACATCTTAAAGCGCCCATATTATGCTCATTTTCAGGTTCATAACTGTATTTTAAGGTTTTACCAGAATAGGTTTCCATGGTTTAATTTTCAAAAAACACCATATTGTTGTTGTACTGCACAGCTCTCTCTCACTGCTGCAGATCCTCTTTTCACCTGGTTTCTGTTTTAGCTACAGAGTGAGACCTCTTTTCATCTTCTTCTTCTGTACTATCTTTGATTGCACTCGCATTACGCGCAGTAGCTCAGATGTAGAGCATGTCAGCTAGCTAACTCTAGAGACAGTAAAAGAAAGGCTGTTTCTCCAACTTTGGTCAGTTACAAGGCAGGATTAGCTGGGAGACTTCTAAATGAGGGCACACATGTAAGTAGTTCTTTTGTAGATTATGGTGAACTTGTGTGTGTTGTAGCAGTGCTTTGCTATTGAGAACGACGTAGCATGCTAGCGTGAGCGTTAGCCGGCTAACGCTAACATTAGCCAGCTAACGCTAACGCTACGAGCTAACGGTTGTGGTTAGCCAGCTCATTTCGGACTGCGACGTCACAGTCCGAGGCCAATTTTGAACAGCTCACCAGGAGACTGAAGGCAGGACACATTCAGAAACCATATCTCACTCAAAACAGCATGGATGGATTTCTTTCAAAGTTTGTATGTGTGTGGAAGCACCAGAGACACAAAAGAACACCCCAAATCCCAGAAAAAAGTGTTTTTTTCATAATATGGGCACTTTAAATTTAAAAATCCAAATGTTAGGCCTTTAAAAGTCTTAAAGGGATACTTCACCGATTTAGCATTAAGCTTTGTATCAGTAGAAACCCGGTAGTATTTTTGAATGACCGTGCTTCCCTCCCTCATGTCCCCCTGAGACGGGAGATTGTGGGTCTGGAAAAAAGAAATCTTCCGATGAGATAAGACAATTTTTGCGTCATCGGAAGATTTTTTTTCTAGGCAATGGACTACAGCCTTTTATATATGTCAATGACTACAGCCAGTAGGAGGAGCTACTTCTGCATGTTTTCAACCCGCCCACGGGGGGGAGGGGGGTTGGACCGTCTTCTTTACCAAAGATATCCGAAGCAAAACGAGCGTCAGCCATCTTGAAGCTTCACTAAACAACCCCCGTCTTTTCAGAAGAAAACTTTTACAGCAATTATGTGCATTCAAACTACCGTACACATTGGTACAGATCGGAGAATACGCAGGACACTTTGTTACAGACGGAATACTCAACACACTACACGAGCCCGATGCTGCTAGCCGGGGAAAGGGACCTCGACAGCGGTGTGCAGGAGTGGAAAGCTAACGCTAGGTGGAAAGCTAACGCTAGCCGGCCACCTGTCCCATCCACATTTATTAACTACAGCTCCTAACTGAAACCATTCAATGAGTCACCGTCATTTGCAAAACGAACAGTTGTACACGTTGCATTAAAAGCGAGCAGTGGAAGTTAATATGACTTAGGAAATTTATATTTTAGCCCACGAGAGAGAGGGAGGAACAGAGTGAAAGAGTTATTTACGCATCATATTCTAGCGTTATAGAAAATTGATCTTCATGGTAAATTTCCTGAGTAACATTATCTTCTGCTCACTTTTAAGGCAAAGAGTACAACTGTTAATTTGTGCAAATGATTAGTAGCCTAATCCTTGAATGGAATGATTATGACGGCTTCAATTCAGAGCAGTGGTCAGTTAATGTATATATTTAGGCTACTTACGCATTCAATCGGTCCGTGATCGTCTGCTGCGCTTTTTCTCGCTGTTTTATTACAGCGGCTGTGTTTCTTTTCTTTTTATACAAATGTTTCACGTCATCATACTTCCACAAGAAGCTGCTGCTCCCTCTGTATAAAGTATGCACAATGCGTATATTTGAGGAAAGCCGTGGACGCGCATCTATCTGAATTACTTCAGCCTGGCTGCACCTAGTCGCTCCTCCTCAGCCTGGCTTGGCCTTCGTGAAACGCACGAAGCCAGGATGCACAGATTAGACTAGGTCAAGCCTCGCTTTATCAGTTATCCTGGATTTATATATTCTGCTTTTGTGAAACAGGCCCCTGGCCTGCTAGCCCTGCTGTGTCGCCGGATAAAACGAGTGGAGGAGGGCTGTGTTAACACGGACTGGTGCTTGTATCCAACTAACTGCTGGTGGAGTTAGTGACTGTTAAATGCCGACCATTCTACATTCCATGCAAATTCACGGCTGTGTTTATACTTGGTGTTTACAGCCCACCGAGCGCTAATGCTAGCATGCGTTCCTTAACTTTACGGAGCCTATAATGTGTGTGCACTAAATATAGCCTGTTTCGTATATGTCATTTTTATAGATTTTAAATGTGTAACACCACTTGAGCCACGTTGAGTTGAGTTGACCATCTCACTGTCTGTCTGTCTGTAAATGGTAGGCGTGGCTTGGGAGTGGACTCTAAAGCAGCGAAGCAAGTGCATTTTGGGATTTGGTGTCTTTCATCCATATGAGCCAAAAATAAATTTTGTGGCTTATCTCTCTTAAAAAAAAAAATTCTATTTCTATTTCTACTACATAAGTGACCCAATTTAAAAATATATTCGTCTTTCCAACGGTGAAATATCCCTTTAAATTTGCTTATGTACTGTGTTCTAGGTCTTAAATAATTTTAAACAGGTCTTGATATTCCTACTTGAATGAAACGCTACCTCTGACTTTTTCTCATTCCGTGGTGTTGTAGTCATTTCCTTCGCTAATTCAAATATAATTCGCTGTATTATGACTACAAATGAGACCAGCATGTAACTCATATTGCAGCCAATCACCTTTCATGTTATTGTTGCGAGTCCCTTTCTGATTGTACCTCAGACATAAAACAGATGTTATTCTTCAGCCATACTTGGCTTGAAAAAAACTTTAGGGCTCATTTGATGTTGTGATAAAGGTTTTGAATTTCATTCATAAAAGTCTTAAAAAGGTCTTAGAAAGTCTTAAATTTGACTTGGTGAAACCTGCAGGAACTCTGTTCCTGGAACATGTATTTATATTAATGTATTTCGTTAAACAGATTTCTAAATGAACACACCAAACAAGTTTTTTTTTTTTTATAGAGTATCTTTCCACATGAATTTGCCCCCAGTTGAAGCACTGGCCATATTGACAGGATTCCCCACCTGTGCCCATCTCTGCTCAGAGAGTCTGGCCAACAGTAGCGATGGGGTCTGTTTTTCTCTGAGGAATGCCGCCTGCAGGTCATCTATGGGATGGCCCTGGTGCTGCCCGACAGTCAGACACAGTCCACAGATCAGCTGCCGATCCTGGATGCAGTACATGTTAAGAGGCTGCCTGTGGTGCTCCTGACAGGAAGGGGGTCGCGGCGCACTGTCGCTCTGGTACTGAGACAGCAAACGAGCGAACAGACATGCAAAAGACGGGTGAGCACAAGCAGCAAAGTATCAAACCACTAAGAGGATTTCATATCGATAGCTAGCCAAAGGGTAAACGTTTCAGTTGAACACAAGTCATTTTCTCTCCTACTTTCTCGATGATGGCCCGCAGGCATACGTTGGTGGGCAGAGAGTCTACGCCCATTGGGGGCAGCTCCACCACGCTGCGGCAGTTGGGGCATTTGAGCGGCAGGCGGAGTGGACGCCAGATGGAATAGTTGGTAGACACCTGGAGCAAGTTGTCCAGGCAGGTCTTACAGAAGGTGTGTGAGCACGGCAGGACTCGCGGATCAGAGAACAGAGAGTAGCACACAGAGCACGTCAGGTCCTCCTCTACATTGTCCATGGTGGAGACCAGAGGCCGGGCTCAGGCCTGAGGGCTTAGGGAGAAGAAGATCTGACAGGACAGCAGGACGGATGAAAATCTACATGCTGTTCAGCTAAACGCATTAACTTGCTACAACCGTACAGTGAAATTAACCTGGTGGTGATGACTTTAAATGAGAGTAAAGTGAATACCTTTGGGTTTTTGGACTGTTGGCCAGATATTAAATAAGATTTGATTTTGATTTGATTTTCTTGTGTAAAGCCCATTTTGTATTACCATCTCCAGTCTGTGATTGTCAGTGTGCATTTGTGTTATACACTCAGTGGCCACATTATTAGTAATCCAATACAACAGTCATAATTCTACCTCTACAAAGCTCATAATGTTCAGTTCTGTAAATTAAATGCGTGTCTATTACTGAGGTCAAAGGTGGTGTCGTACTCGACTAAATTATTTCGAGAGGTGTTTCTAATCCTCCTTATTTACATACATGGGGGGGGGGGGACCAATCTTAGAAAAAGTCAATGTAATGGAGTCCAGTACAACACTACTTACTAAGACCCCAATGCTTGAACATACAATTTAATCAACATATCTACTGTATGCGTTTAGAAAAAAAAACGTATCAATATGGGCATTAGAAAAATACTTTATGGCAGAACAGTTGGATTGCATTAGATTGCACAGGTGTGTCTAATAAAGTGGCCACTGAGTGATTGATTATTAAGAAAGGACTAATTATACTAATCAATTTTATTTGTCAAATTAAAAAAATTGTACACATCAAATCCCATCAGCTCCTTAAACTATTAATAGAAGGTTTTAACAGTATTAATCTAACCACTGTGTACTGAAAAAAAACAAGAAAACAGCCAAAAACCGGCTCAGCCCTATTAGGGGATCAGAGTGAGTGTGTGTGTGTGTGTGTGTGTGTGTGTGTGTGTGTGTGTGTGTGTGTGTGTGTGTGTGTGTGTGTGTGTGTGTGTGTGTGTGAGTGTGCGCTCCTCTAGTTACACCACAGTGACAATAGGAGGCCTTCTGCCAGCACCCACCCAGTCCCAACACACACACACACATACATACATACCCAGGCTTTGTAGTCAGGGACAGGCTGTTCTGTTGTGCAACTGACACCAAAAGCCTGATCCATTTACTGAGTCAAACTGCAGCCGATTTGGCGCCCATGTTCAAACAGGTAACAGGTGTTCTGCTGCTGCCAGATCAATATGATCAATTCATGATCGTTCACTTAATTTAAGCCATATCCACGTAATTGGTACATTTCTTTTTTTCTACTTTTCTGTGAATTGCGAAATGTCGCTGCGACAGCGGGACAGGTTAAGTTTGAAGAGTTAACTGTTGCGTCAGTTTTACTCCATAACATCAGTTTTTTAATCAAATCAGACAGTTAACCGCACCGTTGTTTTCTTTCACGTGCTAAGAAGCAAATAAACTCTCTATTTGGTTCATGGAGCATCATTTCGGCGACACCTCAACCAACCGTGAAATGTAGCTAGTGTCCACATGATACATTGTCTTTTGAATACTTTTATTTTTATCTAACTTTGCACTCCCAAATACTAGTAACGTTAACGTAGTTAGCAGGGACCTGTCAACCATTTGTTATGATCCCTTTTATCATCTATAAGTTTTAGTATTGGTGACACAACGTACACAATTTAAAAAGACGTTTTGAGCAAGAAATCTTCATTCAGAGACTCACCGTCTGCTCGGAGCCAGCTCGGAGCGAATGTCTGTCCAAAACAAAGCTTTCATTTCCTGTTCTTTCTCCTGCTGCCTTCAAGTGCTCTCAGTAAAATTCCACTGCTGAGACCAGCGGTAGTTGGAAATTCTAACAGTTATTAAGCACATTCAAATGGTTGTGTAGAAACTACAAAAGAAAAAAAATAGGTTTTGATTTTTTTGTTCTTCAGACTTCAGCTGTTTAATTATATTTTCTTAAAGGAAATGTATACTTAGTGTAGTTCCACCTATGAAACGTTTTGTCTTATTTCAATCTTGAAACAAATCTTGGCCTTCTCCGCCCATGTCCGCATTTCCAATAGTTCCGAATGCATCATTTTCTATTTTCTGTAGTACGCATGCGGATAAACTGTCTCCCTGGCCAATCAGGATACGCCTTTTCTCGATTTGAATTCAAGCTCTGTTGATAGAAACGAACGCATTTGGCCGTTTTTTGGGGGAATACAAGCAAATACACGCAGGATTAAAATCATACCACTTCTTCACAACAGACCACGCGCGCACACACACACACAGTCTCTCAATTTGGGTTTCACTATTTATTTTCTCGAAGACAACCTATCCGTGCCTCTCCCCCCTCAACAGGTTTTTGGGCAAACACCTTTTTTTTTTTTTACCTTCCATGTCATACTTTTGAAACCACATGTTTGCTAACAAGGAATGCTGAAAAAAAATACCCCCTATGTTCAACAGGTTTATGAGCGCAATGAGCAATCATTTACTACAGTGTTTGAAGTTAACACAAAAAATAGAAGAGGGTAAGCTTGTACACCTAGCAGGTATAAGAGGAGTATGGGGCTAAGGACTCTGCAATGTACTAAAAAGGTACAGCAAACTTGTTCATGGGTTTATTTATTATTCAGGGGAACCCACTAAGGACAACTCCAGTCTAACATGTGGGACACCCTTGGCCTTGAGAAAAGGGAGGCTAAATCACCTCTTAGTCTAGCTGAGATACATTAGCAGATTCATTACTGCTGCTCCTGAAATTAAGTCATTCTTTTCTCAAGTATCACTAAAAAGCATAATTGGATTACTCTAGAAAGACAACAAAGATTGTGGTTGAGTGATGCATATTGTAGAGGTTGTTGGCAAGTCAAAACCTATGAAACCGACCAACACGCCTTCAGAAAGACTTCAGGCCTCACTTTGCAGTATATGTGCAAAACCAAAGATTATTTAGCAAATTGGACACTAGTGAGGGGTAAGGGAAGAGCAAACATGTAACATTTAAGCACAGTTTTACTTAAAATGAAAAATTACACTGTATCCACAGCCTAAGGAAACTAAAATACCCTAAAAATTAACTGTGCCATAGTTTAGTACATGCAAAGGTTATGATTCACAATCCTACGTGAAATGGCCATTGTTCTCTTCTCCCTTGGTGATAAGTCAAAGCTATGGCAACAATACTGCAAAGCAGTGATTTTGCAGAAATAATTGAAGGAGAAATAATGAAGTGTCACAAGGGGAGGGAACAGGTAATTTGGGTGATTATAGTGATGGTGTCAGAATTTCACAGCATCAAGCCCATGTCTGGTGCGTAGGTTAGGGTTCTGGTGTGAGGGTGGAATACGATCGTCATCAATCACCTTTACAGAAGCAATGAAACTAAAAGCTGAAAATTAAAAAAAAAAAAAAATAATAATAATATATCATAAAAAGGAACACACTGGAGGCAAAAAGAAAAGCCCGAAAGCCACCAAATGCATCTTAACACAATGCACTGCTGCTCTACACCTGCAAATAGCATTGTCCAGTGTCAATTAATACTAACTTAATTCAAAACAAAAAGAATCCTTGTGATGACGATGATTTTTTTTTCTTTTTCATATCCATAGTTCTTCCTTTCAGGGATTTGCGAATCAGCCTCTTTCAAAAGGCAGAATTTCTTTTCCTGAAACCTTTGCTAACCTTATTGTTGCAATTTTGTTTCTCTTCAGATGTTGTATTTTTTTATTTTTTTCCCGTCTCCGCATGCGTTCTCACCCAGTCTTGCATACTCCCAGTCACGCACGCAGCCAAGCACACAACTCATCCGTCCATTCTCTCGCACATGCGACACGCGCAGCCGGACTCTTGGCCCCGCCCACCAGGGGGAGAGGATGGTGCCCTATCGGGGCGTCTCGTTGGAGGAGATGAACCTGGCTCCTCAGCACTGAGTCCAGACATTCGTACACAATGGGTCCATTCACACACATGTCCGATAGCGTGGCCGATTGGGGGAGGGGCACATTGAGGGTGGCGCCCTCTCTAGTCGGAGGACCGCAGAATTGTGATGGTTCGTGGTTCATCTCTGTTCATAATTAAAGTTGTTTTCATGTCTGCCTTTTCTTTGTATAGTATTATTTCAAGATCTCTTGATTTCTTATTTTTGGATGTCCTTGGTTCTCCCCGGGCAGACATCGAGTTTTTTTTGTTGTTGTCGTTTGAAGTCGTTTTTCCGAAGGCGACCGCTCCAATAACACAGAAGTTATGTCGGCATGTCTCTCAACGCATTCGATGTAGATGTTTTGCTTTTTTTTGCAACATGTAGCCACTCATTCTCACTCGCACCCACTCGCCATCTCAAACTTCATTTGGGCTGGTTCCCCTGGAATGCCAAATGAAATCCACACATTTTTCTCTCAGATAAGATGCAGCCATGGATCCCACGAGCCAAGCACAATGGATCAAATTTCTCACACTCTCGCGCTCTCTCTCGCTCTCTCTCTCCTAATTTTTTTTTATGTTGAACAGAGTGCTGCATCGTGAACAAAACTCCAGAATACCCCAGATGCCGTCTAGAACTGGAATCCCTCGGCTGGCACGTTGGCTGAGTTAAAGCCGTAAGTTCCACCTTGGATGGCCTCTGGGACCAGGCTGGTGTCTTCATCAATCTATATGAAAGACAAGGGAAGGGGGCAGCGGACATGACAGTAGATAAAACACTTGAATCAGATGACAACATTTTGAATTAGGCAAGTCAAATACTAAGGTTTAACTTGTGATTTATAATTTTATTATTTTATTTAATATTCATAACAATGTGATAATACTTAAAAAGTACTAGTACTACTGAAATGTGATATCAGTAAACCGCTCGATGGTGGTTATTTTGCCCCCAACTGCTCCTTCCAGGCAGCGCTGCGACCACTGCCTTCAAGGCACCTAACCCTAACCCTAACCAGTCCCCCCCAACGGTGCCTTCCAGGCAGCGCTGCCTGGAAGGCACCGTTGGGGGCAAAAAACACTGATAAACGTCTGAACCCTCAACTTTACAACAAAGCAATACTATTGAAAACCACCAGTGGACAGATCCTTCCAACATCAGTGACAAAAACAACTTTGAAAGGGAAACAATCACTTTTAACTTACATCATCAGATGAGAAGAACTGATCAATAATTTCGTATGCCAATTTGTAGATATCTTCATTTTCGTGATTTTGCAGTTGCTCCACTTTTTCCAAACCTGAGGAATAAAAAAAAATAGATTTTATACAGCATTCAATCACAAACGAACACATAATGTTAATAAACACAAACATGAGAAAACCCTTGACGGGACTTACCTCCACATTCCTCAATAAGGTTAGCAATCGTTTCAGCCTCATCATCTGCCATCTTGAGGATATTGCTGAGGCCATCCAGAACAACCTGTACGACCTGGGCGTCCTTCACTATCAGCAGGTTGCAGAATGGAGGGATCACCTGCTTCTCAATCAGGTGGGCCACCTGCAGGTAGCAGAGAGACAAAGAGGATCATCAAATGTACACTTTTTGCTGTATGACAAGAGTTTTAATAATAAAACATACATGTTTCTAATTTCTGTTGTCCAAATTAAGAATTCTAGCAGACTAAACAAATAAAATGAGTAAAAATCAGTTGTTTTTTTTTAAAGAATTTTGTGACGTGTATCGATGTTAGGGGAAAATATTTATTCTAACAATGTGAAATTGATGTCAACCATATTGCGCATCCTTTTCTTCATACGGTTTCCGTTTCTCATTACTCAATTTCCTTTTCAAAGTAGGTGAAATTGAAAGTTTAACTCCGGCACTGGCAGAGTACAAGGTGATTTGTTGACAAGATTCTCACCTGATCTTTCCTCCCACTTATTGTCAGGTTGCTGATGGCCCAGGCGGCTTCCTTCTGAGTGCCAAAGTCACCCTGGAAAAAAATAAAATGATGCATTCAAAAGTGAGCAACGCATAATGCCTATATGCTCTCCAAAAAATGATCACACACGACCCACTTCACACAGGGTTTATAGAGGGATGGACACACACCTTATCAAGCAGGTGAATGATCATGGGAACTAGCTTGGCGTCAATGACAGCCTGCACCTGTTGCTGGTTGCCTGCTGTGATGTTGGACAGGAACCACACTGCCTCCTACAGGACAAAAAGCACAAATACAGTCGGTGACAGTTTCCTACTGCAGGGAGTCAAGCCATGAAGATTTAAGTGTATGCAGGTTTTCTCCTGACCAAAGAAGCTAAAAGATTTTACTGTGTCACACCTTCAACTAGAGGAGGAGGAGGAACTTGCCCGCTAAAGACTTTGAATGAAAATGAGATATGACAGACTGCCCATTTTTCTTCTCAAAGCCTGAAACACTTCTCTTTTGTGTCCGCACTGGATCAGAATCCAGAGGTCCAAGCTGAAAGTTGGACCTCTGGTCGAGACAGAGTGCTGTGGGCGGGGCAAGGGTGGCTTTTTGAGGCTCTAATCATCGTCCGGGTCACAAAGGGGGCCTCGTTTTCTTAGCGACTGGACTCAGATGCACTCCGATATCAGCAGAGACACATGGTCTTCAGCACCCTCCGACCACCAACCCATGATATCACACATTCAATCACACGCAATCACACCCCCCCTCTGATCTATCTCACTAACTTCTACTGGAGGTCCTCTTCGTCTTCTTCATCCTCGCGATTCTCCGTGATGCGAATATGGCTATCTGTCCCATCTATACCGTCCACACAGCTTTCACACTAGCACCAAAGTCTCTGATTTCATCACTTCCAGACAACTCATGTTGCGCTAGACAGGCGGGTACGTGTGTAGGAGGAGAAGCCGGAGCTAGAGGATGTATTACCTTGTTGATTTTCTCCTTCGGGTGTGTGAGCAGTGCAGGGAAGTGGCTGAGAGCGTCACAGTTGAGCACCACCTGGGTCTGTTCGTCTGTGCCAGTCACTATGTTCCCAACAGCCCTCAAGGCAGCAGTCTGGACGTGGAGAGGAAGTGTAACACTGTTTAATCCTAAATATAAATCAATCTCATCTCCAGTGTCCATGTCTGAAGTTTTATTAATCTAATCCAAAACATAAGCCGTGTCACGCCTGGTGTCTCCTCATACCTGAACTTTGACCTCCTGGTGACTGAGCAGAGGTACCAGATGAGGGACGATGCCAGAGTCGATCACCATTTGGATCTGTTCGTTCCCAGCGTCCGTCAGATAGGACAGAGCCCACACTGTGTCTACCAAGATCTGGAGGCAGCAAAGAAGAAAAGGGGGGATGAATAAATTCTCCATCCTGAACAACTTCTTAACACTTCAGATTGGGTGAGAATGGAGCTCTGCTAATAGTTAAGTGATGCCAGGGCACCATGGCCTGCTTAAAAAAAAAAAAAAGTCTACTACAGTCTACTCACACTGACATCAGTGTGGTGGATCAGCACGCAGAGAGCTGGCAGGATCTGAGAAAAGAATTAAATAGAAGAAGAGACAGGTGGGACCATTAGGTGGAGAAAATGACAACGAAAACATCAGTTCCCATGTGATCAATCAATAGTTGAAATGGCTTCATGTGCATGTACTCTGCAATACCTGCTATACCTTAATTCATTTCAGCACCTAACAGCAACACACTTAAATTTGCCTTCATTTAACCACCTTAGGTAGTAGACCGCTGATGGAGCGCTTCCTCTCCGCCATCCAATAAACACATCCCTCTCTCTTAGAAGACTGAAATATTGCCTTTCCATAAACACCCGTGTTACCCAGCAATCTGGCGCACACCCACACAGACACAAAGTGCTCGCTTTCTCGCTTCTTAACGCGCATACACACCTCCTGGATCGTCTCCATGGGTGGTGGAGGGTCCTTGTGGCGGCACAGGTTGACCATCACCCATGTGACATTGCGGAGGAAGGTGATGGGGATGGAGGGACTGATGAAAGAGAGCAGGGGCTTGACCACACCCAAGCTGATCACATAGTCTCTGCATTGAGGGCCATCACCTGCATAACACAGACAGACACACAGATGGAGCGCATGTCCTCTCGGGATCGACTACACGCGTTTCCTTGACACACTCACGTTCACACCAACACGACTCACCTATGATGTTCCCCAGGGCCCAGACGGCCTGTTCGCACACATTCTGGTGAGGAGAGTGAAGCAGCCTCAGGAACAGTGGCACAGCATCTACACAAAGAAAACAGAAAGGTGACAATCATAAAGAAGAGCATCGAATGATCTGAGGGGTTGCTTTAATTCAGGTACAACACCATGTTCCTCAGAGAATGTATAGACAGCTCTAGGAAGAGATAAAATGGTAAAACTTGAATACAACTTTAACCATCTGACCACACACACACACACACACACACACACACACACACACACACACACACACACACACACACACACACACACACACACACACACACACACACACACACACACACACACACACACACACACACACAAGTCCACTACATGCTAGGAAAAAAAAAAAAGAAGAGGTGAAGACGGAGAAGAAAAACAATCTAAGTTATTTTGTTGTATATTGCTTAATGTGGACTTAAAACTAATTCATATTCTTAAAATCAGATCTTTTAAAACAAATAAAAATAAACATGCAAGCCGAGAAAGCTGAAGATACAGATGAAAGGCTTCATTCAAAGCCAGATATACTTAAACTCTGCTGTTAAGACTGCATAATTAATCATAGATTATGATGTTATGCATTGTCAAGATTAATAATTCTGAAGTCCACTGATTTAATTCCTTTATGTTCCAGCTTGTTGCAAGTGCTGCCATCAAGATGGCGAAACAGGCGGCTTCATAAAGAAAAAAAAAGAAAAAAAAACACATTGACCACTTGACGAGTGGAAAAGAATGAACAGACCACATGTTACAGAAAAGAACAAAGAACTTCTATTTTAAAATGCCCCATTGATGAAAAGGCAATGCCACGCTTACATATGTGTGAACACATTAGTTCTTTAGGAATTTGTTGACATATTTCCCATAACAGGACATCATTTCATAATATATTGTTGTACAAAATGTACTTCTGACAAATAATTGAGGTAAATAGTTTTTTTCACCTTGTTGAAAATGTCATCAACTGACAAGGTGACATAAATGTGAACATATCGTTTACTACGTAACAAAATAAGAAAATACTACAGGTTTAAATTCCAGCATAGAACTGCACACCCCACTAAAATAAAAGCACCAGTTAGTGGAGTATTCAAAATCTTCCATAAAACACGCTACAGATAAGAAAACAAAATTTAAAAAAAAAAAAATCAAGGGAAAGAGAGTTAAAGAAAGTGGTGTGGTTAAGATAGAATGGCACTTACTGGACTGGACCACAGCTTGGGTCTGCTCTGATGTACCAGATGCTATGTTGGTAAGAGCCCAGGCTGCCTCAAACTGGAGAGATGGGCTGTCAAGAGGTAAGAGATGGATGAAGGCTGTGGTTAAAGTGAGCGTAACTGGACAGGGGCGTCAAACAGCAGGAGCATGCTGATGAGTCATTTATATTTCTGCCATTCCTGGAAGGTGAAAACTAGAACACATTTATATAACTGCTATAGATGTAGGCTGGGCTAAAGCCTGCTCCGTCATTTGCATAACTTTGAAGTGTACATGAACTCAACATGATCGTACTATAATTAATTATCGCGCATGAAAAAGCGTGATGCACTGCTACATGCAGACAAACAGAATTTCAGCCTGCTTACTTGTCATCTCTGTCCAGGCAGTGGACCAGTATAGGAAGGATCCCAGACTTAATCAGGTCATCTATGGGAGGGTTACGGTCACTGGACAACAACTTCCTACAAAAACAAAAGAGGATACAAAAGACCATTACTCACACACTCACGTAGCTTTACTGACACATACCAACATGAAGAACCAATGACACACAGAGAGAAACAGCTAAAGAATTTGAAGTTAATCACAGTCCCAGTGACTGTATGACAGGAGACTCCACCCTGCTCATGACCCAACATCAACAGGTAATGTGGGAATGGTAAAACTGCAGGCTAGACTAAAAAATAAGAATTAAAAAAAATAACACGTTTCATGAATTCAGCCAACTCATTCTGCACTTGACCCAACTACTGAGCTGCAGTGCCATTTACAATGTCCATTAATCAGAAGGGGCTGACTTACTGTTAATCACCGCTGTCTAAACTGAGCTGGAAAAAAAACATTCAGCCCCCGAAATTTCAACACTGAAACTGTATTATGCAAGAGGCCATTCCATTTTAATCAGGGAACCTCTTAAGCATTGGTGTACGGGTGCAGAATTTATGCCACACAATAACCAGACAAACCAGATGTGAATCTGGATTATATTAAAACTCATACTTCAATATTATACAGCACAACAGTTTATTCATAGTGAAAATTAGGTTAGAGTGGTAACATAACATGTTACACTAAATGATTATACAGGGACAATAAACACTATTTAATTATTGGCTACCTGTGTAAACTGAAGTGATAACGAGTAGAGTCCAAAAGGGTGAGGGTGTGTGTGTTCCTACCTGGCAGCCTGAACAGCACTCAGCTGGACGCCCTGATTATCACTGGTGGCATTCTAAACGCAACACAGGAAAGCCAAGGACAAGGAGTTAAATTCTGATGCACAATACACACACTGCCCACAAGAGGGGTTAAATGACAAAGAAAAATAAATCAAACATCCTACTTACTTGTACTATTGCTTCAAGAGAGGTGTTTTGCTAAAAAAAAAAAAGAAAAAGAAGAAAAGAAACATTTTGGAGTCAATAGTCTTGAATCGTGCTTTGACACACATTTGTAACACATAACAGTATGTAATGTCAAGAGTTAGAAGATGGTCGGTAACAGGTACATTTTAAACCGGTGGTTAGGCCAGAAAAAGCCATTTGAATATCCTAAAGAGTGCATAGCCTGGCAGTACCAAATGAGGGTGAGCAGTCTGTTTGTCTTTTCTAAAACTGCTTTGTATGTGAAGTTGAAAAAGCAGGAAGGAAGGCCACCAAAGCACCAATGAGAACAGTGAGGGGAGGCTCGCGGTTGGGGAAATGCCACCAGAACAATGCAGCGACCTGCATTCTCATTTTAACCAAATGTGATGTTTTGGCGCAACAGTCAGCAGGCCAGAAGTGAAGGCCAGCATCCAACTTGATAATATGCTAACTGGCAAGCTCACCTGACGCCCTCTACCGTAGCAATTGGAGTATCTTTCTTACTTTTAATCAAGCATTGACCATGACTGCAGGCCCCGTTATATAAAGTTGGCTGATGCCTCTGATAGCCAGCAGTTGCAGCTGATTGCCTGTGCACCCTCAAATAAAGGGCGGCGGTAGATTTGCAACAAAAGTCAAACCAGAAAAGAAAAACATTCAAACAAAACCCTGCATACACAATATGCATGAGACATCTGTAATGGATATTAAAAACAGTGGCGACAACTCAGACAGAAGTAGAAAAATAACAAAAGCTGAGGGAAAGTGAGGATTTAGGAGCCATCTGATTTATCAGCAGGCCCACTTTTTTTTTTTTTTTTTTTTTTTTTATTGTGAAAGAGCGAACCACAAATAGGCAACTGGAAAAAAAAAAAAAAAAAAAAAAAAAGACGCAAATGTCCTCAAAGCACAATCAATGTGTTATTTTAGATGGACTGAAACAATCACAAAAGGTCATCGGATGTTTGGTATATATACTAGATTGACCAGCATGCACAAAAGCCTATGTAATGTCTTGCAGTGAGTCAGAGCAGCATGCCATTGTTGATATATTGCTAAGCAGCCCATTTCAAGTTGGCCCTCTCAATGCCACTCCGCAGTTACTGCGATTGAATTTCTGAACTGCTGAGTGGCCTTTTTATCCAGCAATACCACCAAACCTAGAGCCCCCTTAGTGATGGTGGGATTCTAAAAAACGCGCACACATCAAGAGAGGATTTCTGAGACATTTACTGTTGAGCTTTAAGCTTAAACTATAAACGAGCACATGGCCTAAAGTTTTGGCTCATCAGTTATGGTTAGATCGGTACTTAACTGAAAATAAAGTGCCTCAAAATTGGCCCCAATTTAAGGGGCTAATTTTCAAGCTACCATCTGCATTACATTTCATGTATGTATCACAACCAGAACTATTACTACCAAAAGTGATTACAATATTAGGTATTTTCTTCTCTGGTCCCAACTTTATACCTGTTGTCCTTTCATCTGAAAATGGAAAAATAAAAATCCACATAGATGTTCATTGCAGAGATTACATAAGCAGGGATTTCATGATGTCAACACAAAAATGCTGCATAACAGGAATCCGTCTCAAACATTAATGGAAGTACTGGGCCCCAAAAGCACAGAAAAAAACAGAAAAAAACAAACAGGAACACAACCCTGATGAGGGATAGTTTCACTAGTTGCATTTTACCTATTCTACCAAGGAAGTTCTAGATGCATTGGTCCAACTTTGAGAAAATGAGACACCAACCAGCACAGAGAAAGACAGACTGCATGTTTGTTCACACTCCTGCCCCACCCAACGACATGGAGCAAGGAGCCAAGGAGGCAGCATCACAGGGACAAAATGCCGCCATGTCCTAAACCTCTGGAGTGTTTAACCAGTGAGATTAACCTAATGTGCAAAACCCCTAGGACAAACATTTATGCTAAGCTGTCATTCCGAGTAGATATCAGTTGTACCTTACAGAAGGGAAACTATTTTCTGCCTTTAAAACACAAAACCCAAAAATGTGAACTTGATTTTCTGGTAGCAGCAGACATATTTTGAGCAGAGGATGCAAGACCGTACCGATCTGAAATCTCCGTCAACATCAGAGTCCTCACAGATGTCCTCGTGAGGCACATTTCTCCGCTTCAGAAGGTGCTCATCTCTTTTGTTCTGTGGTGGAGGAAACAGAAATATCACTTCCAATATGCACATTCCAGCAGAAATTAACGATAACAAGGAAAACTCTGCATCTTTCAGTGCATTCTTTTAAAAGACACACTGTAGATGTAAAGGTCAGAATTTAATGTAGTTGTAAAAATCTTAGTTGGAGTAGGTAGTAGCACAATGTAACACAAATGTATATTTACCTTTCTGAGTTCCACCACTACCTCAGTCCTCTGTCTTCTCATAGTCTGTGGGCGAGATGGCATATTAACATTATACAACAAGAAACTTTAATCCCAACCAGCCATTGCCCAAGAGAGTGACACTAGCTACGAAATCAAATTTGGGCACAGTGTGAGATCAGGATCCATTTCATGCGACTAGAGCTGATGCGCAGTATCAGTCATACCTGGAGCATTAAGTCAAAAGCCCACACTGTATATGACAGCACCCAAACACATTTAACACGAGTCCGGCCTAAAATGACCCATCTTAAGTTACCACAAGACCATTTCATGTGCAGTTAACTCACATATTCTTTGATAGATAGATAGATAAATAGATAGATAGGTATATATATATACCATTTTTATTGATATTCTTACACATAAAACACATGACGTTGCAATGAGATACACTCAGTTGCCAATTTATTAGCCACATCTAGCAAAAACTACTGCAGTTTGTCCTTCACAAAGGTTTTAATGTTCACTCTGTTGAAACGGTTTTAGAGAGGTGCGGATTCTGATTTGTGGTCTTTATTGGAGAGTAGTTTGTGCTGCTGTTCAATTGTAGATGTATCGTAGATTACAAAGCAATACAATTTAACAGCAAGAAAAACTACAGCCTAAAAAATGACCATGAAGTTGAACAAAGAATGTAACATTACATTCGTAGGCTTTATTGCAGGAATGCTGTAACAGACGGCATTAGTTTGAGCTTGGTGTAATGTTAACCAACAAACTGAGTATACAACTGTTAAGAAGGTTTATTATATAGCTCACGTAATGAGCAGACGAGTGTCGTTTTAGTTGCAGTTAAAGAGTAGATGTTTGTCGGCAATGACAGTCCTCCACCATGGTGGAGATTAGTTATTAACAGGTTAGCTAGTACATCCATGGTTGCTAAACGCGACTCGTGTGGTGGCCTAGCTCGTAACAGATGCGACTTGTCAAACTGGATGGAAGAGTATATCCTGCTTATATACATGTCAAGGGAGCCCGCCTGAAAACAACAACATCCTCTAACAATATTAAAGTATAGGCATGCTGAGCTGACTGTAGATCAGCTGGTAACTTATGGATCCAACGTGCAGCTTTGATCTAACATTAACATTACCAGGTATGTGATCGTGTTAACAAGCTGGTCGTGTTAACCTGGTTTTCTAAGCACGTATAACATTGTTAAACCACGGAATAACATTTTAACACTACGCCACAATTTAAAAGAGCCGGATAACTGGCCAGCTAAGAGGCTAGCTAACTGGTTTCCGCCATTGTTTTTGGTGATAAAGACGGGGGATGGGTGGAACTGCAGCCACCAGCACCACCAAGCTTAACGCTAGCTGCAAGCCAGCTAGCACGCAGGTTAGCTAGCTAACTGCAGTATCACTATAACGTTAATATGCCGCTGGGTTAGCTTGACAAACAAGCAAATATTTCCCCAATACAACCTGAAACTTATTTTTGTTTACTTTGAGATATAGCTACAGTTAGCTAGTTTTCCCTAGCTAACACGTCGACCTAAACCGGTGGACGATGTGCTTTAGTTAAACTAGCTAGCATGTCCCCCGTGGGCCTGGCTAGCACTGAGCTAGCAGAGCACAACCAGCGGAGGCGATGAACTCTGACGAGCGCTTCTGACATGTTTTATAACCAACGCAGTCTAATGGCGTAACGAAACCAGTGAAACCAGAAGGGCAACCGCCCCGCCAAGGCCTGCGATCTATAACTGGTGATCGGTAAAGGCCCTGGCCGAGGCTTCGGGTAAAAAGTTCCCGATGGTGGAAATTAGAAACGACGTCACAAGGAAGCCGTGAACATAGCGGCGGAGAGGAGATCCTCGACACCAATCTGCATAACTTTACCTCCAAATCACGGCCCTTATTCTTGAAATTCTTCAACCGCTGGTTGTCCAGTTTCTCGTTGTCAGCCATGTTAGCGGTTCTGGTTACGTTAAACGCAGTCTAACTCTTGGATTGAGCTGGCGAAGCTACCCTTTTCTGGTTCCCTTTTCTCAGCCTTTCGTTAACGGACTATTTTTCGCTGCTCTGTCCGCGGTGCATACTGGGATTGCCGGTGGTGGAGGCAGCCTCGCTCTGGCGTAGAGGAAGGGTGGGGAAATCCCCTTCACTCTCATTGGCTTCACTGTTAACATCTATCTGCAGGGCGCGCCACATAACACCATACAAACTCATGTTTGATCATTGTAGTCAATGACAAGTAACGTCCAGTGTATACATTTAAATACATGTACATTTCATACACTAGTAGAAGGAAGTATACTTAATGTAAGTACAATGTTGAGTACAGTATTTTACATCTATTTTATGCCACTACTACGTCTCTTTACTCTTTTTTTTATTTTTGCATAGATACATATAAAATAAATGGTCATCTTAAAAATAGATGCTATGTATTACTGTAAATCAACTATCAATAAGTATAGCCTATAAACAAGGCTGGGTTACATACCAGGCAAATTGACCCCAAATTGACTGTGAATGTGTCAATTGATTTTTGGTAAATTGATCAACTGTAATTTAAGTGATGATGTAGCCTTTCTTGTTTGTTTGTTTGTTTGTTTGTTTGTTTGTTTTGCTAAACTCCCTCTTTTTGTTTCTCATGACAGTGTTTCCTTGTAACACAAAGATGGATCATTGTGCTGAAAACTCAGTAACTTTGGAAGATACCCATTTGATTTAAGTCAAATTGCTGAAGCCTCATGTTCAATTTTTCTGAACTTTGAAATGCATTTTTGCACAGAACACATACTATAGATTTTGTCCCCCATCTCCTACATTGGAATCACGAAAGGATCTCTTTACACTCAGTGTGGCCAGGAGGGAAAATTACAGTGACCATTAACTCTTTCAATGTACATATGGGCATGTGAGTATTGTTTTAAGACAGACTTTAAACTTATCCTTTAAGGCCCTGTCTTGTATTCTATGTCAAAATCCCAAATTTTTATTATCAGGACTTATACTGTACATGCAATGTAATATTTAGCCTACATCTTTGTATTGCAATCTTTAAAGCAAAAGATCTAAGTAGCCTACCTTTCTACTATTTATTTGATCACACACTTAGAACCACCTCCTTTGATTCCAGATATTTTAACATCTTTATTTCATTGCAACAAATAGACAAAACCAACACTGAAAGAGCGCCAGCATAACATTAAACACACATGTTCAAATCATGACATGACTTAGTTCTGCCATGGCTTTTAGTTTGATGTAACAACATGTATACTTTACAAAACTATATACCAGGACTCCCTCGAAGAAGAGATCTTGTATCGCAATGGGAACTTTCCTAGCTAAATTGAGGATATATATACTGTATATAAATGTGTTTTAGTCCCATTTGTGTTGCTGAAGAAAATCTATACAATTTAACATAGTGTGACAACACTGTAATTCCAAATAAATAAGCTTGTATGAAATATTAAGCACATAATAATAAGTTTTTATATTGCATACATATAAATACATAACAAATAAAACTGAACAGATAATGCACAATGAAGAACATTTCTTTGAGCCACAGAAACTTATCAGTCCATTTTTTATGTACAGTATGCAGACTCAGACTGAATTATCGCAAACATAGTGTTTTGCAAGCAGCTAATATCAGCTGTCATAACCCAAGATTACTCACAGTATCCTCATGGGTTACCACCACGGTTCAAAGGCACTTTGTCTTCACCAGGATTGAGTAAAAGTTATTTGTGCCACTGAGATTAACACTTAAAACTACGATAATCTCATCCCTTTTCTTATCACCTCCTCTCATTTGAGCCTATAGACGCCACGGTGAGGCCATTTGCTGACGACTTGCACAGGCAGACGAGAAGGAATCCTGAACATCATTTGAATGAATCTCCAAGAAAGATTTTCATTTAACATCTGCTGCAGCGCAAGACTTGTTTCACAGCTGTGACACTGAAGCCCTTAGACTTCATCTTAACCTTAATGTCCTCTTGAGTCTGTTTAAATGGAGTCTTCATCAGATAGACTATCCTCCTGAAACCTTCCTCTAGTCCCATGCCGGTGGTGGCTGAACAGGGCTGGATAAACCAGGCCCTGCCCTCGCACACTCTTTTGAGGTCCAGTGTCAGGCAAAGCACTTCTGGACTCACAGCGCCATGGAGGTCCTGTTTGTTGCCAAGGACCACGAGAGGAACTCCTCTGAGACTCTCGTACCTCAGGACCTAGTAAGTGAAGAAAACAAAGTAAAGAACACTTTAATTACTACAGTGTAAAACAGAGATCTTCAACAGAGGGTTCGTGACCACTAGGGGGTCCTCAGAGTTAGGACAGGGGGGGGGGGGGCCAAATGAGGTTTAATATTTTTTAAATATGTCTGAAAATATACATTAATATGAATTCAACATATGAATAGCAAAGCAAAATAATAGCAAAAATAGCTAAATAAATTGGCATATTTGTGAAAAAAAGAAACATTTTCACATTGAATATAAGCTTACTATAGGTAAGGTAGCCACACAGTTGTCCTGTAACTACTGTGTTTTCTGTTTTTTAGCTATTTAATGAGAACATGGAATGAATGTGTATGTACGAATGAATGTGTATGTGCGAGATGTGCTTGGGTGAGAATGTGCTGGTATGTATATATGTGTGTATATATATATATATCTTTTTACTCTATGCTGCTATTTGGAGAGGGTGGCTCCAACAGAATTCCGTTGTACTGCATACAATGACAATAATGATCTATCTATCTATCTATCTATCTATCTATCTATCTATCTATCTATCTATCTATCTATCTATCTATCTATCTATCTATATATCTATCTATATATCTATATATCTATCTATCTTAAGGATTCACTGTGCCTTCAACATGTATATTTAACATTAAAACATTGTGTATAAAATTTATAATAATATCCATTAATTTTCATCCATCTGACCCAGTTTAATATGCAACTCAATTGTATAATATATATTTAGTACTTACTTAGTATTTACTCTGTCTCTTTTTTCAGCTAAGGGGTCCGTGGCCTAAAAAAAACGTTGAAGACCCCTGCTTTAGATTTATTGTGTTCAACCTTCCCCTATTTAGCATTAAGCAGTATGAACACTCAATGTATGGTTTGTAACAAACTACAATACACTGTAATGTATTTATTAATATGTTGGCGAACACTTATAACTCCTCATATGAATCATCTGTGCATAGGCAGATCATGAATGATTGACAATAAAACAAAGTTGCAATGAAATAGCGTAGCCTTTTTTTATTCATTTATTTATCAATTAAGCATTTATTTATTAGGAAATAATTGTTCTTCACTCTACGTAACAACTGAGCAAACTCCATCCTGGTGAAGGCCTCAAGATCCTGCTGATATATCTAGTAAGTGAACCCTGAATTAAGAATGTATTTTTTGTCAAACTACTATATTACCAAGCTCAAGAATGAACCTTGAAGATCAACATGTTTTTCTGTGAATGATTTGTACATGTATAAACAAATAATGAATGCTTTTAACACACACAAGATATGTTCATGCATATATATATATATATATATATATATATATATATATATATATATATATATATGTGTGTATATATATATATATATGTATGTATATATATATATGTGTGTATATATATATATAATATGATTACAGCTATAGTGTGAAGTGTTATTAATCATTCATTACACATGTATACATATTTATCATGGTTATGGAGTTATAGTTTTTGACAATTACATTAATAAAATAAATACGTGTTCTTATATTTGCTTAAAGTGTGCTATAAGCAATTTATTAAGATTAAAAATCTTTAAGTGTTACGCTTATTAAGAATCAAATATATATTAATATATTTAATTACCCGGTGAAGTTCTTTGCGGGCCTCATCCAGCCGCCTCTGATCCCAGCTGTCCACTACAAACACCAGTCCGGCTGTGTCAGTATAGTGATGCCTCCAATGGGGCCTCATCTTCTTTTGGCCCCCCACGTCCCACACCGTCAGGCCCGGGCTGCTCCTGTCAGTCTCCAGTGTCTCCACGTTGAAGCCCACAGTTGGCACGGTCACCACACTCTCGTTGTACTTCAGCCTATAGAGCAGGGTGGTCTTCCCTGATCCGTCCAGACCTAGCATCAGGACCTGTGCTTGTTTCCGAGGCTTGGATCCATGCATGCCCATGTCCTAAAAGTGCAGCTTGTGTCTATATTCAAAAAAATATATAAAAAAGTATGGCTTCTTCTTTTTGTATAGCTGTGTAAACTAGCTGCCTGCACCCAGTGGCTCCCTTTGTACTGTCTATGTGTAGGCTTAGTGTGTCTGGCCTCTTATGGAGACTGTCTACAATCAGTATGCTTTATGTACGCACAGGCAGAGTGATCCCTCCCCTCTGTTGTGATGGGATTCCTTCTGTCCCTGCGTAGCTTTCAGTAAAGCTATTTATACCCAAAGTGACAGTGCAACTAAATACATACAGGTCTCTGGTTACCACAGCACAGTTAGAGGAGTCAAATCACACCTGCTACAGATCATCATACACACCAGCAGCCAGGAAGTCCATGTTTGGTCAACGGGAAGATTGTGTTTCTTTCTGGCTGGATGTCCTGTAGCAATTACATCACAGGGAAATTCTAGTTAGGATTACTCGCCCCAAGATGATGGGTGAATGTAGTTTCATCTTTAGACTTACAATATGAAGGCTGGATGTGCGGCTTCCAAAATCCTCTCAGCAAAAATTGTTTCTGGGAATTGGTTATTCATCTCGAATGAATATGCATATACATAAAACATATTTTGAATTACTATGATAGACTATAGCATTGCACAATATTTTACTACAGTAAGACTTGACAATATGATCCAAATGATAAATTGTCACAATTAGTAAAATAACAATATATTAAATGTGTATTACATACTAAATAATAAATCCATCACTTGATCTGATTAATTGTTTGACATTCAGACAATTTATTAAACTTGAATTGATTAGCGAATCATAACGTCAGTAGCAAAATAAATGCAGTGTATTGGCCAGCCCTAACGTCATGTGGATTGATGTAATAAACATCACCCAGGAGGTGGCATAGACTGACTAAAATCAAGCTTTTCAAAAGTTTAGGGTCATTGGCCATTTTTTTATCTATTTTGCTGCAAAAAACAACACAATGACCGAGAACTTTATGGAAAAACTTGGCTAATGAACATGATATGGATATTTAATGGGGATATTAGTGTTCATTCTTTTGTTTAGTGCCTTCTTTCATGATATAGATTTAACCAACATGCAAATCTGTATGCAAATCCGGCATACTGTGTGCCCAGGATATACTTTACAATACGTAAGGCTATGGCTTTTATTTTTCTTGAATATCAGTATGTAATTTTTCTTTATTCGGTTTTTCTTTACATCTATGTTATTTGTATGAGATACTTTTGATGTTAATTTTCTTTAAAAAAAAACAAACACGGGTAGAGAGAAAATGATCATTTATTATTTTAATGTTACCTTTTTGATTTACATTTTAAAATTTCAGAATAATTTTTTTTACAGTTTATTAAAGTCAACAAAAACAAGTACAAATGCCACATAAACACTCTGTAAGGTACATTATCAAGGAAAAATGTGAAATGAAAAAGCACATAGTTTTATCTGATATATATATATATATATATATATATATATATATATATATATATCTGAAGTTAAACAATCCAGGAACAGGTACACTGCTTTCTTTGTTACTGTAAAAACAGTGAAGGGGTGATACTAACACGAGGACAGTATGTACATTCATCTTACAATTTCATGTCTCTTGGAGACATTTCTTTCAATGCTAATCCATATGTGAGTTAACGAGGTATGACACCGAGGTCGTGCAGTGTGCCTGGCATGATCTACTGCATTACATAAAAAAAATAAAAAAAAAATACCAGAAGTAGTTGGCAGCAGATTTCGTAACAGGAAATGAACAGTACAAAAATAAGGCAACAATGCATTTCATTCAAGGGCTTATGTTTTTTAAATACATTTCAGGGAAATGTGATATGTGATCTGTATCAGGATGAAGATTACAGGGCATTAACATATGACATTGTAACAGTGAGTTGTCAATTTCAGTACATTTATATCTCATGTAGATTGTAGTCAATGATAATGTAAGAAAAGTCAGATAAGGAATAGCATATCAATATGTAAAAAAGAAGCCTATTAGAAGGGTTGTAAAGCTACATGGTAATCTAAATTCCTAAATAATTTTAAAATCATAACTGCCAATTATGTAAATTATTTTATGTGATAACTCATTTATTACCTTCTTCTTACATGTTTCAATTAACATTCAACGTTTTTATATTATCAGATGGCTTGTGACAAACTTTGTAAATTAATAATTAGCAGGTACAGCAGAGTCACAGCGAGATGTTACAACATTATCACCACAAGGTATTGCTTTAAATCGTATTACATTTTAAATCACATTTAAAGTGATATTTGGTTTGACAACTACTGCATTATCCAACAGTTATTACAGTATCAGTAGTTCCATGGATTCTGATAAGATGGGGATTGAACTAGAGTCTAAGCTTTAAAAAAATCTTTAACTTTATCAACAATCAAAATATAAATGAGACTTTATCAGCACAGAAACTAACAGCAATCATATAAAGTAAAGTAGGACATTCAACACCTAAACTTCCGAGACAAAACACAGAATTCACACGTTCAGCAAGTGTGATACGGCCATTGTAATTCGTGTATAATATGAAGTCTGATATTTGAACAAAGATATGCATATTCAAATTTGTGTTGTTCATGTGTAAAGGGAAAAAAATATTATTTGCACAAGTGACATGTATTTGATCCGGGGGAAAAAATAACCTTTTCAGTGCAGTCGCTCGGTAGCCGTCAGTTTACAATTAAATGATGCAGAAACACAAAGTTAGGAAACAAAAAAAAAAATAAAACTTAGTGGTCACACAGACTGTTAGTGAAAGACACCACCTTTGAAATAATGTGGACGTGTCCATGTCAGCTTGTATACTACAATATCTATCATTACTAGATAGCTAATGAATAGGTTAATGTGACATCTATCACTGTTTCTCCTCTCAACCACACACACACACACACACACACACACACACACACACACACACACACACACACACACACACACACACACACACACACACACACACACACACACACACACACACACACACACACACACACACACACACACACACACACACACACACACACACGAGCGTGCCCACAGTTGCACAATTCTAAATCTGATTATTTGCATAACAGTGACCCAGCTTGCATTAAACTAAAAGCCTAAATGAAAGACGTTTTCGGAAGTGTCACTTTTTCAGCAGTAAAAGTAAAAGGAGGGGGACGTGGCGTGATTTGATGCTTTCGGAGGGCTAACTTCTGTAAATATCTGGGATAGAAATAGTTCTCGCTCAAAAAGTTGCAGGCTCAGTTTTGAAATCTTTCATCTTAAGCCTATCTTATTCTTACTTATATTCAAACATGATACAGATACTGTGTGTCGTAGACTGGTGGTCTACTGCTCGCTGGGCTTGCCTTTAAACTTGACCACCATGACGGTGATGTTGTCAGGGCAACCACGATAGAAGGACTGGAGGACAATGCTCTTGGCCCCAAAATGAGGCTCGCCCAGTCGTTCCCTGATGAAGCGAACCGCCTCCTCGTTGCTGAAGGTGTCCCACAGGCCGTCCGACGCCAGGATCATGAACTCCGGCTGCAGCTTGTTCAGGTCAAATGACATGATGTCAGGATCAGGAATAACCACGTTGAGGTTCTTCAGGGGGTAATCGCCCAGAGAACGAGACATGGCCAAGATGCCCTGGACACGCCACGAGCCGTTGAAGCTGATGAACCCACCTGCGGAGGAAGACCGAAGAAAATGGTTGGAAAGGGATAAAACAAGGAGCAGGAAGAAAAATACAAGGTGGAGGGGGGAGGTGCCGGAATGTGAGGAAGTAAGCAGGATAGACGAACACAAAGGTGAGAGGAAAAGTGGAAAAACAGCTGTTATTCATGTTACTGCCATTAAACTGTAAGATTATTTTGTTCCTGTGAACCAACTGGCAGCACGACTATTGTTCATTTCTATCAACTATGAGAGCACTGTGTTCACATCAAAGTGTAAATAACAATATGGATCAGTACCATTGACATGTTTTCACTCAACATTCATGCTCATGGAACGCAATCGTTTATGTTGGATACATTTCAAATCATGTCACATCCTGCGAGTACAGCTGTGAGACCTCTGTGGCTTCAACAGATTTGCCATCAGGGAACTGTACTGGAAATGATAAGATGAAGACTTCCATACTAGGTCAGGATGCCTCCCTAGTTCCTAGTGAGCAAGGCCATAGCCAGGATTTAAAAAAAAAAAAAGTACTGGAGGTTGAGAGTTCAGGCTATGAAAAATCCCATTATGTGTATCTTTCTATTTCCAACACTAGTTAGCTTAAATCCCCCAAATCCCAGAAAAAGCAGAGGACATGACCTCTATGTCTTCAATAGTAGCTACTTTAGCAGCTGCTGCCTCTTTAGTTAACTGCTTTGACATAATTGTTGGGAAATGTTACGTAAAAATTGCAATTAGAAACAAGAGTGACATTATTCATTGAGGTATTAACCTAAGCAGTTAGCTGCTGAGGGCAGCAATGAAGCCAAATAAAGCACTAATTAGCTAACTTTTCTATCCTCATATTATCATTAGACTGTATTTATTTGTCTTCACATACTGTAACATGGCTTGTAATTATTTTCACTTAATGGATTTAAATTATTTAGTTCATTTTCATTCCCGTACAGTCCGCACTACGTTTATTGAAAATGCAACGTTTCAGTCAGAGGACTTCGAAAATTCCCCTGGAATTGTTTGTGATTTGACTCTTTTGGGTGTTGTAGAATTAAGATGTCATTGTGCCTTTGTCATTGTTTTCTTTTTTTCAGTACATATACAGAGCTTTATTTAGCATTTAGGAGCTACAACACTGTCAAGAAAATCAGGCTTCCCTCATTAATGTGTAAATGTATGCAGCAAGGTGCTCAAAAATCTAAACAGATAATCAGCTCTTCCCATGGAGCCTTTGGTGTAGCTATGAAGTTTATTTCAATAATTGTTTTTGGAGTATATGTGTTTACAAGAATGTGTCACACAGAGACAGACATGTTAACAAGATAATGCTACCCTGTGAGAGAGGACTACTGTTTAAGCAGTCTTTATTAGTATTCTACTGTGGTTCCTATATATAAAGAATCTATGATTAAATCATCAGATGCCCCCTCCACTAAATTAAAAACAGTAGGAGGGAAATTATCTGTAGTATCATAATTTCAAGCATGTTACATGAATAAGTAAACAACAATATAATGCAAACTAAATGTGTAAGGTTTCTTTTTAGTACCCAATCAGACCATTAGATGGAGATGGTGGGCTATACTGACCACACTGACTTATCTGGCAACCCGCCATCAAACACTTTTCAGCACAGAGAGTATGCGGATATGGTCGATGGGAGAATTATGCCTTCAAATACACCTTAAATCCTGTGCACTGTCTGGCTGCATTTGATAACATGCTGCTTTAGGAGCAGATTGTGTTATCAGTCACTAGGGTTTGATGTCAGCCTGAGCACAGAGACACAAGATGTGGAAAGAAAGGATAATGGTGCCTAGCTTTGATCGTAAGAAAACTTTTTTTTTTTTTTTATGCTTTCCTGACAACAATCTAAGTTGTGATGGTTGCCTCAAGTTAGAACTAAAGCCTTGTTCTGCTGATCAGAATCAGTTGAGAAAAAGTCTACCGGTCCAGACTGCAGCGGTTTTCTCACCAGCCTTCTTGATCCTCTTGCGTTCTTTGAGCTGGTAAGGTTTGTGGTCATGTGACAGAGGAATGGCGTTGCCGTCTTTATCGCAAAGAACTCCACGCGAGTCTCCAACGTTGGCCACCGTCAACTCCTTATCAGACAGCAGGGCCACCAGACACGTAGTACCTGAAACAGATGGAGGAGAGAGGCCAACAGAGAAAGATGAGGGTGGAGTAGAAGGATGTAGATGAGATCAAAATTGGAGTGGGCTGTTTTCTACCAATATCTTTTGTAATATAGTAAATATATAGAAACTATTCACGAATAAAATAACTAGACCGAGAGAAGAATGTCTGTGTGAACGTTTGTAGCATCCAGCAAATCAAATACCGGTCAAATCAAGGTAATATTAGTAATATTAGTATTATTTATTACATTTATAAATCATACATCAAGAGACTGGCCTACAACTTAGGCACAGAGGGGCTAAATGCTAGCATCAGCATGGTAACACAGCACATAATAACAATGCTAGCATGCTGATGTTTGGCAGGTTTACCATGTTTATCATCTTATTTTAGTGTGCTAGCATGCTAACATTCGCTAATTAGCACTTAACACACAGGACAGCGGAGGCTGAGGTCTGCAGTTTTGCAGGTATTTGGTCGTGAACCAAAAGAATGGCCAATTTAAATCGACCAGATGGATCACCAAAGTTATCACAATTCATCCTGAGGGGGACAAGAATGTCTTAACCAAATTTCATGGCAGTCCATCCAATAGTTGTCGAGACATTTCACTGAAAACATTACATGTCAACCTCATGGTGGTGCTAGAGGAAAAATCAGGGGATCACCAAGTCATAAGGGTTCATCCTCTGGGGCCCATGAAGGTCTGTACAAAATTTCAGTGCAATCTAGCCAATAATTGATATATTTCAGTCTGGACCAACAAAGAGAGACCGACATTCCCCTTTCATAGAGCCACGGTGCTAGCATGGCTAAAACAATCCATTTTGTTGCCACAAAACGGTCCTGCTTAAAAAATGATGTGATGGCTGACAAATTTATATCAACTCGCAGTACGGTTTGTCATATTACCAACCCTAAATATAGTAACCTAATTAAAAACTTCAGAACAATTGCCTCCTTCCCTCCTGCACTAAAGTGAAACACATGAATCATGGGCAAACATTGCAAACACTCTTTGAAGTAGCTTTTCTTCCTTGTCCTACTCTCTGAAACACTTTCATTTCTTCTCCTCCTTCCCCCTCTTTGTTTAGCTTCCCAGTCAGGCAGAACAGAGTGTGGACTCAGAATCTGAGGCCTATTGTGTGAGATCCAAAGTCCTGTAGAGAAAGAACAGATCTGCCTGTTTGGCCATCTGCTCACACAGAGCAAAGACAAAACTGGAGAGAGAGGGGGAGAGAACAGGAGGAGGGAGGAAAAAAAAAAAAAGAGGAGAAAGTAGGGGGGTCCTACTGGTCTGGACCACCCGGACAGAGAGAGAGAGAGAGAGAGAGGGGGGGGGGCGGTATACAGAGAGAGAGAGAGATGGGAAAATGGGACATATAGTCGAGACATTCTCAGGATTTTAGTATAAAAAATGCCCATGGTGTAGCGAAAAGACTAACATAAAGCTGGTTTAAATACATTGCAAGAATGTGGATGACCTACTAATGTTTGAGACTTCCCTTTTTAAAGTTCCACATCTTGGTGTGTTGTTGACTGACTGACAGTTTATATGTCTCAGGCGTTCAGCGTTGAACTGAATGAAATAAATCCATCTCCCCATGAAGGGTCCTTGCATTCAGTTTACAGTTACTCATTAGGGGCCCTCACATTCAGTTGACAGTTACTCTGTCCCAGCATATATAAAATAGGTCCTACACCTGAGGCAGTAACAGTATGTGGGGAATGAGATGGGAGAGAGAGAGGTACAGTAACACAGGCAGAAGTGGATGCAGATGAAGTGAAGAGTAAGAGATGAGGAGGAGTGGAGAGAAGGGGAGAGATATGAGGAAAGTAAAAGAAAAGAGATTACTTTTTAGCAGGACAATGACGGTCTTACTCCCATTTATAGCTTGGGGTAAGAAACAAGTGATAAATAGGAAAAAGGAGAGAGAAAATAACTACAAGAAAGAGCACCAGCCTGAAGCGAGGCTCAGATGGAAGTGAATATTGATGCCACCTAATTGTAAACGACTTACTAAATCTTTTACAGTTTGGGAAAAATCCATTTCTATTAGTTTCATCATTGTATGCATCCCTAATCCTGATGCTCGCGCCTATAGCTGCCACTGCACTGTGCCATGCCGTCCAGCTAATTATCCTTATCTAGGTCCCATGGCGATCGAGATAATGGACTGAGGTTCCTTGCTAGCACACCCTTCCCCAATTAGCCCACCCATGCCAAGTACATGTTCAGCATTCTTTATTAAAATGGCACCATGGCCTGCATGCACCCTGTGCTCATGCTAATCATTGGCTTAGCTTGGCCTGAAATACCTTCCAAACTCCAATACAATTAGCATCTCAGCCCCAGTTAGTCTCACACTCCAATTTGTATCATTGCACCGAGTCAGCAAAGACTATTAAGTGTCCATATAGCACCAGACGTGGATTTATCTTCTTAAATGAGCTGCATGGCATTGTAGGTGAAAAATGAGAGTGCAGGACTGCCACCACCCTGTTCACCCCAGCTCATTTTTTCAAAGCCTTCCTAAAAAAAAATAAAAACAATACCTGCCCATTAGTCCACCCACAACATGATTTTTCCATCCCTGGACTTGCACTGTTAACATTTATAGCAATGCTACATTTAGCATTTTGTACTGCATAAGTCAAGTCAATTTATTTATAGAGCACATTTGAAACCAACCTAGGACAAAGTGCTGTGCAAAGTTATATTATGTAATAAAAACAAAGAAAGACAATAAAAATATAGACACAATGAACATCATACAAACTGCTATACAAATATCCCTAAACTAAATCATACTCCAAAGAATAAAAATGTGTTTTAAGACGAGACTTAAAGATCTCGACAGAAGAGGAGGACCTAATATGAATGGGAAGTTTGTTCCAGAGTCGCATTTTAAACTGCTTTATAAAGTCTGCGCAGCACTCTGAATATGCATATAATGTCACTATGAAGCTTTAGACAAACTCTGCTTTCTATAATGTATTGTTTTTATCCATTTATTCCTTTCTATCCTAAATAACTAGCTGCCTCTGGGCCAGCCTCAGCCTTTTTGAAGTCCTATGTGGGATTTTGCTTTGGGCTCCTGTCTACATTTGAACCAATTATTTTGCCAGAGTGTTTCTTCTTCCTCTTATAATTCTCATGATACAAAATAGATAGTAGATCATTTATCATAGACTGCAGTGACTTTCAGGTCATATCTGGGCAAAGCACACGATTTGACAAGCCAATGGATCTAAGTATCTCCTCTAATTATGCAAGGCAGAACCAGAGATAATGTCCGTTTTATTTCACAATTTTTCTTCTTTGTCAAAACCTTGTGCCTACATTACCCATAGTGCAACCTGATCACTGACAGTTCAGTGTGAGATACAGGTGTGTTATGCTAGTAGCGGCTAATGTAGCCTCGAGCCGCTAGCCACATGAGGAGCAGGCTACAGAGGTCTGGTAAGCGCACTTCTTTCTAACTACGCACTTTTTCAAACTTGCTGCTTACTTTGCTTTAGAACTTTTTTTCCCACATATTCAGTAGTATTCCTTCAGACCTGTAAGTGGGTAGAGTTCCCATATAAGATAAGCAATCTCCTTCCTCTTCACACAACCAACTGGGTGCAGAATAATACAAAGCTCCGTGCCCGGATTCCTTACACTTAAACAACTTTAAAAACAAAAATCTTGAATGCAATCACTGAGTTTTTCATGCGGAGGTCAGACAGTCGGAGCACAACATCAAACTTGCAAGCTTGGATGTGGCTTAAGAAGATAACTCATCAACATGAAAAACATCATTATCTAATGTATCTGCAGTCATGCAGTGAGCAAGAACCGCTTTAAAAAAAAAAAAATAAAAAAAAAAAGAGTCTCCTTGGTGAGCTCAGAAAACTCAGATATTGTAAATGTTAAAGTCAGCTGCTAAAAACCCCTGCAATGACGAGCTGTGTTATATAACAAAAACTGTCACATCTCAGAAGTCAGAACCTGTCTAACCGGTTTGGTCAAATGTTTAATCATTATTATGTTCATGTCCCTAGGGTACACATTTCCCGGTGCACTTTTGTCTATACTGCACATTAATAAACCTTTTAAAAAATGGGATATTATTTTTATCTTTTTGGGTCTTCTTTCATTAAACTTTATTCCAGGAAGCATTTTGTCTTTTTGTATTCTGCAGATAACACTCTTCCATGTTGTTCTATGTTGTCTATCTATAGGTCTATGCTAGGGATCTTCAACAGGGGGTCCGGGACCCCTAGGGGGTCCTCAGAGTCACTGCAGGGGGGCCTCCAAATTATTGTTAATTTTTGAAAGTTTTTTCAAAATCTAAACATCTTAACATGATTCCAACATATTATTAGCAAATATAAATCCCCACTGATGATAGGCTTACTGGCCAATAATGTAGTCACTAATTAAAACATGATTTATACAATCATGCCAACAATTTTAAGGCTATTTGAATAGCTTAGTATTCTATGCAAAAAAGGTATCTATAAATGCTTTAGGCTGCCCTAAAAGTTATTGTAGGACCAGATTAATATGCAACTTCATTTTATACAATATATGTAGTAGGGGGTCCCTGATCCGTCTCTATTTCAGTTAAGGGGTCCTTGGCTTAAAAAACGTTGAAGACCTATATGCCATAGTCTTGCCAAAGGCTTTATCATTAGGGTCCTTATACTGTAAAACAGGACCCAAACAATTATTATGTCCTGATCCGATATGCATGGATCAGTATCACTATGATTTTTGTATTGATTGCTATTGGCTATTTAAAGTTTGATCCATTTTCTATTCTTTATTGTACACATACACATTCTTTATATATTCTATATTGTGCTCATTTTCAGGTTCATATATACATATTTTGGGTTTCTTTACATGCTTTAATGTTAAAAGAACAATGCATTATTTTTCCATGACACAGCAGCTGTCAAAAGCACCTTATTGGAACCTATTCTTTAACACAGCGCTGTGAGCAAGTGAACCACAGACATGCACAAATAAACAGCAGTCTCAATAAATCCTATCCAGACTGACAGCGAGCAGTAAACCTTGGGTTAAAAAAAACACACCAACAGTTGTTTTGTCTTTATTTTAGGGGGACAACACAGTCTCAGTCAGACATTTGTGTTTTGTCTTATTATGATAATCAATGGCATCTATTTAAATCATTTTACCATGAGTAAAGAATTGTTCTGGCCTGTCCATAGTTAATATGGCAAATAACAATTAATGTCCCAAAGAAATACAGTACGAAAACATTCACAGTATACATAACTGGGGCTGTAAGACTAGTGTCTATTTGGCACTATTTGGTGCCATCCCAGTTCAAATGGTGTGGCTCTCTGCTGGACAAACAAAATGAAATAAAGGAGGAAAAACTGAGTTTGAACAAACTGCTGCAAACATACTTGGTGTGAACAAACATTTAATTAAAAGGGGAATGGAATGTAAAAAGCTTCTTCTTTTTTCTTCTCTTTTTTTAAGTAATCAGACGTTTAACAGAGAAAAACAACAGTTCAAACAAAAGATTAACACCATTGGATTCAGAGCAGAAAAATGATTGGAAAAATAACTCCTAGCAACAAAACCACTAACATCGTTAAAATTAAGCTAAAAATAATCCTAATAGCAAACAAATACAAAGCTTGGAGAAGCAAAAACTAAATGATGGTATTTAACAGATTTAAGCTGCACTTCTTTTTTGTGTGTGCAGATATTTGGTTTCTAAAAAGTTCTGCTTTCTGGGAGCTCAGCCTTTTGGCTCTTTCACATTGAAAATATGCGGTGTGTGTGTGTCTCACTCACTGTTTTCTATCACCCGTCTTTAAAATATAAAGCGCTTCATAATGCAGTGAACAAATACAGTATATATTATGTTTAATTCCTGCTTTAAAAAACATATATTGCATTTTTAGAGCTATATTTTTCTCTTCGAAAGATAGATGATAAAAATGTTCTTCCTAATTTATCCTTGCACATATTACCATGAACTAATCTAAAAAAAATTCTAATTGTAACCAGGGTGGGTGGCTCAGGAGTTAGAGCAGGTCGCTCCTGTCCCATGTCGACCTGTCGTTGAGCAAGACACTGAACCCCAAGTTGCTCCCGTTTGCAGGCCAGCGCCTTACATGGCAGCTCCGTCACCATTGATGTATGAATGTGTGTGAGAATTGTTGAACGAGGGGCAAATTGTAAAGCGTTTTTGTCCGGTAAGGTAGAGAAGAGCTATATAAATGCTGACCATTTACCATTCCTATTGCTCCACATTGCTGCTTGCAACAATAACTAAACTATTGAACTAATCCACTAATGGACACTGTTGTGTGCTTTTGCGGTGCAAACCTGTGCTGAGAGACATGCCACACAGCTACATGAAGGTTAGTACTAACAGAATACCACACAACATTAAGAAGACTGTTTCCATAATAGACTTTAAGCTCCTGGCCGTTCCATCAAAGTCCCATCTCCCTTATCTTTCTTTCAAGCGCTTTTGTTGGCTGATAAACAACGGAGGGATGAATGAACAGGGGGTATAAATCGGATATGCTGTTGTCCCTGGTACTGGGACCTGAATTGAAACGGTTTCTCTTTCCCACTCTCTTCCTCCCCTGCCAGCTTAATTTAGGCCTTGATTGCGACAGAAAGCAGAGAGCTGTGCACCCTAAATGATGCGATTGTTGAATCAGATACAGGGACAAAATGCACAACAATTACTTGAACAGCAGATCCCCCCCACCCCCTGCGACGCTGACAAGATTGATAGGACAAATAATGCAGCAAATTCAATCCCTGGCTGTCTATTGCTTGGATCAGACATCACGGGAGCATTTTCATTGTAACGGAGCTGGACTGTAAATGTATCTATAAGCTCAGTGTCAGTCCTTCCTAGTTGCGCGGTTCAAAAAACAGGAAGACAGACATATAGAGGGATAAGAAAAAGATATGGACAGATCTTCGGGGCCTGGATGCAACAGGTCACGTAGCTTAAGAGATCATAAACTATAAAAGAGGATGAAGAGGTTAAGAGCAGGTGAGCGCGCAGCTGCAGCGTATATTCTGTCTGGTAATAATCAGCTGTTGCCTCCAGACTGGGCGCTCCAGAGTCCCAGACCTTTAGTTCTCTTAACAATCAGTGTATCATATGACCCATCGTTCTTTAGAGTATGTGAGGCATTCTCAATGGCCCTTTCATACTAATGACCCCAGCAACAACTTACACGTGAGTGACGTCAGCCGTCTGTGCAGGTTGTCCTTTTGGCTGCACACTGTTCAGGCGCCCCATTTGACTTCCAGTCGTAGTGTTTCTGTGTTCAAAGAATCTCAGCAATTAACTCAGCGAGTAGAACGTTGTTACCATTATCTATGATGATAATAAAATCAATCAAAATCTATCCGCAAAACTTTGAAGCTAAAACCCAGATCGTTTGGAAGTGGAAATTTCCCTTCAAGGAATGACAACGCATCTCTGTCATTAGTTACTCCGTTAAACCAAAACCTTTTCACAGTGTAGACATTTCTCCCGTCTTTACGGCTGCTTCGCGCTCAGCTGAGAGAGTTAGTTTAATCCGAGGCACAGGAAGGAAAAAGTGACCTTCTCACAGGAACGCTGACTTCTTGAGTTTGCAGCATGTTACACACAATTAGTCCATGTAATCATCTTATAATCTGAAATTCAACTCTCACCCTTGCATGTTCAATGAACCAATAATGTTTCTGCCGTAGGAAAAAAAAAATAAAAAAAAATAAAAGATGAATAAATAATACATGGTGGTCTTGTCTAGGCCTCCTCTACTTTCTCCCTTTAGTATAGCTGTTCAATTGACAGAGGCGGTAGTTGAAAAACCAAATTAAAAAACAAGGCTGTCATGGAATCTACAACAAATATGTTAATGAATGAATCGCACTGTATGATTCTGCTGTGGGACTTTTTGTTCTCTTCCTCCCCTCCTTCACAAAAAGTATGTTTTGGTTCATTCAGATCAGACTTTTTCATCACCCTTTGTATCCATGATCTCATTCTCCTCACCCTTTCAACGCTCCTCTTTCGGTTTGTCCCTTTCCTGTCTTTCCTTGGCCTTCTCTTGAATTGCCATGCCTTCATTTAGCCATTTTGCACAGGTCTCCTATCCCTTTCTACTGTATAGCTCTTACCAGCAAAATGTCCTCCTTCCCTCTGACCCTTCTCTTACCTCTTTCCATCCATCACTCTCTCTCTCTCTGGTGTCACCCCTCCCTCCCTGCCTCTCTCCAGAGATAATTACTACAAGCCTTGTGAAAATCAGCTTGTATTTAAACAGCTGAATAAGCAAGGCCTGGGGCTGCTGACAGTCACTATTCAACAACAGTCAAGTGAAACAGTAGAGTAGACAATAATTGTTTACTTGCAGCTTTATAGGGGATATTTAAAAACATTTCCCTGGACTTAACATTTTTGGTTAAAGTGCTCATATTATGCTCATTTTTAGGTTCATAATTGTATTTAGAGGTTGTCCCAGAATAGGTTCACGTGGTTTAATCATATTTTTGTTGTTCTGTACATTGCTGCATCTCCTCTTTTCACCCTGTGTGTTGAGCTCTCTGTTTTAGCTACAGAGTGAGACATCTCACTTCTGTTCCATCTTTGTTGGGAGTCGCACATGTGCAGTAGCTAGGTAAGCACTGCTAGCCAGTCAGAAGCAGAGTATGAGGGCGTGCCACGCTAGCAGCTAGGCGGGCATTATAACGTGTGTTACAAAGGGTGCGCTGCGTTCTCTGAAGTAAAGGCTGGACTACAATAGAGCTGTTTGGAGCAGTTTGTGAACAGTGTTTTCTGTTGGAGATGGTAAGTCCCTTTGGGGTGGACTTTGGGCTTTTTCACTTTGTAAACCTATAACGTGCACAAAAAAAGATATGTAACACAATAAAGGAAAGGGAAAAAGCCAAAAAGCATAATATGAGCACTTTAAAATCCATCTGTATGTGGCCTCTGCACTCTATTGTGGTCACACATTCAAGCTGATATACTGTATGCACACATTTAGATCACTGCTAATGAATGAACCAGTGTAGCATCCAGAAAAAGAAAAGCACTGCAGGAAAAATATCCCCAAATTGTTTTCCATGCAAGAACCTGCACATATTTCTCTCACACACACACACACACACACACACACACCACACACACACACACACACACACACACACACACACACACACACACACACACACACACACACACACACACACACACACACACACACACACACACACACACACACACACACACACACACACACACACACACACCTGCTTCATTGTAAGTGGCTGAGAGCTTGTCCAGCATTTCTCGGTCCAAATTCAGGATCTGCTGCTCCAGTATGGAAGGATAGGACGAGCCGCCCCTCTCCTTTTTTTCATCTTTCTCCTTGTCTTTTTCTCGGTCTCGCTCTCTCTCCCGTTCGTAGGTCAGTAGCTGCTGGCGTAGCGCCTCAGGCAGGTGGGCCTTGGCAAAGTCAGCAGCAGCCTGATAATGGAGAGCAGAGGGAGACAGAAGAAGAGTTAGAGGGCTGCAGATTTGGTCAAAAACAACTATCAGACGGGTAAACAAATATATTCGGAGCTACACATTGATGAGTGTCTTTTTCTTTTAAACTGACCATGTCCAAACAGTGGTATACATTCACAATTAATCAGCAATAATTTTGATAATTAAATAATCGTTTAATGCATTAACAAACAAAAATGCTGAGCAATACCTGGTTTCAGCATTTCAAATATGACAATTTGCTGCTCTTGTCTGCTTTATAGGATTGTAAACTGACTACTTTTGGCTTTTGGTTGGTTGTTCAAAGAAAAATAGAACTTTAAATGGGCCATATTATGCTCATTTTCAGGTTCATAATTGCATTTTGAGGTTGTACCAGAATAGGTGTACATGGTTTAATTTTAAAAAAAACACCATATTTTTGTTGTACTGCACATTGCTGTAAATCCTCTTTTCACCCTGTGTGTTCAGGTCTCTGTTAGCTACAGAGTGAGACATCTCACTGCTGTAACATCTTTGTTGGCAGGCGCACATGCGCAGTAGCTAGGTAAGGATCACATCATCTAGCTGTTTGTTTCACAACTGCAGTAGTACAAGGCAGGATTAGCCGGGAGACTTCTTCGAAACGACGGCACACTTCCAACTTTGCGTGGAATATTTGCAGAACAGACATGTAAATGTTGTAGCAGTGTTTTGCCATTCAGAACGAGCTAGCATGCTATGGTTAGCCACCTCGTTTTGGCTAGTGACGTAAAAAGCCGTTCCGATTTTGAACAGCTCACCTGGAGACTAAAGGTAGGACACATTCAGAAACCCGTATCTCACTCAAAACAGCATGGATGTTTTTTTGTTTTTTCCAAGTTTATATGCGTGTGGAAGCACAAAATTACACCCCAAATCCCAGAAAAAAGTGATTTTTTTTCATAATATGGGCACTTTAAGATATCAACTATGTTGCAGAGTATAACCAACATACCCCTCTGCTCACCCTCCCTTCCCAAGCGTGTAATAGAACCTATAGTGGCCTTCAGGTTACATATAAAAAAGCCAAAGGCCCTCTCGAGAGCCCGTGTTAGCTTGGTCTGTTCTGGACTACTGTAGAAACATGGCAGTATAACATAGCGGGCTCCGTGGAAGAGGACACACTGAAAACACAATGATTCTCACTTTCAGGCGATTATACACTATGATAACATAATTATGAATATTATAATCCATGTATGCCAATAGATCCCCTTATGCATCGCGTAACCGGTCCTTTAAGGCTCTCCAGATGTGTAAACAAAATTCCTCGGCCAATAATCAGGTTTAAAAGGATTAAAAAATTAAAAATAATTTAAGTATATGACTAACGTAATGCCCATTGATTTACAAAAAAAAAAACTTGTATACATTAAATACACTAACTCAAGTGGTGTACACAAGAGGCAGTAACCTGATTGTCCTTTCTGCCTTCAGAAGCAGGGGAATCACAGATAAACAGAGATAAAGAATGAAAAAGTGCATCGCCAATCAAACGCACACAAGCTCACACTCGCACCCCGCTGTGGGATAGAGCTGAGCCAGAGAAACCGTATCCTCACCTCTATCAATTCTATTCTACGAATAACACCGACTAAACCTTTTCTCACACGTTCCCACCGGCGTTTCAGAGCAAATAATGCCTCTGGCTCGGTGCCAAACAGGGAAGACAAGCCAGTCCGAGGTCACAAAGTTCAAAAAGTTCAGAGTACAGATGTTGCAATATTGTGCTGACTTGCTACTGATCTGCAGCATCCATATAGCTCATATTCCATACATGGCTTGCGCTTGTAAAAAGCGTAACTAGCCTGCAGTAATTAAAAAGCACTGGATTAAGAAAAGAGAATGAGCAAGTCAAGACAGCAGGAGAGAAAAGGTTTGCAATTTCCTGCTGCATATTGATTGAGGTCATATGACAGAGACCCATAGAGTAACCATATGTCTCAAGTGCTCACACACTGTCCTCATTTAGCTCTCTCTCCTCTCCTCTCTATAACTTCTTCTGTCTATCTATATCTCAACCTGCACTGGGAAATTACTTTCAAGGACTCAGATAACCCTGCCTCCTCTGCTTCTTCTCTACAAAAAAAACAACTAATCTATTCCTCTCTTGATATATCTTTTCAGTGTTATTAAAGCTTTCCTCTGCAAGCTCCGGCACTCTTCCCCCATCTTCTCCAATGAAACCCAAACGCTCCCAATTTTCCATTTCCCAAAGTCCCTTCTGTCTGCTTTCACCATGATGTTCAGTCCAAAATCACCATGGATCTTTCCGACACACTTTCTCTTGTCTCTCGACATACCTTCATCCTGCGGTTACCATGCAGAAAGCCGGAGTCATGGACCAATTTGAAGATCATTAATAGAACAACAAGACTTTTGCCTGCTTGGGTTATTACTGTGCCAATTACCGAGCAGTTTAATGGTTTGCCTGCGAGTCCTTCTCAAAGCACTGGGGACAAAAACATTTTCCAGCTACATTCCTTCCGACCATTTGACTGCAATCCGTCTTTGTGACTGCATGTGTGTCTCAGCTTGGGAACAGCAGCAGACAGCCTTGACAGAATGGGAAGTGGGGGCTAAGTCTTGATTATCTGACAATCTAACCTGCTGGCTAACCAGATCGACACATCGAACACCTTGGCTGCAGCATCTGAACCGGCTTAGAGGATGAAATGAGGGATGGAAGGATGAGGGACGGAGAGCAGGGATGGATAGGGATGAAGACTGTGAGATAGAGGGATGAAGACAAGATGGCAAGAATCAAGGATAGTAATACAGGATGGAACAAAATGGGGGATGAGATTAGCGGTTGGCATAGGAGCACAATGGAGGAATGCAGGAAGAGCTAAAGGATGAGAGAGCAGAACCAGAATAAATGGGTTATACCAAGCTGTTTAATGGGAGAGTTATTCTAGCTGAAAGAGACAGAAAGGGGTCAAAGCAGGTTAAGAGGTTAAGAACTAAAATTCCTAAACGCTCCAATGCACAGCAGTAAAGAAACTACAAATCTGAAACAAAAAAGACTGAAAGTGTGGTGAAAGACAGACACAACAAAAAAGTTATATTTACATCCAGTGTAAGTCACCAAAACACACTGTGTGTACCCCTTGAGGTCTGAGAAACATGTTGAGTGCATTTGCAAAGCCGGTTTTATTTAGGAGTTCAAATCATTCTTTGTTTACCGCGTTTGCTTGCTGGCAGTCTTCTTTCCTGCCTTTGTTGGTGCTCTGCTACATTTGTTGGGGCGTTACCGCCATCGATCAGCAAAATAAGTGTGAAACCAACAGGGGGCTGTGAATTTCGCCGTCTGTGTGCTTGAATGTACTTTCTCGTGCACGGTCCAAACAAAATGAAAACCCAGTCGTTAAAAACTGTGGTTTATAGCGCTTCTAGTGGTCAAAATACCTATTGGTAGGCTTTTTTCCCCCACTTCAAGCCATTTTGCAAGATGATTTAACGGTCTAAGTCTAATACTTACTCACCGATTTCCTGAGGGCAACATCTATTAGTTTTTTTTAGCTTCACAATGTTCGCCAGATACAGTAGTTCGTAGCTTTGTCGGTCTGCTGTTTGGTGCTGTGCTTTAGTGCTTTTTCACTTAAAATATATTTCTTCTGCAGTTCAAAACTACGCTGTTGACAGAAGTAAGAATTAATCAAAAACATAAAGTCGGTGGCCGCAAAAAAACAAACAAAAGACAGCTGAAAACGCTCAGTGGAGCTGAGGGGAACTGCAGAATTGGGTTATAATTATCACTATGAGCAAACTATCAAACCTTATTACAGAAAAACATGTAACCCCACACGGGAGAGTTGGCTCAGAGTGCAATCAGTCATGGCTGTGCAGAGCGTCACATTGGGCTCTCCTTCACACCGCACTTCACTCGCACCACACATGATGGCACGAAGGCTTGTAAGCACATACATAGTAAGTACACAAACCCACACACCTTCCTATCTCAACAGGGCCACCTACACACTTTTCACCCTCTCTATCATGTACCCAAACACTCCCTCCTGACTGCTAACTGTGAGTCACTCAGATGGACAGCCCACATAAATAGTCAAGCCTTTTAAACACTTCCATCTATCACGCTGCCATGCCGGGAAAAATGAGGAAAGTCATCCGAGCTTTCCTCTAGAATCACCCTGAGGGAGTTTCATAACCGAAGTAGAAAAATCTCTTTCTGTGGTCTCTCCGACAGATCAAGCAGGCAGATGGAGAGAAGAAGAAAAGTGAACAGAGAGGGGAGAGACTGAGGAGTGTAAGAACCATTCATTAGCATCACTCAAGCACATCATTAAAGAAAGAGAACGAGAGAGACAGTCCCTCCAGTTTAAAGACTGAGATAAGTGAGAAACCCCTCAGAGCTGTGAAATACAGAGAAATCAGCAGATACTTGAAAAGAGGGAGTCTGGAGAAAGAGAGCATTTCAAAATATTTCTCTTTGTCGTTTTAATTTCTAATTCACAAGTTTGGAATTATAATCACGCGAGCGATCTCTGAGGAGATGATATTTGCCATTCTACAATTTTCTACTCCCAGTATATTATGCATAGACTATAAACCGCTATGTGGTTAATTCTCCGGACAGCAAGGTTATTATTTGTCTTTACTTTAAGTTAACCAGGAAACAAATAGAACAGGGAAAAGGGCTAGTGCTCTATAGAAAACACACGCTGCGCACTGCAGAGGTGTAGTATGTTTCTCCTCAGGATGACATTGCAGAGCTCAGGCTGTCCACAGGGCAGAGTAAGCATGAGCATGGAGCCCTAATTTAATTATTTCACACCTGAGCTTTGTAGGTGTCAAGCCTATGCCAAATACACATTGTGAGTGAGTGGGAGCGTGAGCGTGAGCGTGTGTGTGTGTGTGTGTGTGTGTGTGTATGTAAAATGTCACTAACATGAATAGAAGCCTTGTCATTTGCATTGAAGAGGAATGTGAATGAATGCAAACTACACTTAAAACACACACACACGCACACACACGCACACACACGCACGCACGCACGCACCTCTGCAGAGCATAATGTCCTTAACATGCTAAGAAAAATGTAAATTTGAACATTTATAATTCTGTCATAACTTGGCAAACTCCAGCTTGTCAACAGTCAAGTGTTGTTGTTTTTGTCAGTGCTGACATTCTGTTCTTTTGTTTATTAAAGTTTTGAGATCTTATTTTTCTTATATTAAAGAAATCAACCAGCCAACTGCACGGCCATTTTATCCAATTTGTTTTTTTTATCTGGTTGAGAGTAGGAATTACATGTTGAGCCAACCTACATTTCTAAAAAAGGTGAATAATGTGCATTGTCACCTATAAATAAAGCAACATGTACATTTTCTCAAATGAAGTGTAATTTTTTATGATAGTAATGGATTCACCTGACTTATTCTGTGGTTTTAAAGTATTTCTACAATAGTCCTCTAACAGTTGCAGCAACACTGGAAAACAATTTCTAGATATGGTTCACTTGTTTTTAGAAAAATGATTGTAAGACAAAGTGTTATGATTCACTTACTTACTGCAGTGGGAGCCTGAAGCCAGAGTGGAAGTGATTGTGTGGCCTTGAAAACACCCCCTTGCGCCCAAACATACAGATTTTACCCAAAACTATTTCACTCTCCCAGCTCTTAAATCTCACCAAAAACCACAACAAACATTCTGAGCACAGATGGGCTCAGGGATGGAGGGCTGGGGCGGAGCGACAGTGGTGGTGGTACTGTGTGAACATTGTGAAATCTCCTTTAGTTGCTAACACACACAAGCACACATCACTACATCAAGCTCAAGAAACATTCAAAAATAAACCACTCTGAGCAACATTCATATTCAAATACCAGTCATGTCTCAGAGGGTATGTGTAATGGCCAACACTGTGCTGCATGGCTGACAGTGTAAAAAAGGACATAAATGACTTCTATAAAGTGAATAAGGACTTCAGAAGTGAAAAGCAGAGCTAAAAAAAAAAATCAGGAATCAGTTGAATAGAAGTCCATTAAAAGTGGCAGGAAATGCTTCAGTGCCTTCAGATAGAGAGAGAGACACAGAGAGAGAGAGAGAGAGAGAGAGAGAGAGAGAGAGAGAGAGAAGAGAATACTGCCTCTTGGCAGAACCAGAGACAGCCCAGTCTCTTTTCTCTCTCTGACTGTGAAAGAATGAGAGGTGTAAGACTGGAATGATAAGAACATCTGGTGACCATGGTTTCCGGCTGCCAAAGCCTCCAACTGCCCCACCTCAGCAGACATCTCATTCAAAGTCTCCTAAAACTTGCGTTAGCACACACAAAGACCTGCCCCCGAGGACAACAGACCGCAGGTTGTTGGCTCATTCAATTGCCAATAAAGCAGTTTTTACAGCAAAGGTGACCGTCTAGCGACTCCAAATCTACCGCTTTATACACACACACACACACACACACACACACACACACACACACACACACACACACACACACACACACACACACACACACACACACACACACACACACACACACACACACACACACACACACACACACGCACGCACACACGCACACACGCACACAAACACACATAGACAGGTACACACTCACACAAAAACAAAGACAGATCCTGCCCCTCTTTACTCATAAAGTGAAAGGAACTATTACGGAGTTGATTCACATTCAGGCAGTGAAGAGACTCCGAGCCATCAGTCTGCCTCTCCACTCGCAATGTGTGGAAGTGTCCTTCCTGCGACAGCCGGGTCCATTAGAGGAGGTGAAAACTCATATTAAACCTAAACAGTCTATTATAAAGAGGCCGTCTGGTTGATCCATAGCTTCCTGCAGCCTAAGCTCGTAGTAAGAGCACCCTGTCGGTGTCTACGGCCTGGACACTGACTCAATAATAGACTGCTGTTTAGTTTATAGAAAGGAGGCTCAGCATCACTTCCAAGGCTCTGTGGTGCCAGAACATGATTCACATAACTGCTGGAGCATGCAGGGATTTGAGCTTCTTGTATTACAGCCTGACCGATACTGGATATTTGCTGATGATACTGATATTGATATCTCAGGTAAATAAGGTAACCATATATTGGCTGATATTAATTCTTTTAACATACAGTACACATTTTGGAAGCATAAGAATCCCTTAAAGGTCCCATGAAATGGCAATCTTTGCAAATGGCAAAGCAATCTTTGGATGCTTTCATATAGACCTTAGTGGTCCCCTAATACTGTATCTGAAGTCTCTTTCCCGAAATTCAGCCTTGGTGCAGAATTACAGCCACTAGAGCCAGTCACACAATGAGCTTTCCTTAGTATGTGCCATTTCTGTATCTGTAGCTATTGAGGAGGAGAGAGGGGGGGGTGGAGGTGGAGGGTGGGGGTGTGGCCTTGACCAACTGCCACTTTGCTCGTTTGAAAGCTATGATGTCTCTCTCTCATGGGTGCAAAGCAGAGAAAGGGGAGGTAACCTTGCTCCTTATGACCTCATAAGGAGAAGATTCCAGATTGGCCCATCTGAGCTTTCATTTTCTCAAAGGCAGAGCAGGATACCCAGGACTCGGTTTACACCTATCGCCATTTCTAGCCAATGGGGGACCATAGGCAGGATGGGGGAACGCATATTAATGTTAAAAAACCCTCAAAGTGAAATTTTCTAACCATGGGACCTTTAAATCTGTGTCAAATATGTATTGAGCGAGACATTTTGAAAGAAATGTATGTATCAGTATTTTGGACATTGGCTGAGGAGCTCAGTAATTCAGCATAGGCCTTCGAACTTAGAAAAAAGCAATTATAATTTAGTAAAAAGCAGACATGTTTAAGCTTTGACAAAACTATCTTTACTTAAGCTTTTTTGTCCAGAGCTTTCAACTGCATCGCAAAGTCTTGAGGAACCAAGACTTCTTCACTTTTCGCTAAATTTTGAAAATAAAATGGATATTTTCACTTTGTGTTTTTACTCAACAGAGACTCCTGTCATTGTGCTAAGCTAGGCTAAGCAAGTCCTAAACTTTCCTGGCCACACAGAGATGAAACTGATGCCAACTGCATAAAACCGGTGTATTTCACAAAATGTTAGTAAGTTTCTTTAATATCAACCATCATGCTTTGGCTCTCTTTGACCTCACCCTCCACCAATGTCATGCTGGTTATACTTATGTTCTTGCGAGTCGTGAATATACAGTATATGACACTATTGCATCAGTTAGACAAAATAAGTATAGATTAACAACTCATTAGCTAGCGTCAAATCTACTATGAAGACATGACGTTTAATAGCTTCATGGCGAACTAGCGAGCTAGTTTAGCAACAGAATAACTGCAAACATTGTTTTTTAACGGCTGTTACATTGTTACATGTTACATGGAAGACAATGATGAGGCCATTGTTCATTTACTCTCTAGCACCGTCCATCACTGACTAGGCAACAGATTAGCATAAAGTCTGTAATTTCTTGGGTAATAATCTGTAATAATAGTCTTGAGTAGCAGCAGGTTTGCAGAGGAAAAGCCTTGTGCTGTGTGTGCATGTGCCAATATTCATGCGTTTGTGTGTGTCACAGACAGAAACAGTTACATTTGGCCTGGGTGCTCCACATGTCACATGCCTGTCTCACAGAGTGGAGGGGTGGCAAACAATAAATCAGCACGGGCCATAAACACCACAGTGAGGGGAAAAGAGAGAGATGGAAGCCCAAAAATGAAATGAGGAGGTGAGAGGAAGAGAGCAGAGGTGATAAAACCATTTAAGATGTGCACTCAGGTGTGAATAATGAGAGAAAAAAAACCAAATGCAAAAAGAGAATCGCTTCTTATTCAGATAATTTCTTGGAGGTGTGGGACACACACGGACACACACACACACGGACACACACGGACACACACACACACACACGGACACACACACACACACACGGACACACACGGACACACACACACACACACACACACACACACAGCTTCACTTTCAAGCTTTATTGATATGCTTGTTTCATATTGCTGCTTTCCACAGAATAACGATGATTTCTTTTTCTTTTTTTTGCTAAGCACGAGTCCGTTCATTACTTCTATGTTGTGAGAATTAATAACGACAGATTTATATATTACAAGAAGGAGCCATGAGTGACCGCAACAAGCAATGGAGGTTTTTACAAGTCTGGATAATAACAACAGAAATTCAATTATACTGTCACTTTTCAAAACAGATAGCTCATTTCAAAAGAGGTTTCCTGCAAAGCAACAATTCAGCCATGATTAGGGGGTATACATGCTAGAACACGACGTTGAGAAGGTGGTGTTTTCGTGTTGCGATTTCAGCACAGACTATGCTTTGGAAACTTTCTCATCCTCCACCTCCAGTAAGTGTATTATCATCAACAGCTACCAACAACAGTGCATACTCCTACGCATTTACTACTGCTGCAAGAAACAAAGTGATCATTCTAAATACATATTACACATTCCTACTTCATTACAGAGCAAAGAAAGACTTCCCACGAGTCTCCTCTTCCGCAGACTCTGATCATATTGGCGAAAAGGGGGCAGCAGAAATAATGGAGCAATGTCCGCGAGGTTGCAGGGTCAACATTTCCACTGCACAGATGAGCCTCTGTCTTTTAGGCAGGGGAAATGCATTATTGATTGTTTAGTGAAAGCCAAAGCATTATACAGTATACCAAGAATGATAGCCCGATCTGTCTTAAACGTGCAACAGAATCAGGACATTGTTCCGATTATATTATGTGACATTAGTTCATTGATCAGGGTAGAGACGAAACCATTAGGCATTAGGTTACCTGATTAGTCGAACGTCAAAAACCTAGTCGAAAACATTTGGTGAGGTGAATACATTTCTTCTGTCGGTCGGACAAAACAAGCAATATGACAACAGCGATTTGGGATTTCACGGTTTTCTGACATTTCACAGACCAAACAAATAATCAATTTATTGAGAAAATAATCTCCAGATTATTGCTAATCTAAATAATCGGTAGTTCCTGCCCTACACTGCTGATTCCAGCCTCTCAAATAGGATGAGGATTTGCAGTTTCTTTCCTATGTCCTATACGTTGAGGTTGTGGACTGTTAGGACTAAACAAGCAATTTGAAGACATCACTTTGAACTCTGGAAAATTGCAGCTACTTGCTTTGCTGAAATAAATATCAACAGAATAATCTATAATGAAAATAACTGATGGTTGCAGCACTCAAAAGGTAATCATATACGGGGGAAAAAAATTACAATGGTGGCAATCTTTAGAAATAACATATTTTGGACTCATATTGACAAGTTACTAGACAGTAAACTGATAAGGTCTGAATAATACCAAACCCTAGCTAAAAAACACTTTAGTCTAATGCTTATCGAAGATAATTATGACAGGAGGCAGACTAAATTATTGCACATTTGCAATTTTCGGAAATGAACAGATGTAAGGCTGGAATGATGACTGATTGTGTTCAGGACCCAGAGGGTTTGGCTAAGCACTTCTCAGATATCCATCAGCTCACAGATGTCCTTGTGCTGAGGACAGAGCCAGCACTATTAAACGTTTCTGAAACACATAACAATGTACATAACAATAGGTTCTGAATAAAAACATTGGGAAAGTGCTGATCTATAGCTAGAAGTAAGAGAAGAAGATTGAGACACTACACTAATCGAATATAGTCAATGCTTGGCGTCTCCATAGGCTTGTCCTTTGGCATTTATTAGTATTTCACTTGTCCTTCAGACCCCAACACCCACCTCTGGTCTATTTATATACACACCCCTGCACAATTTCTGTGTGTGTGGAGTACTGCTGACATTTCCTTGTCGTCAGGCTCCCTTTTTGCTTTGCAGGAAAGGACAAACCTGAGGGAGTTTATTTATATTACACTCATCAGCAGCAAAACTCTTTGCAAAGTTGAAATGCGGTCTTCTTGGTTTTTCCACTTGTCGGTTTTTCTGCTGTAATTGCCTTTGTGTATTCTTACTTCGTTCCAGTCTTTTAGTGTTCACAGACAACCACTTATTGTATTTGCAGAGACCTTTTAAAAACAAGTTCCCTGCATTAAACTCTCTCTCTCTCTCTCTCTCTCTCTCTCTCTCTCTCTCTCTCTCTCTCTCTCTCTCTCTCTCTCTCTCTCTCTCTCTGCGGGACAATAAGTCAATATTGCCACCTTTTGCCTCTCCAAATAATGAGATTGAGAAAAAAAGTAATAGAGGACCAAATCACATTCCCCTTTGTGTGCAAACATGTATCCCAAAGTTTAGCTTAAGTTAACATGAGGCTTCAGCAGTCTGTATTACTCAAAGTCTTTTCAGTACAAAATTCCCTTTTGTGTTTCCCCATACAGCATTTTTGTGCAGAGCTGCAGTGGAGGGCTATTGTACTCAAAAGACTGTAACTTTTGATGATAGGGCTGCAACTAACGATTCTTTTTATTGAAAATTATTTTCATAATTAATCGATTAGTTATTTGGTCTATAAAATGTCAGAAAATGGTGATGATGTCGATCAGTGTTTTCCAAAGCCCAATATGACATGTGTCTAATATCATGTCTAATATCAAATATATTCAATTTACTGTCAGAGTAAAGAAACCAGAAAATACTCACTGGAATCAGAGATTGTTTACTTCTTTTCATAATAAAATACTCAAAGCGATTAATGGATTATCAAAATAGTTGGCGAGTAATCTAATAGTTGACAACTAATCAATTAATCGTTCCAGCTCTATACCCACTTGATTTGTCTCACCAAGACTGCTGAATCTACATACTAGCTTCAGCTGAACTTTAGGTCATTTTTCACACAGAACGAGAACTGTAGATTTAGTCCCCAACCTCATTAATTGGGGATCCTTTAACCACCAGAACGGGAGAATAATTACAGCAACCAATACGTCTTTTAGTGTACATATGGGGATTTGAATATTGTTTTAAGACATGACAACGACTGATTTGAACTAAATGTGAATTCATCCTTAGAATCACATGATCTTTATTGATGCCAATGTCTAATAGACTGACTTAAGAGCTAGTTGGCATTTAGCACCTAATGTGGTTGCTTTTTTTAAGTGCTTATAATAGTGGTGTTTCACAGTCTTTCATCTCTTTTTTCACTGTACTGTCACACATAGAGCTTATTTTATCCATGTGCTCGGAACAAAACAACAGAATGTAATACAGTGACAAAGGCTGAGTTGTGAAGGCAGCAGGCAAAAGTTTCAAAAAACAAGAGTGAGTGTTCCTCTTCTTCTTTTGAATGTGGGGCACAAAAAGCCTAGAGGACAAGAGCTAAGTAAATGTCAGCTACGCCTCTCTTTCTCTCTCCCGACACACGTGCACACACACACACACACACCTACCTATCTCAATCTTACACCCTCCCAATTGCTCTACACTCCGGGGCCTATAATCTCTCTCTCTGCGCCCACACACAGATCACACACACACTTGGCAAGTGTTCTTATTTGTATTCCTGCAATCTGGAGTCTGTGTTCACTGGCACATATAACAACTGCATGAATATTCATTCACTATAGTCAAGAGTGGCAAGTTTCAGCCCCCAGCGCCCACCACACACACACACACACACACACACACACACACACACACACACACACACACACACACACACACACACACACACACACACACACACACACACACACACACACACACACACACACACACACACACACACACACACACACACACACACACACACACACACACACAAAAAAACACAAAAAAAAAAAAAAAAAAAAAAAAAAAAAAAAAAAAACAAACAAAGAAGAAATGCATCTCGGTCTCGTTCCTCCTGTGATTGAAGCTGCTGCTTATCAATCATTTCCTGGTTGATTAATTGGTGCAGTGGATCTCCTGGTAGATTAATCACATCTGTCTGAAAGCCTTGTTATGTTTGAGCAGCTTCACTCAGGAGGCTGAAAACTGTGAAGGTGCAAACACGAGGTATCAATCAGTCATTTTTCAGCCATTACAGAGAATAGATTAGCTGGAATTCAATCTGATAAAGAAATCAGTAAATAATTTAGAAGGTACATTTATCTCCAAACACATTATTGGACTTTAAGTTGAGGACGCTGATGATGTCAACTTCATTGGGGGGGGAGGGAGTATGAATCTCCCTCACCGTTTGAGTGGGAAGCTATTAAGGTGATGGTAAGACCTCTGTCATTGTGCATTTGTCATCTCTGCTCACCAACTTCTTCTCCTACGTCTTCACTGCTCAGTACACACACACACACACACACACACACACACACACACACACACACACACTCGTAAAGCTCCTGTTCTGAAATATAATTTTACATTTCTCTACACTTCAGTGCAAGCACATCAACGCAGCCATATATCATATCACTCTGTCACAGAGGAACCTTGTCCTTGTTCTTTTCATCCTCACTTTCTTCAGCTTTGATTTAAGGTGCGATCGCTCCTTCATGAAGCAGAATCTGAACTTAAACTCTACTCCTTTCTCTCATCGCATCCCCTCCTCCTCCTCTCTTCAGGTGGATACATCCTCCGCTCTTATCAAAGACAGAAAAGGCAATGAAAGCATGACAAGAACATGAAATAGAAATAGAGATGTAGTACAAAGCTTGCACTCCCAGTTAGATCTATAGAGGACAAAGGGAAACACAAAGATTTAGAGATTAAAGGAGCGAATGTGAGATAAAAGAATTTCAAGTGTACCAAAGCTGTAGTAGAGGAAAGAAAACCAAATTTTCTGTTTACAGATTACCACCTCTGCTGTGATTGTGTGCTTTATCACACCACAATGCCTTCACTGTGGCCCAGAGAAACGGTGAGATAGGAAGGAAGGAAGGAAGGAAGGAGCCGTTTACATAAGTAAACACACACTGGCCCACTGTTCCTGCAGCTCCCGCTTTCCTCTCTACTTCTTCCTGCCAGAGGTAAACGCCTTCAACGAATCCAATTAGCCATCTAATATCGAATTGTGATTCAACATACAACGGTGGCATAAAGCTGGGCAGTCACCATTATTTAATTAATGCTGTAGGTTTCATTCACTCTAACTCTGCATTTGAATCAACCTTTCTGAAGCACCAAATCTTGTGACTACTAGCCTACACTCACACTATGGTCGGTCTGATTTGCAGTGAAGATCAGCTTTATTTATATCACAGCACAGTATCGATCGAGACTACAGGTAGCCACAATATGTAAAATACTACTCCAATAACATCAAAATAAGGTCACAGATCTTTTTACAGCAGCCATGCAGGAAATTGGAATGCCAATCTTTTTAAACTGCAGGGCAGCCGACCCAAATTTTGGACATGCAAGAAATCCATCTGATCGTCCAACAGCCAGATTGTTGATCGCTCAAGCAATTAATCACCTGGACGTCCATTCTCCCATGTTATCTGATTAAACATGTTTTCCTTGGCAAGACTTTTAAAATACCTCCTATGGTCTTCCATTATAAAATAAAAAAGGGAGAAATGCCATTACAATTTTCCAGAGTCCAAGATGACTGAAACCCAAAGATATTCAGTTTAACATTAAATATGACCAAGAAAAACATCAAATCCTCACATTTTAAAAGCGGTTACCAGAAGAAAAAAAAATTAATTGCTTGTCGATAAAGTAATAAAATCCTGTTCTGTATGTTGACTAATTTATTAATCGACTCATCATTTCCGCTCTAAATATAACATCGCTGGTATGAATACAGACACCTGAGGATTATTGATATGCAGATTGAGTCGTCAAAGTAGTTGACTTCCGAAAGACTCTTGCCACCATGAGGCACACTGCAGCATACTCTGCCAAGTAATTCCACCATCCTGAGTCGACAGCTTCCTGGACTCCATTCATCCCTTCCTGTGTCCATCCATTCATGATCGCTCTCATCTCCATACAGCTGGCTTCTTTGGCTCGACAACTCTTTGAATTAAACAACATTGCAGACATGAAAAATAACCTAACAGTGGGCATATGGTTTAAAGTAACTTTTCCATATTTCATTTCACATGCACCTAATTTCCATATACACATCCAGCATGTTGAGCAGCAGCAGACGGCAGGCCCATTTTAATAGTGCCGCACTCTGCTGGTGTCACTGGATTTCTACCTCCCTCTCACCCCTTTACATTCTCCTCCTGCACCAACTCACAACTACACCTTCACACGAGTTTTCTCATCATCTCGCTCTCTCTCATTTATGATCATCTTCCCCCGGCCCCTGCCTCTGCCTCCCTTGCTTATTCCGGTGCTTCCATCCATCTCCTCGTTTTCTTAACCTGACCCCCCTTTTTTCTCGCTGTCACTCCGGAGATAGATGCAGCATTTACCGCGTTGATTTAAAACTGCCTGCCTCCTCTCTTGGTCTGATTAGTGACATGGAAAAAAGCACCACTGAAGAGAAAGCCACATATACAAGTGATTCACCAAGGCCTTCATCAACGTGTGCACACAGAGTTCATCACAAGGTTATCCAACACCAATCCTAACCTGTGAACTTTTGAGGATTCAGTGATATGCAATGTTGGAAATGTGACTTTCCTTCACTAGTCCAAGCACTGGTCTCCTGAATCTCCCCCAGTCTGCGTTCCCATTCATCAGAGAAAAGAAGAAGAAAAAAACACAGCGATCAATGCAAAGCCTGCGTGTGTGTCATAGAGCAAAACCAAACTGCACTAGCTGATAAACATACTGACATCCATAAAAATCAATACTCATCTACTCTATTCACTGTAAAGCTTGCCAAAAATAAAAGGCTTTTGTGTGTGTGTATGCATCACATTGCATTGTGGGACCATCAATCAGAACATTGCGTTGATTCAACAGACTCTGGATACGATGGGTTTTGGTGAGTGCATATGGGGACAAGGCTTTGCATGATGAAGCTATGAATATGGGAACAACACAGTAGAATAGGACTGGGAGATATGAGAAGAAGAAGAAGAAGAAGCTACTTTCAGCATGTGAGTCATGCCAGATACAAGGACAGAAACAGAGGCAGAGGCAGAACCTGCCTAACATCCGTCTGTGTGACATGCTTGTCCCTTCCTACACTGGCTGAGAGTAACGGATGTTTCTGAAAAATAAAAACCTGATTCCGGACACGTGTGTCTTCAACACTAGCCCTCGATCTGCAAAAGAAAACAAGGCACTGTCTGAACCCAAATCAATTACAGTCTGGAAGCAGCACAACTAAATTCTAATTGGCTCAGTGACCCGCTGATGTTCATTTTCCTTTATTTGTACCTTAAACTTAACTAACTCCCTCAGGTCAAATTCATTTAAATTGGTAAACCATATAATGATGAGGAGGGTGATGATGACACATGCTGCTCCATGATGGTTCAAATCTTCGGTACAGCCAATTTCCCATACAACATAATGAGGACAGGATGTGTAGCCAAAGAATGAACCAAATGCCAACTTTCCAAAACAATCCCAAACGCTGCCCATTACAGCTCAGAATTAAACTGTGGGCATTTGGGCTGGCCACGTTCAATAAGCTTTACATGGAACTTGTCCAACAACTCTGCTTTTAGTATAGTCCAGCTAATATATTGAATCAGCGCTTATAGGAATAAGCTTGCCCATGCAGGGAATCATTTTTGGATTAAAAATACTTGTAATCATTTTTGTTCACTTTTGGTTTGCAAGCTCTTGACAACTTGTACATTTGTTGTCGTGCCCGTGTGGTGAGGGAGGGCTCCAGGCGCAGCAGGCGTCAGGCCACCGGTCTCCAAGGCAGCCCAGTTTCCGCAGCAGGTGCAGCATCATCATGGAGCAGACCCACTCCACTTTGTCCTGCTCACTATTTCCAGCCTTAGACACCACTGCCCCCCAAGGGATTGTCTGCTAGGAATAGAAGAAGGATATCTCGGCCTTTGCTGCATCATTTTTTTCCCTCTCCATTCTTTAGTTTTTCACAGGTCTCCCAACTTTATGGAGGTGCTTGAGGTTGTCCTTTTCCCACTTATCTGATCTGATGGTCTACATATAAAGAGGTTGTTCTATGTTGTACAGGTTGTAAAGCACTTTGAAGCTAATTTGTAGTTTTGAGCTGTAAAAATAAAAGTGATTTGACTAGTACAAGGCTACTAGACTAGCACAAATACTCTTTAAAAGGCTTTATTATATCTTACCAATAACCTGTCAATATCAACACTAAGACCAAGAGGGAAAGTGCAACGAGAGGTGAAATTAGCTATTGACGCCCTAACTTCTTGCGTTAGGCATTTTTGCCAGAAGAATTATTGAAACAATTACCAAAATAGCTGCCAATTATCTCCTCACGATCATCTAATTGATTAATCAATTCAATGAATCGATCGAATTGTTTCAGCTCTCGTCAGGACTCCCTTGTTTTGCAAGACAAACTAATGTAATGTTAACTGCTGTCATGGAAGTGGCATGTCACTTAGTCTTTCTGTCAGTGTACATGCATCTACAGAGCCCCAAAGGGGCAGACTCTGTCAGACTGTAGTCTGTAAGAACTAGGGAGAGGACTCTAAAACGTGTGCAGTGTAGTGCTGCAGAGTGCGTGCCATCTTCAGAAGACATTATGATTTTGGTTGTGTGTATGTGTGTTAGTATGTGTTTGCATATGTGTGTGTGTGTGTGTGTTGTAAAGTAAAAGTCATGGACTCCCCTCAGGACTGGAGGCAGCAGACTCTTTAATATTTCAGAGCAGTGATAAATAAGTCAGACAAACTGCAGAGAGATAAGGTGACTCTGCGGGTAGGGTTGAGGAGGGGGGATAAGGGAGACAGAGGTAGAAAAGGAGAAGGATTGAAATGGATATAGCAAGGTGGAGAGAGATATAGGAGGTAAAAGAGCAAAAGGTCAGAGAAGACATGAAGAAAAGGTATGGGGAAAACAGAAAATACTTATTATTCTATAAAAGGCATGCTAGCCAAATCCAGACACCTCTTAAAAAAAAAAAAAAAAAAAAAAAAAAAAAAAAAAAAAGAGAGGAAATATCTGCTATACTATATACGGACAGTAAGCTTACTATTAACATTTTACCACACCAGGAACAGTTCCCAGTAACACGGATCAAAACCTAAAAACCTGTGTAGTTCAATAGTCCAAACAGTGTGTGACCTGGAGACACTCAGGGTGAATGACAGATTTTCATTTCCAAAGACAAAAGAGATCAGAGGGGGGGATCAGAAGGAGAGAAATTAGAGAAGAGCTAAGTTGGAGTGGATGAAGAGGTAGGAGGGAGGAGAAGAGAGGGAAGGAAAGCAGACACAGTTACTGTAGGGAAAAGGTCAACAGAGACAGAGAGCAAGTGTGAGAGAGAAGATGAAAAACAGAGGAAAGAGGTGGAAAAGTATGTCATGCTTTCTCGGGGGAGGAACTGCCCCATGGTGCCGTGGCCTTCAGTCTGACAGACTTATGATCAAAAGATGAAAAAAAAACTCCACTGGCACTTCAGACAATCCATCTCACAGCGTGTTGTACAGTTACAGTAGGTTTAGCCTCTATCTGTCAACTCTTTGCTTCACACGGACTCTTTTAAGCCTCTGAATCTACACAAAATCTCTGTCTAACACCAGTTATGCTGAAAGCCTGACAAATTCTTAAGGCTATATGGACGAGGCAAGCATCCCAGCATTACTGGTTTCATCCCCATCTCCTCTGAAAGAAATAACTTCTTCCCTGCCTTTTCTCTACCTTTTTCCCTGCCTTTTTTCTACCTTTCAAACAGCAGCTTTAAGCTCCCTCTTCCACTATCTTCATTTATACCTTTGCAAGCCTATAGCATTTGTACTTTTCGGATTGATATGCCAATCCCTCTCTTTTCTCCCCCCCCCCCCGTCCTCCTCTAGCCTGACCCGACTGAGGGCACTTATCATACCTTAGTTTCCCTCTCACCCTCAATGAAGCATCTCTCCTCCTCTGAGCAGTTGTAAGTATAGCGGTCATCTCTGCTGCTGGAAAAGGTCGTTAAATCAACTCCGGAAGAGAGCAACAAACTGATTTCTCTGGATAACAAATGCTTGCAGGTACTAGATGTGTGAACACATGCACTAAAAGGAAAAAATACTGATAAGTCCAACAGGAAGGGAAGAGGACTTAATTGGGGAAATAAATAAATACACATGTGGGATGGTGGAAAAAAAGAAAGTGAATCCATGGACAGAATATAGTCCCAATCTCCCCAGTGGGATTAGTGTAAATCTAATCTGCCCCGCTGTCTCTTCGACTCCTCTTAGCCTCGGCTTAGAGACGCTCTCAGGAAGAGAGCTGGGATCCTAAGAGCCTTGAGCTGTTAGCATTAGCTCACATCACCGTAAGCTTCCTCTGCACCACGCTAATCAATTACCAACCCTGCTTATCTGCCTCTTAACTTCCCATCCTGTCCAAGCCATAACCCGCCTGTGACCCTCAGCACACACACATACCGCCAAAGCCCATTTAACTGAGACCCATTACCAACACACTGGATTTAATGTGTACTGTATATCGGTTGTCCTAATGGGTAGCACACTAACATATGTGGCAGTTTAAAATCATTACATCAGCACATTATCCAATAACCAGCTTTATCACAAATAATGCCTATGGCTTTATGGTAAAAGCTTGAAACAATGAGTCGATTCATGTATTAATTATTAACAATTCATTAGGGGTCATTTATCAAGCAAGAAAAACAACCATTTTGCAGTTCCAGCATCTCCAAATCTCTGATCTCTGATGTCTTATATGGTTGTATAAAAAAAAAAAAAAAAAAAAATGTATTGGGTTTGGAGTGTTGGTCAAATAAAATAAGCAATTAGATGACGTCACTTTAAATGGACATTGGAATTATTTTAATGACATTTTATAGCCAAGCAGTTAATCAAGAAAATAATTGGCAGATTAATCAGTAATGAAAATGATCACGCTCTAAAAGTGCATGTTATCCTGTTAAAAATGAATAGTTTTCATTTTTAAATGGACCAAATGTTTACATTTAATTTTCAGTACGACGAATGGTGTTGGGTTAAAGTATTTACAGTAAAAGAACTAATTATATGTAAGCAATGGACTACAGCTCTCAACTGGAAGAAAATGGAGGCACATGCAATTGGTGCTCGGATCAAGAATATGGCGCAATGTATGTCCATGGAAATATTAACATGTATATTAAAAAACAATTTGGGGGTGTATGAGGAAATTTCTTAAAAACCTACATTTTTTTTGTTGATTCTTGGCCAAAAAACATTTGTTCTTTCACAGATATGTGCTCATTCATGTGTAATCACTTCCATCAACTAATCAAAGTATTCTCGTTAAAACGCACTCGGAATGGGAGGGGCTTAGAAGTAATATTCAGTTGGTTGTTATATACAATTTCACCGCTAGATGGGAGAAATTCTTACACAATGTAGCTTTAACATTGTTAAAAATGTACTAATGAAAAATCAATAAAAACATTGTAAAAAAAACAAAAAAACTGTGCGCTTTAACTCCATGTTAGCATTTACTACTGGGATGTATTGAGATATAGTACAATGATGATTTTAAATTAGCACTGTACTAAAATGTTTCATATCAGCAAATGCTTTGATGTTAAAAGGAAAATGTGTGTGAAAGCAATTAGAGCCTATGAACAACCCATTTGTGATTTTATGTATGAGGCCAGCGATACCTCCGGAGACCACAAACATTATGTTTTGACAGCCAGTAGATAGTATATTACTGACTGGGACATGGCTAAGTGCAGGGTTTACACTCAGCTTGCCATTGTGGCCTTTAGCCACTGTTGACTTGGTTCAGGATTACATACAAAAAGGTCAGACATATCCAGATTGGAATCAACTTTAAATCCCATCGGAAGATTAACTTTATTGTGATGAACATGTGGCCTTTGTCTGCAATCTATTTGCAAATTACCCTCAATCTTCTCAAGCTTCTTCATCCCTTTTCCGTGTTTTGTCTTTTTCATTATCTCTCCAACCTCATCAGCATTCTCTTTAGAACCAACAACTTTATCTAGCCCTTACACAGCATGATGGTTCACCAGAAACCCTTAACGGTATTAGATTGCCCCGGCACCGCCCTTCTCAATAAGTGCCCTGAAAAAAGGAGGGAACCACAGAGGAAAACAACAGGATGAAAAAAACTGTGTTCACAAGGGTCATAAATCTCAAAGGGCCATAATCAACAGTACATGGCAGAGATCCAGCAAGACCCTGGGATACAAACAATCACACATACTCTGACTGAAAATGCAACACACACACACACACACACACACACGCACACGCATTTAAAAACCTTGTTCTTTTCCTCCAGTTTGTTCAGACAGTTGCACATCTGTGTGTAAATAAGATCCAGCTTCCTTTTTAATTTTAATCACAAAGTAATGGCATGGTGTGGAGTCCGATTCTGACTTATCCAGTGAGCCTTTGTCAAAGTGTATATTAAAGACAACGTGGCCAGGGTTGGTCCACAGCAGAGTTTATTTGAAGGCTCACAGTGAATAGAAACCATGTGCAAATATCAAACGATTATATCGGCTACATTCCTCCTGTCTGGATGGATCGATGTCTGGAAGGCTGTGCAGCACGTGTGCAGCAGACCGGCTCCAGAATGCAAACTTTGAACATACACCAACATGTGATAGTAGACTCATACATTCAGAGTAAGTTATGATAGAAAATTCATTCTATAACTGAAAAACATACTGTGAAAGGTTTCATTTTTTTCTGACAGTACGTTTTAGAGATTTTAAAATTATCGAATGGGGTATGTCCAACTTGTGGAAATGTATATGGACAGAGACCGACAAACACAACCAGGAGCCCTGTTTCCGTTTACTAGGATGCACCTGCCCTAGCCACAGGCCCATCTGGCCAGCAACAAGAGAGTAAGAGCCACAACTGTGAGCGTTACCAAAAAAAAAATAAAAAAAATCACGGCCCAGTCTCCTCGCACACACAATCACACCAATGTCGCTAACTCTGAACAGCTGCGACTTGCTACCTTCTCTCAGCCAACATTCTTCTCCCGCTGTCCTTTACTGCCAAGACAGCGAGCAGGCAAACTCCTACTGACTCATCTATTTTCTTAATCACACACAGACAAACAAACAATTGTGGAGCTGGCATACAGATTTAGGCTCCTATAGTCAGATTAAAATGGTAGATGATACTAAAAAGAAAAAGAAAAACATGCATTCTTTCATTTCAGCATTTTACATAACTGCCTTCTACGTGAAGAATGCCCCTTCTCAAAACAAGGTGTAGATTAGACAAAGCAGCCCAGTCCATTCCAGCCATGTGATGTGATTTAGTGACTGCAGCTACAGACCAAAAACACACATAAAAACACACACAGACTGTACAATCTAATAGCACTGCTTTGGACAAATATAGTACTGCTCTAGGTCTATTATGCATTCAGAGCCAGACTTGTAGCTTTGCAACGTCTACAATTGGATTTTAAACCTAAACTTCGAACACAATTAGCATGCTTGGCATCTAAATAGGGAACACATCACACGGGGTAGGCGACTGAGTGTGGCAACGAGCCGAAGCAAAAGGGTGGACTCAGTGTGGCCTGGGGAGATGCTATAATGGGGTGACAGCAGGTTGACATGGCCTTGGAGGCGTTTTTATGGCCTATTCATTCACTGCTAAACCCCTAAAAGAGAGGAGAAGATGGAGGGAGGATGGAAAAATAGGTGAAAAGAGAAAACGGGGTGATGTGGGGTGACAGGGCGGGGGGAGTTTGGCAACCAATCACAACAGCTCCATTACCAAACCCACCTTTCAGCACCATGTCAGCTCAAACTAGCCCCACTGGGAGAGGAGTGGGTGAAGGGGAGAAGGACAAAGAGCAGCTAAACACCACGAAGCTCCAACTTCGCAAGCACTTTTCCACACAAGACATCAAAAAAACGTTTACATACAGTGATATGTGATGTGTGTGTACAATGACACTGTTGCTTCCTTCTGCTTGGAGGTGCGTGTATATATTTAGTCAGGGGGTTTTAGCGCAAGTGTTTGACAGTAAGGGTATTCAATTATTGAGCAGTCGCTGCCAGCAGGGATGGACAGCACACTGAGGCTAAAGAAGGCACTCTTATCTGGCGCTACATGCTGTTGGCAAACGCAAGCACACAATCCTGTCACACAGACAAAAACACCTATCAAACCAGAGAAGCGCAAGCTCTGTTTGACCTCCTAAATGCCCTTATATTAAGAGAGAAGAAGGTTTTTACAAGCTAAGACACACAGAGAAAAACATTAAAACTAGTGGACTTTTTTAATTTCCATGTATTTTATGGAAAAGGAGGACAGTGGAAAAGAAGAGACTACAGATGAGATGTTTACTCCAGGGCTTAACATGTACTGTAGGTTGCATTTATTTGGCGTGTTTCACTCCGTGACTCCACTCCTCAGTCGCTTCCAGACAGTCCTCTCGCTACAATGAAAACAAACCTCACCAATGGGGACAAATTACCAGAAGTTCAGGACTTTTCAGCAGAATGCTCAAGCTCTGCGGTCTCTTCTCTGGTGCACTAGTATTTTCCAGCAGAACATGACCTTGATTGACATCAAGAAGGGGCTGAAATGTTGAGCATCAGCTTTCGCCACAAGTGACAGAAGTGGATACAGAAGGATAACAGTAGTAATGTGCGATTTTGCTGATCCTCATTAATTAATTCCTCTTTTTGCCCTGTACAGTCAAAGAGTAAACTGCTGGAGCTGCCAGGGACTCCATCCTACTCAAGGACACTTCAGTGTATGACTGCTTATCCCTGCTGCTGATGAGTCAGTCTCAGCCTGGTGGTACTACTCACTGTAGTACCAGTCACAAACCATGTCATAGTCATGTCATGGTTTATAGAAGGGAATAAGTTTGGCCGGTGAAATCACCTCAGCAGAGGGATTTTATGTCCTTAAACTGTGCAACGTAAGAAAACTTTTTTGCACACCTCTTTTGTCGGGCAGGTGCGTAGGATATGATCAAGAGTAGTAGATCAACATTTTTTAGAGAAAATCCCCATACACTGACCATTACGCAAGCAATAATTTATTAGAAAAATACAACGTTTCGGTCTCAGGTGTGTGGGATTTTCTCTAAAAAATGTCCTTAAACTGGCAATAAATGATTTAATGGCCACTTCGGGGTAGGAGAAACAAGCTGTAAACACACAGCACAACATATTACTGATATGGAAAACATTTAAGTAAACTGTTGCATCAAGCAGATATGGAGCAACATTAGCATTTATTTGGAGTTCTGCTTGTGACCACTTGATGAATTTTCAATATTCACTCTCTTTTAGCTCTGTTTTGGTCTCCACCAACTCCTGAGGGAAATATCTGGCTCTTTAGCTGCTAAATGTTCCACTGTGTTCACAAACTACTTGCTAACTGCGTAGAAAAGAGAGTTCTCTGCGCTTCTGCAAACCACAACAATCCGGTGCAACCAGGGCAGGACAAGACCGTGTAGAGTAAAAAGATCGCTGGTGCAACACAGAGGTCTTCTTAATTTATAGCTTTTTTATTTTATTTTTTTAAAAAGGTGCATAACAGTGACTAACGTTTCGATGTAAGGTTACATCTTGATGTAAGGTTACATCTTGATTCTGATGAAGATGTAACCTTACATTGAAACGTTAGTCACTGTTAGTCACCTTAAAAAATAAAAAAAAAAAAGCTAGAAATTAAGAAGACATCTGTGTTGCACTGGCGATCTTTTTACTCTTCTTGCTAACCGCGTCTGTCTGCGGTTTGATGTTGGGTAGGTAGTGTACAGTGAGTTTTTAGAGCCTTTTTGCTGCCTGCCCTGGCCGAAAAATTAATCATTAACAGCGAAGTTATGGGCTATAAAGTTGTGGGCTATAAAACCAAACAATAAGCCAAAGGATGCTATAGCTCTGTATAGCTGAGGGAAACTGCAGATTAAATTGATAATTATGTTGGTTATTCACTACAGATAAGCCCTTTCACATAAAAAGTAGTCATGTGATCCATTTTCAATATAAAAATATTGATTATAGCCACTTTAACAATTCTAAGATTGTATTGAATTGGTTTCCATAAAAATTGGTCTAGTTCAGAAACATGCTGAGGGCACTGATTGAGCATGTAATGTAAAATAGTGTGAAGCAGGTGTCTGGTCCTGATAGGCCTTTGGCATTTCTGTCTCTCACAGTGAAGTCGTCTCTCCCTAGAAAACCAGATAACACCAAACTGACCCGCTCATCTCCGTGCGAGTCCTCAACGTCCATGAATGAGAAGCAGCGCACCTTCCTGCACACATCAACACACACACACACACACACACACACACACACACACACACACACACACACACACACACACACACACACACACACACACACACACACACACACACACACACACACACACACACACACACACACACACACACACACACACACACACACACACACACACACAATTTGCTCGCTCCCTAATCCTGTAATGCCAACAGTGCAGTTAGTCACATGCAGGCTTTCTTTCATCTGTGAGAGCGAGCTCTGAAAGGAATTCAAACTGCCTAGTATATGTAACCTACCCCATACTTCTGGAGTAAACACACGCACGTAAACACATTAAAAATCTCAAATTCAAACACCAGCCTTTCTGACTATAAAATGTCCTTTATTGAGAAGTGGCAAAGAAAGGTGATGTGTGCCGCACCACTGCTTCAAATGCTCTCAAAAGTCCTGTCTACTGTGCAATTCAAGAAATGAATAATGAAGCTGAAACTAAAATGGCCATTCAGCCTGAATATGAAGCAAAGGTGAACGAAGGACAAGTTAGGAGCTGAATAAAGACAGAGAGGATCCCTCTAAAAATGCTCGTCCCTGTGGTGTTAGCGTTTTTCTTCTACTTCTTCACTTGGCGCTCTCCCATCGCCTCCTACACAGTAAGAGACTATACGTCTATCACAACCCACTCACAAACAAACACCGCAGATCAAAACTACATGAAAGAGTGAGCCCTGATAAAAAAAGAAATCAACAGAACAAACGCTAAAAAGGATGGCAAAACAGAAACCCCCAGCCTTGTAGAGAATGTCTTCTCTGTATTCTAAAGTTAAGGTAATTTTGCAGTGCCTGAAGCCACAACCTGACAGTGAGGCAGGGAGGAGCAGAGTACGGCTGACTCTCTACATGCCAGTCAGGAACTAATGGGGGTGCTGCAGTTCTATGGATAGAGAGCCCAGGGTTATCACTTTCAGCAGGTTATTCCCATGTGTCAGCTAAAAATCTATCTCAATTTAACAAATAAATCCCCCCCGAGCCATTATTTAATACATGACTGAGTATGCCGATGGATGTGTTCACATTAAACACTGATTTTCAACACTTGAATTTGCGTTGGTGTGTGCAAGTGGGTGTGTGGTGCGGAGAGATAGAGAAAGGAAGAAAGAAAAAAAAAAAAGGAGCTTTCCACATGTTATTTAGCACTGACTGATGGTTTATCTGGTAATAATCTGACTGGCTTCCTTAACTTTCTATCCTCCAGCATACTGGACTCACATCCCGGGATTTGAATTGGTTTATTTTGCACAATAAAATCAAGACAACAGTAACACAAGAAAATAAAGTAATAAAATAAAGATTGCGCAGGCGAGATTAAGAAAACCCCTAGGGGCTTATAGAAGGAATTTCACCTAAGGAAGAGAAGAAGAAAAAAAATATATAAAATGAGCAATAACAATTACAAGAGTCCTAAACAAACAACAACAAATTGAATGCAAGTAAGCACTGAATTTAAAAAACAAGCATAAGGTTGACTACTGTACATACACAACAAAAAGGCATAAAATAAATATATAGATCACCGGATTCCATCCACCCCGCCCCGACCATGTTGCAAATGCAGATTGACACTGTTGGGTGTAGTTTGACATTTTGGAAGACACATTTATTTACTTTCTTGAAGATAGAGATGAGAAGATCGTTACCACTCTCATGTTTGCATGCTAAGTACGCAGTTAGAGCCAGGTGGAGACTAGATTAGTTTAGTATAACGACTGGAAGCAGGGTGATATAGCTAGCCTGCCTCTGCCAAAAGCGGAAAAAAATATATACCTACCACCTACTAGGGTAGTTGTCATATCTTGCTTGTTTAATCCATACACATGGTTCCAGCTCCATAACTGATGCACATACATGATATTGATATTGATCTTTTCATCTTTTTATTGGCAAGAAAGCAAATAAGTGTATTTCCCAAAACATCTAACTATGTCTAAAACTGCAACTAGCCTAAGGTCTGTTATTAAAGATGCATTAAGTGTTTTTTTACATGCAAAATATCCATTAGCTACATAATTTTCACGGGTGCGATTGCTTTGCCAGTGGGTGCTGTGACTTCAAGCGTTCAAAAGCTCCATTTACGGTCCGAAAGACTACTCTTTTACAACACCTGCTACTGTGTTACTAGGGTTGCAAAATTCCGGGAATTTTCAAAGTTGGAAACTTTCCATGGGAATTAACGGGAATAAACAGGAATTAATGGGAATAAACTGAATATATATTGCTTGTTATAATACTGTTAGTCTATAACAGGGAGCTTAAATGTAGTTGAAAAAAAACGAAAAACATTTTGCAGCATAATCTTGGTTAAAACAACCTGATTTAATTCTACTTCAGTTGAATGTCCTCACCATATCGCACGCAGTAATCAGCATAGGCTACTACATACTGGCCAACATTTAGTTTTTAAAATACTGTTTTTTTTATTTATTTATTTTTTTTGGAGGTGGGGGGGTAATACATAACCCATTGCTTATGTGTGTATAGCCCACTTGTTCTTGACAGGCTGGAAACAATAGACAGCGCTGATGGTTGGCTTAGCACGCATATAACCATAACCATGGTAAATCAAAGGCAGCATGCTAGCTACCTTCATATGTTAAGCTAAAGGTCAATGGTTTGGGCTAGTACTTAGCCTACTGCAGGGCTATTGAGGCCACATCCACTGCACAGATCATTTCTAGAATCCAACATTCTACAGCTGATTGAAGACAGTACTGCATTTGAGCCCAAGGACTACATCACATCCAAATTCCCATAACTTCCATTAATTCCACTGAAAGTTTCCAAATTGGACTGTTTTCCATTACCCAGCTAAACTTTCCATGGAAAGCAATATTAAAAATATCCAGTTTATTCCCATTAATTCCCGTTAATTCCCATGAAAGTTTACAAAATTCCCCAGATAAACTTTCCATGGAAAGTTTATGGAAATTTACCCAGAAATGTCCGCCCCTTTGCAACCCTATGTGTTACAGAAGGAAAGACAGGAAATCTGCTTCTACAGTAGGACAAGGATGAAGCTTTATTTTATTGCAATCAGAGAAGCTAAACAGAAAATCGTATTAATTACTTTAGTACATTTTAAAGCAAATACCAAATGCCAAACATTACCTATTTTCACCCTCTTAATTATGAGAATGTGCTGCTTTTCTTTGTCTTATGTGACAGTAAAGTGAATAACTTTGGGTTTTGGAGTGTTGATCGAAAAAAAAAAAAAAAAAAAAAAAGAAATTGGAAATTTGAAGTCACATGGAGCTTTAGGAAATTGTGACAGGCATTTTTTTTATGACATTTTATGGATTAAATCGAGAAAATAAATCAGCATATTAATCCATAATTAAAAATAATAGTTGCCGACCTAATTAATTGCATTTGGATCCACTACCTCTTCCCTTGATGTTTATGTTAAATATCTGCTCTAATTAGTTGGCACAGTCATACCCCAGTGAATTATTGTACATTTCTGCCCATTACAGGCTTTGCAAACAGCGTCCAAGACCTGTTGATGTGGATGCAAAGTCTTAGATGCTAGATAGAAGTTGGCATGAGTCCGACATTTCTTTAATGACTGACTGTGTTATGTGCTTTGGATGAGCAGAGCGTGTGTACTGTGTAGAGAGAAATGGAAGGGGCTGACACCTCACTAACTAGTCAGCTGAGGCAGCCAGTATTCCTGGTGTAGCCTTGGGCCACACAGCATCTCTCTGCTTTATTCAATTCCCTCTGGCCATCAAGAAAAAAAAAAAAAAAAAGTATCTAGATTCGCTAAAGAGAGGAAGTTGTCTCTGAAGGCTGCTGTCTGGCAACCATATTTCACACACTTCAAAAGAGGGCGTGGGAATGAAAACAGACCAAATTGTTGCCCATGGACATGCAGCGATAAAACAGCTTCTCGCCTACATGGGCAAATCTGAGCCCTCTCTTCTTGCTCTTACTCTCACCATAGATGCTCTCCCACTTGTTTTTTCTCGTTTTTCTGTAACATATATACAAACATTTATTTCCTATTTATTTCTTCTAGTCTCTTAACCATATGTTTAGTAGCTGCAGCAAAGCTCACAGGTTAGGTCACCAGTCTTTAAAAAGGAACTCCACAGAGGGAAGAAGCACAAGGAAAAAGGCCGCAGGGAAAAAAAAAAAATAAATTCAATGACCACTTTTGGTCAAAAGCTGCAGCAGTCAGCACCGCGGCCTAAAATTTAATTTCCCCTACAAGAACAGCTATCCTCTATGTCTTTGGCTGCCTATTTTTAGCATGTTATCGTTCAGCCTCAATCAGACCACAGCAGTCAAACTGAAGTCAGTCGCTGTCAGGCCCCAAAACAGCATGGAGCTCCTCAACAACCAGAAAATGTGTAATGTTTATGTACAAGTACAAGCTGAAGCATAGAGAAGAGAAGATGAGAGACGGAGGAAAATGGGATACCCTGTCACTTACAGTTTGTGTGTTTTGTGCTGTCAGATGAGGTCATAGTTTAAGTCCTGAGAAACAATGCCAGTCTTTAAGCATGCCATGACTTCATGATAAATCAGTGTTCTCATGTTCCCATCCAACCATGGTGCCATCTCAAATGCTCTTTGTCCCTTCAACTGACAACTTTTCTTTTTAAAGGGTCTCTTGCTTTGTAAAGCGGTTTCTTTGCTGCCCTGGATGCGCTGCCACATTCATGTTGAAGAACATCAGTTAGCACCAAGGACGCAGAAAGAAAAGGACATAATTTATTAGCTGCAAACAAATATTGACCTGGATGGAGGTGGGGGAGCAAATCAGTGATCTAATGACCCACTTCAGATATGCTTTGCTCATAGTATTGAGCTCATGATATTTGACTTTCTCCATATCGCTGAGCCCTAGCTGCATGTATATGCCTCTATGAAGCACCCCGATTTGAGTCGATCCTCCTCCTTCCAGCTATAATCATGTTAGACCATGGGGACTATGCTGTCTGCATCCTAAAAAAATAGTTTTGGCCAAAAAAAACATGAGGAGGTGGATATTTTTGGCTTGATTTTTAGCTGTAAATAGACAAGATGCAGTTGCCTTGCCTTTTGGAAGAGAACAGATGTGTGGTTGAATGCGTGTGCAGGGCTGTAGCAAGGATCTGGAATTAATGGAATTGAATGCAATGGATCTAACTGACCTGTATTAAAAAGAGGATCTTTGTGTCAAAAAAGTAGTTTGAAGACCTTCATCATTATAGTCTTGTGCTGTTATATATTGTATATATAACATGTTGTATATGTGTTACATATTCCTGAAAGCAGCTCATCTTTGCGCCCCCCCCTGGCAGGCTGATCCAGCCCTCCAAATGTCCACAAATGTATCACCTCCACCCTTAAGTAGATATAATGAAATGCAATAAATCCGATACATCACTCATTCATCAGCTGACACAAATATTTGTTCTGACAAGTGAAAATTGTGGCAGCTGGTCAGAAGAATAGGTTTAGCAGTTAATTCAACTCTATCACTGGACTCTAATCCCTTCTGATGGGCTTTACTTGACATCATTTTCAACATTTGATAAAGCTATTTAGTAATTTTATTGTTTAAAAAATACATTCATTGTTAGATGCTGTTCTAACAAGCATAGCCTACTTTCATCTTAAAAATGCCCCTTTCAAAGTCTAAGGACAATTTTGGCTTGCTCCACTTTGTCTTAGTTGTGGATTTAATACATTTTGTACAGTAAACCAGACCAGACATGATAAATAAAAAACACTGATAGATACACAACTGGAGATTACTTAAGGCATCTTAACCCAGACACTTTAGGGGCCCCTACAGCTCAGTTTGGGGTCCACGGGTAGGCTACCCAAACAGGTGTATGTGGTGTGGAGACGTGAGAGTGGACTCTATGCCTTAAAAAGACACACATACATTCAACACCTTGTCTTTATCCCCCACACTGTAGCCTACTCACCTCTCCTCCATGGCCATCAAAAATCCCAAATATAGACGGGTGACTCTTGTTGACGATGTCGGTGAGCACCTCGAACCTGTCCTCCATGTGGTCTCGCCGGCCTTGGATGGAGTACACGGCCACGTTGTTGCTCTTGAACTCCCAGGTCTTGGAGAACTCCGCGTCCAGGACGTCCAGCCCACCGAACCGCTCGTTCTGCATCATCTCCGCCACTTTCCCCTTGACCATCTTGACCGCATCCCGGCTGGACTTGACGATGGTCTTCACTTCGTCCGTGTGAAAGAAGTAACTCCATAGAGCCAGGCTGATACACAGGAGGAACAAGGTCTCCGGTCTGAGCAGAAAATAACGCATGATCCGACCTAACAGAGACAGTAGGGTCATTGTATCCTCTATCATTTATTTATTCACATGCAGGAAATCGCGGCAGGTTGTGTGTCGCTCGCCCCAGCCGCAGATTTCAGTCCATCGTCGTTCGTGTGAGTGGTTTGGTAGCGGTGAAACAGACACATTTAACCGAGCGTTTCACACCGGGACACTATACAGATTATACTAAACGAGTGTCACTTTAGTGCATTTTTAAGGACACACCAGGCAAAAGGTAAGGTCTTAGCGTACGTACACAGACCCGGGAACAAACGCGATGCTCCGGCTGGTTCCCCTCTAGCATGCAGCCCCGCAGTGAGCCACCAGCGGCTGTCCGTTGACCATCTGATGCGGTCCGAGAACACCGACTCCCCTGGGCAGAAAACGCAGGGCGCCCGTTTGGACTTCAAATTAAGCCAGTGTGGTGGCTAAAGTACAGGTGTGGGTAGCGTCTCTTCCTGGCCAGCCCCGCTACGGTTCCCAGCTCTGAAAATAGCGGTCTGTTGAAACCCCCACATTCCCAGCTGCCACACTGGCTGCGACTCTCTGCTGCTGACTGATTAAACGGGGGTGCTGCCTTCAGGTGTAGCTCGTAATGTCCCTCAAACGAGTGAGTGACCCAGAGGAGGCAGTGTGATTAATCTCTATAGGATTATGTATGTTGTAGGCTAAAGCATGTTTAATCTTTTATAATAGTTTGGCGTGTACATTGTCACAAAGTATCCACAAATAAGTCTGTTATACGAATGGGGTCATTACGATAAGGAAATGTATAGACAAAATCATGTCAGATTAATTGTGTGCCACTGCTCCACACAGCCTACACCAGACCGAATGTATTGTATGTCTGAACAACATTCAAATAACTTTGAATTATATCTTGCACAGAATAATTGATTTGAGTATAGAAATTAATGCAAAGCACCTTTAGGCCTATTTGAAAAACAGAGGCAATTTAAAGTGCTTTGCATTAAGATAATAAATGCATCAGAACAACATTTAAAAACACAATTAAACGCCAAATCCAAATAGAATAAAATGAGATTTAAAAAAAGAAGATAAAGAGATATAATACAATCGTTGAATGATAACATAATAAGATCATATCATCAGTATGAGTTCACTGAAATTGTATTATCCCCCAGCCCTACCCACCACCTGTTACATTAAGACTTCAGCTGGAGCAGTGGAATAAGAATTCCAGCATCTTTACATATTGTGGTTTCATTTAAACACAAAATACTGCACCATAGCTCTTGAAATGATCAAAATGATCAAAATTATTGAACTTAATTCAATGTAATTCTATTAGGTTGCAGTAAGTTATAAAAGAGTAGGCTACTAACAAGCAAAATTTGTATTGGCTCTGTGCTTGAAACGCAATTTTACATATAGCCTAACTGGGTAAAGCGATTTGGACACGGCTTTGCATATTGTCCATTAATAGTCACATCTTGGTAGTGTACATATTCCCACGCTTTCTGTCACTGTGCATTTACTTAGCCTACTTAACGCATGATCGTTAATGTTCGCTCGTTTTGAGTTGGATATTTCCGACAGCACCCGAAGGCATCCAGGGAGCTGCCATACCACAGGTGCACCAAAAACCGTGCATTATAAATTCTTCAACACAGGTTACCTAATTTTACAAATTTCATTGTAATAATTTACATAATAGATGAATAATCCCAAAATTGAGCACTGGATTTCCAACTGTGTAATTGCCCCAGACACGCAGGGGTCCCGCCACATCCCGTTGGTTGGTTTTCATAATAAGGCAGTGTGTTTAATTAAAACTGAGCTAGGCCTACATGGACATATGGAATCCTGAATCCTATTTAAGTTAAGCTTACATGCTATACATTTCTCGACAATATTCAAGTTATGTATTCACTTCGGGGGCCTGGCCATAATGTTAAAGATAGTCATACAGTATGTAGCCTAATACATTTTGTATGGCCTATCCACATTACGTTGCAGCAGTGCAGAATTTTAGATATTGGGACATGATAAAGTTACTTCTCTCTTTTTTCTTTTCTTTTCTTTTCTTACATTTTTATTTCATTTTAAGTAGCAACTTGTGTCAAATTACCTTTTATTCTAATGTCAGATTTCTAACAGTTGTATTGATCAGTACTGTGAATTAATGCCAAATATGTTTTATTTAGCCTTTTATTAGCTTATTAAAATGTTTTTGAAGGAAATGTATTCAGGCAGACAAAAACTGTCCCGGGGTCCTTGAGTATTGCATGACGTCACCAAGCCTCCCTCGGTCCTCGGTGGGGAAAACGTGGAGGGCTTTTTACGGTGTGTTGTGGATTTCCCACCAAAATAACTTTAGTAAGTTTTGTCATCACACGCTTGTAGCAGCTGTAGCTATCGAATACTTTTGGTTGACATTGTGTGCTTGTTTCTTTATGAATATCTTTTAGAATCACCCATAAAAACTAGCAATTTAGCCTCTAATGCTAACTCTCTGATACTGAATGGTGAGCTGATGCTAGCAGCGTTAACTAGCCTGCCCTGCATCTTTTTTCAGTGATCTAACAGTCTTTTTGTTTCTGAGTGTGAACAGCAAACCCATAGTATTATAATATGTACCTGCTGTTAGAAATAATGTTCGTAGTTGTTACACAGTGCTCGCTACCAGCTAACGTTGGCTATACTCTAGCAGTCTTGTTACTGTCAAAGCTGTGCCTGTTAAATCTGGTATGTTTTTGTCCTCAGAGATCACAAAAATCCACTCATACACTGACCTGTCAAGTTGGCAAGAATGGAGTACATGCAAGCTCCTGCCACAAGCAGCCAGGGGAATATGTAAGTGAACATATATAAATGGTATTTATGTCCTCGAATCTGTTGTATTGTGTAAGACCTCTCACATCATAGACCTTTCTCAAGACTGACTCAATTTAAACATGTCAAAGTAGCAAAACACATCTGTAACTATTAATATTGATTGCTCTGTAGTAGGCCAGCACATATAATGGCACACCTAAATGGTGTGTGCATTAAAGATATTAGTGTTACATGTGTTTGCTAAATTAAAATGCTCACAAAGAGAAACGTTTGCCTTATTGACAGATGGATTAAATCACACATTCCTTCGTATGTTGTGGTTATAAAGACTGGCATGCTCTTTCAGTACAGAGTAATAACTTTGGATAGACTTGAGATCTGGTAATCTATCATAGTAAACATTTGGCCATTTTTGTTCATATTGCATATGCTATCCTTGTATTACAGTTGAAAGTACTGATCATTGGGAAACAGTCAACAGTTGATTGCTGCACAGCAGTGGATTTACAAGTTATAAAGCACAGAACCATGGACCGCATACCGGGATAAAATGTCCCCAATCTAGCAGATGAATTTGGACAGGTTGCTGTTTGCATGCTAGTTGTCAAAACTCAAAGCTTCCCACTTGTACAGTAACACAGCAACTAGGAGGAGTTTTCTAAACAGTCTGTGATTTCAACTGCTCTAGAGCACAATATTAATGTAATTTTGACGAAACCATAGGCATCTAAATGTTCATTGCTGTGATTCATGATCTCATGTCAAATTGAGTTGTCTAACTGTTCACTTGCATAGCATGTTAAAGTTAACAGAAATCTATGCCTTTTAGAAAGATGGACGAAAAAACAATAAAATAAACTGTGGTATGCCTCGGGAACTGGTCAGCAGTAATGTACAGTATAGTGGATGTTAACTTTATGAATGTTCTAAAACTCCCAAAACATATTTTCTTGATTGACCATTGAGGTGTAACATGCCACATAATTTGGTTATGTCACTGAGTTTTACCAATGTTGCCTCTCTCCTCCCCAGCCTGTGCTGTACATGTGGCGTCCCCATTCCTCCCAACCCAGCCAACATGTGTGTAGCCTGCCTGCGTACTCAGGTAGACATCTCAGAGGGAATCCCCAAGCAAGTCACAGTGCACTTCTGCAAGCAGTGTGAAAGGTTTGTTTCATGCTTTTTGCTCCTCTTAATTTTTTTTAACAACATGATACACAGATAGTATCATTGTTTCTCTGTAGAAAACATTTACATAAGGATTTACATAAGGTTATCTTGAGATTTTTTTTGAGGGGGTAAGTTGAGGCTTGAATGTACATCATCTTCTTTTATGCAGGTACTTGCAGCCTCCAGCCAGCTGGGTGCAGTGTGCCCTGGAGTCCAGGGAGCTGCTCACCCTTTGTCTGAAAAAAATTAAGAGCTCGATGACCAAAGTAAGTATGATTCTTACTAATCTTCTACACAACAGACAATGGCATATTTGCTTGTTTCAGTTCCATCTTGTTATTGAGCTTACTTGATTTTTAATATATTATTTTTAATATATTATATCTGACTGTGAAAGAAGTCAGTTTAGTACAACTATTTTAGATTTTCATTAATTTTTTTATGGGGTTGTGTGGAGAAAAAAAGCTTACACACATGCAGTGACTCTTTTTTTTTAATTTATTTTTTTTATTTTTTTAAGTCTTTTTATTGGGGTTCTGGTATTCAATACAAACATTTCCACTCCAGCTATGTATAGAACCACTTTTTCCATGAACTGAACAGCTTAACAAAAGAAAGCGAAAAAGAGAAAAAAACACAGCAGGGATCTCACTATACACACATCATACTATTTAAAAAAAAAATAAAAAACACAGTGTCAGACATGCAGTGACTCTTTTTATTGACAAATGAATTGGGGCTTCTTATAATATAATGCTGCCTGATACAATATCAGAAACAATGGCCTCAGAAATAACCATAAAGGTGCATTAACACCTTTTAACACAGTTCATACCAAAAAAAACAACCATTATAAACGTTATAGTATTCTTTGCAGGTCATCGATTGCATTATGATAATATTGTGTCCACAGCATGTATCTAACTTGTCATTATGATAATGTTCACCGCAGTACTCGAGGCTCATGTTACTTTATGGATTCAACAACCTCTCTGTCCTCACAGGTGCGTCTCATTGATGCTGGCTTCCTGTGGACAGAGCCACACTCCAAAAGGATTAAGATGAAAGTGACCATCCAGAAAGAGGTGAGAAAACAGAGTGGAAGTGCTAAGTGTAAGATGGTGATATTCCAACTAACGGAGGAAAACTGACCTCAGATGGACAAAAGTGTTTTTCATCTAAAGGTTACCTGGGTTCTTTTGTGAAGTAATTGTCAGCAAGCACAGTTTATGTTTGAAGGTAAAATGTTGATTCGTATGTGTGAAAATAATAGTGTCATGGTGTAACACACATGCGTGTTTGAGAGAAGTGAGTTTTTGCCAGTGGCTGTCATCTCATCTCGTTGACCTTTAGTGAGAACCTGAGTCCTGTGCTTTTTAGGGCCAACTCTTTTGTTTGTGCTGTTGGAGAGTCTGTATAATTCTGTCTCCAGATCCCACTGGTCAGATGTATCTAAATGGCTGAGAACTGGCAACATGGAAACATGTCAGGGTTTTTTACCCCCGAAGTGAATGACAAAGAGAGTTTTTGTCACTGTTTGCCATGCTGTCAATATATATGGTGTAACTTGTTGCTGTTTTTGCCTCTTCAGGTGATGAATGGCGCTATCCTACAGCAGGTTTTTGTGGTTGAGTTTGTCATCCAGTACCAGATGTGCGACGACTGCCACCGTGTGGAAGCTAAGGACTTCTGGAAGGCCGTGGTTCAAGTTAGGCAGAAGGTAGGGGTCTGTGGTTTAATGACATACCCTATGAATAAATAGGTTTTCTCAGTATGGTTATCTACTGTTTTATTGTACTTGAACTCTACTTACATTGTCAACCTTTTAAAAAAAACATGTTTAAACACTTTGGATGCATGCATGCATGCTATATGCTTAGTTTGACATATGTATTGATTAGTTGAAACATAAAAGCGGTTTTATTTTGCCAAAGGGTATATTCTGTGAATCTGGTTGTCAATGTAGCAAGAGGGCTTGAAAAGTAAATTGATGCTGAATGGCTAAAAAGGCTATATAAACACACACATTCACAGGAATGTTGGGCAATTGCATGTTTGCCTCTGCACCCCTTAATCATGACCCTGTTTCACTCCCATTAGAATTTGTTTATTTTGGTTCCTCTCATTTTTCCATTTTAAGTGTTCCCGGTTTACTCTCTTTTCACAATCCTGTTATTTTGTGTTAATTTTGCAATTGCGTGTTAAAGGCTGAAGCTGTGACTGCTGTGTTTTTTTTTTTATGTTAAACGAGCATAGAGCTCTAGGTATATGGCAAGATAAACAACACTTGATCCTAGGGTTGCACTTTTTCCTTTTATGAATGTGTGGAGGTAAATCAGGCTTAGCTACAGTTCTACAAAGACCATAGATTTATGAGATGATTACTCAGGAACAAGCTTCAGCCTTTGTTACCACTTAACTAAGCTAAGATACCCTTGGTGGACTTGACGCCTTCTGCAGCTACTTCTCAATAAAGTCACTTCTCTTCACTGAAAAGCCTTTTACCGTGAAGCAACTATACAGGAAGTTAGGGTTTGGCAGCATACAAAATCATGAACGGTCTACTTGTTCTCACTTGTTTCCCAACAATGTTTTGCCCCCAGAGTGTGTCTTCTCAACTACACTTTATTTATATATATATATATATATATGATGTTTTTTGGTTTGTTTTTTTAAAAGGTGAAAAGTGGCGACAGTTTTGTGGCAGATGCTAAGGTTCATATCAATACATGTTTAAATAATTGGGGCACGAGGCTGAATAGATATGAATCTCTGTATGATGATGCTGAAAAACGTGTTTATTTTTACAGACCGTTCATAAAAAGACATTCTACTATCTAGAGCAGCTGATTCTCAAGCACAAACTCCACCAGAATGCCCTCAACATCAAAGAAATCAATGGTAGGTCAATGGCATATGGATTCATTTATTTCATTTTTGCATGTTTGATAGTATACAAATCTTTAATGGGAGGGGCCTGCTATGTTCCTCAGCGCCTCTAACCCAATTACGCTGAAAAGTGGGGACCTTGTCTGATTCGTCACCGGCGTAACTAATGTGGATTAGAACCGAGCAGCACATAATGATGTGTCGAGTGTTAATTACCTCGTACCAGACAGCAAGCCATGCATGCATATCACTGGCCCCAATCAGTCCACACGGCTGTCCTCGTGTGGGCCCCAGAGGAGGGCGTGCGTTGTGCATCTAATCAGTGTGCTGTAATCAGAGCAGGCATGGCATACCAGATTCCTGCAATGCACGCTTGATTCATACCCTATGTAGAGACGCTAACTGCTACATCACACACATGCACACACGCACACGCACAAATGCTGTGCACTGAGTTTCCAGCTCAGCAGCAGCTCTCTGTGCTCTTGGACGGTGAAGTGGAGTTTTGTCTGTTGGTGTAATTTAAATCATCTCCATATCTCGGCAGGACTTAAAAAGCTTTACGAAGGCTACAACATGTGGCTGCCATGTTTTCTCCCATCTTCATCTGCTCTCGTGTGTGTTGTATGCGATGCATATGTGTTCTGCAATGGTGTTGACCCGTGAAGCACGCCTGGGATAAATTTATGGGTGGTGATGTTTGATGGTATTTCTCTCCTCTCTCAGATGGGATTGATTTCTACTATGGCTCCAAGCAGCACGCTCAGAAGATGGTCGACTTCCTTCAGTGCACCGTGCCCTGCAGGTGAGCGTCGCCTCGGCCTGTGTCTATGACAACCTCATCCGCATGAGGCTCAGTATTAAAACAACACCATTCCCCCTTTTTATTTAAATGCTAATCACAAGAGGATTTAAACTGATTATGACTGCCTACTTTCAGTCTTCATCCAACCCTCCAGACATTTATGAGCAAATATGGCAATGTCACAGAAAATAATTTGCTAGTAGGCGTTTAGCAAAATGTGGGTTAAAGTATAAAATGTCCTAATGAAAGAAAAGCATGAACAAAGAATACAGCTCTGTTAACGATTAATATTCATTATTTTTTTTTTACCAGTATGCTTCTATCACTGTTACAATGTTTATAATTTGCAAAAACCCTCAAGCGTTTCATAATCAGTCATCTAGATGTTGTCATGACGTGTGCTCATTATCTTTTTGCATTCAGTCCCTTTTATTATGACAATGTCTGATGATGATGATGATAATACACTTTCTTTTCTATTTTATAGGTCAAAGACATCCCAGCGCCTCATCTCCCATGACATCCATTCAAACACGTACAACTATAAGAGCACCTACTCTATGGAGATCGTACCCGTCTGCAAGGTATACAGCTCTGTGATTTGTTTTTAATTCAAGTTTGATTTTGTTTCACTCAATGAATCCACTGTTGGAGACACACCCATATCGGCTCAGCACCTCAGACAAGCCAGAGAGAGCAGTCATATTTCTTTACACATCACCTCTGGGGCATCTCTATTTTAGTTTAGTAAAATTTTGTGTCGGAAAGCTGTCTTGGGATCTGCTTACATGCAGATGAAAACCTGAGGCTGGCCAAGAATCTTTCATGTTATATTTAGCTTTGACAGTGGATAAGAAATTAAACTCAAACTTAATACCTTTACATTAAAAGGGATGGAGATTCTTGGCAGGTGTGTATTCGTTACTCTCAATAGTTCCTTCATCTCCTTTGACATTTAGCTTTAGTTCTGTGCTTATCAAAGCAATACATAGACTTGGGTGTGTTTTTTATAGCATGTTTGAATGACATTTTCAACGAATGAAAACAGGGATCCGATTAGTGCTTTGCTCGTTTTGCCATCAACAGATAACAACATCTTAATTGGATTATAGTGTTTAAACTTTAGACTATATGACGAGGGCTTTTTTCCGCACACATTGTGAACTTCTAGAGCAAGTCCAAAGTCTTTTTACCTTTCCTTCAACCTCAATTTGACCTCTGGTTTTGTCTGGTTGCCAGGACAACGTAGTGTGCCTTTCACCACGGCTGGCGCAGAGTTTGGGGAACATGGGTCAAGTGTGTGTGTGCGTCCGTGTCACCAGCACCATCCACCTCATCGATCCCAACACCCTGCAGAGTGAGTATTTCTACTTATTCTACTGCCAGGACCGCTGAGTCTTAACAGGTCCAACTGACACCACAGTCCAGTAGGGCTCCTTCTTCTTTTAAGATTCTTTTTTGGGGTATTTTAGGCCTTTACTTCCACAGGACAGATGAAGACATGAAAAGGGAGAGAGAGGGGGGAACGACATGCAGCAAAGGGCTGCAGGTCGGAGTCGAACCTGCGGTCGCTGCGTCAAGGAGCAGACCTCGATATATGTGCGCCTGCTCTACCAACTGAGCTCAACTGGCCACTATTCGATTCTTTCACGATACATGGCTTTCGATTTGTATGGCGATTTTCAATTATTGTGATTCTAGAAGTATTCGATATTATTGAATATTGCGATTTTCTTTTCCTCCTTTAACAAAAAACGAAAGTTGAATAAGCCACTTCTGGAGACAATGTAACATGAGACATTTCTAAAAAATGTATTGTTTTGTAAAAAGAGTGCACATCACATGTCAGTCAGTCTGACATTTATTTCATTTGTAAAGAAGTACTTCTGGGGTAAAGAATGCATACGGGAATTCTTTTTTTTCTTTCATCTGTACAGTCCAATTTACCTGCAATTTACTTGTGGTTAAATATAGCTGCTCTCTCGTGTATCTAGTTGTCAGCTGAGTTGAAGTTTGAATCATTGCTCATCAATTCAGTAATGTGAGCTCTATATATAGACCACGTCTGAGGTTTCCAATGCTTTTTGAATTTGTTTATTTGGCACAATAAAATCAAGACAACAATAACACAGAAAAGTTAAATAATAAAAAATAAAGATTAAGAAAACCCCTAGGGGCTTATAGAAGGAGTCTCACCTAAGGAAGAGAGGATTAATATAGATAATGAACGATTACAGGTGTCCTAAACAACAAATTGAACACAAGTAAGCACTGGATAAAAAAAATAAATAAATAAAAGCATAAGGTTGGCTACATAAACATCAAAGGCATAAAATAAATTACAATAATATAGATAAAATGAGGATATGTGGACTGATGTGTGTATGTGTAAGTAGAAGTGGCGGACAGCAAGGCCAAACAAAATGTGATATGAATAGTTCAGATCAATACAGATAGTTAAGTTTGGTTAATCAGACAAGTCTTAAGCCTCTTTTTATAATTCTCTCATTCTCTCTAGTGAGCGATTTTAGCCCAAGACTTAGCTGTCAATTTCAATACAGTACACTGGGGGAGTAGACTCACTGTCATCTCATTCTTGTTGCTTATCGTCAACCACATCAAAAATATCAATAAGACTAGTGCTGAAACAATAAGCAGATCAACCGAAAATGATTTAACAACATTGATTAATAAAGGCATTTGTCAATGAAAAATCCCAAACATTCTCTGCTTCCAGCTTCTCAAATGTGAGGATTTTGTGCTTTTCTCTGTTCTTTGTGTTTGTGACTATTGGGTGGAGAAAACGGCTAATATGATGCTACCTTGGACTCAGGGGAACAGAGATGGGAGATTTTCACTATTTTGAATTGTTAGCTGAAGTCTTAGATTAGACAACTCCCTTCATTAGTTCTGCATCTAACGTTATCGATTAATGTGAAAATTACGATAATTTCCTGATGGATCGGTTTTTCAGAAAATGGTAAAAAAAAAAAATTTTAATGTCTTGTTTTGTGCATCCGACAGTCAACAGCTCAAGAAATTGAGTTTACTATCACACAAGTCGCATACGATGCTTTTTTGCTTTATAAAAACTCAATTTTTAAATGATTATCAAAATAGTTTCCTATTTCTGGTGATTGAAAAGTTACCAATTATTTCAGCTCTATATTTATTACGGTGTTGTACTATTATAGTCTTTGTGTGTAAAACAAGAAATATCATAGGCATGTCTTTTTGTTACCACGGTGATATAACGGAGTCATTGCGTGAGTGAAACCCGTCAGCGCTGCACTAAGCTGACCCCAGTCTGCTGGCCACATGTTCATCACAGTCGTCTAACTCAACAGCTTCCCTCTGCGCGCTGTCACGGCGCAGCACGAGACACGCTCCCAAAAAGAAAAGAAAACATTTTTTCCACATGCTGTTCTAGCCAAGTCAGCTCATTTGGAGGGATTTATAATCAATACATAAATGCTGACAAATAGCGATAATGTGTTTCCTCTGTATCTGGGCTAATCACGTACTGTATTATGTGAGAGGCCGAGGCGCTCCTCAACAGAATTCTGACATTCTGTAAGCGTCCCACACGTTTTTAATTACTCTTCAAAGAGCAGGCTATTTTTGTTGCAGAAAGTTTTTGAGCCGGCTGAGTAGCTGTAACAGCCTCAAGGCAGAGCTCTGTTCAGCACATTTTGGCTGCAGTAGGCAATTAACTTAGTATTAAAACTATTTGTGTTGGCGTTTGTCTGCTTCAGTTTACTTGAAATATACACAGAAAAACACTGTCTGGATTATTTGGAATACTGTATGTACAGACAGAAAAACACTGACAGATAAATCTTACTTTTGCACCCATGTGGCTTTTAAAGATAGGAACTTAGAATATGATGGAGTCTGAAAAACAATCAAATCTATTAAGAGTGAAATGTGTGATTTATCTCATTTCTCAAGTAAAAATGAGAAGGTGCTATATAATTTGTGCTCACGTTTTGGGCTCTCTGCTCTAATGACTAGTCTTATCAGAGTACAACTGTCAGTAATAAATACCTAAATAATCTCTTTAACTCCCTAGTTGCTGAAGTGGATGGGAGCACATATTGGCGTTACCCCTTCAATAGTCTCTGTAACCCACGGCAACTGGAGGAGTTCATCGTGATGGACACTGACATCATCAGGAACCAGAAGCTGGGAGCTGGAGCCGGCATGAGGTCCAATAAGGTGAGAGGGTGTGTGTGTGTTGTTGCGGACCAGATTGCATTATGAGAGAACATTGCTTTTCTCTTGGAAGCAAAATCAATAGCGAAGCATTGCATTGCATTATCCCTGATTCTGTATGCGGGATTCAAGCCAAAACTACGGGAACACACAGGAGTGTTGGTTTCGATGGCGCAGGGGATGAGGGTTGTAGGGACACGGTTCGCTCTCTCTTTACTCTGAATATTGCATCCGTATTTATGCAACTGTCTGAACAAACTGGAGGAAAAGAACAAGGTGTTTGAAAGGCTTGAAACTACATCTGTGTGTCTGTGTGTGTGTGTGACAGCACACCCTTGCTGAGGTGTGGGTCCAGAAAACATCAGAGATGAACACCAGTCAGCAGTATCACTGCCGTACATTCCTGGGCCACCTGCTCAACATCGGCGACCTGGTGCTAGGGTGAGTACGAGGGATTGACGAGAAGTTGAGAGGCTGGTCAGGTTGGCAGTAAAGACTTGATTGCAGGCTGTACACTTGACGCTTCATGGCACATGTACTTCTCGCACTACAGATTTGACTTTGCCAATTCCAACGTCAATGACGAGTACCTGAATAAGATGAACCCTCACCACGTTCCTGATGTGGTAAGACTCAACTCCTCGGTGAATAAACCTGGGCTTCCGTGATCCCTTCTAAGTAGCTATTGTCGACTTGATTAACACTGTCCTCTAGTGGCAACATAAAATACTGACTGTGGATGTGATCACATCCTTGGAAAAAAATATTACATTCAGGCATAGCATCACATAGGGAAAAGTATGTAGACAAGCTGCTTTGGTGTTTTAATTGTGCAACCTCGATGTGGACCCTCTAAGGTGCTGATCAAGAAGAGCTACGACCGCAGCAGGAGGGCGAAGCGCAGGAACTGGAAACTGCAGGAGATGGAGAGAGAGCGAGAAGGCATGGACACAGATGATGAGAGGTAGGAGAGTAATGTGGAGTTTCTGGATTGTCTTGAAGTGAATGAATTAAAGCTTCAAGAATTTGAAATGTTATTCAACTCTCATGTTTAGAGGATAAGACTAGTGATATTCTTTATTAAAAAAAATTAAAAAGACAAAATAATTTACTAAAACAGCTGGGTACATTAGTTTTTAGCAAAACTTACTCGAACTGGAGAAAATACTGCATTCATTGGGGACTATTTCCAGGCTTAGAGTAATGTATATCCGGTGCTCTAGTGAGTATTGACAGCAGCAGAACAGTGTTTGTTGGATTGGCTCAAATCACAGTGCCCATGGTCCACATGGTGAAAACGCATGGCATTTCACAGTGTGGCTCAGTGTGTTTTAATATTTTTTTGGCAACAATGGAGATCTATGGCACAAAGGATGGCGACACAGATAATACATGTTAGTCAGATCAATTCATAGTAGTTTTGGTCTTTTCATGGGACACGTTGACAATTAGAAAAATGTAGAATATCCCCAGACTTGTCCTTAAATGTGAGAGTGCTTTGTAAAGTTCTCGTAATATATTCTTACAAAAAATAAGGTGAATACATTTAACTTATCCTAACCCATTTAACCCGTAACACATTGGCCTTAGAAAATAACCCCCTGAATAAAAAAAAGTTTTATCCTCAATTTCATTTTGAGCCTATGAGGAATTGCTTAAAGTTTAGTTTTTTTGGCACAAATGTCCCTCACACATAAAATAAGGGTCAATGCTTGATAACTGAAATGGTGACTAAAGACATAATGTTGTTGTGCATATTTAGTGAATAGTTTGAAAATGTGCCAAGGATGCCATGTATCCTGTAAACATTTTCTCTGTAATGTGGCACCACACAGGTTTTCCTTTTTAACTTGCTTTTCTGTCTTCAGACAATACCAGGACTTCCTGGAGGACTTGGAGGAGGATGAGGCTCTGAGGAAGAATGTTAACATCTACAGAGGTGAGCAGCTGGACGCTGCAGACTTTTCACTGCACCAGTGTCCTCAGACACTTCAGCCCTTCTGTTTGTTTCCATTGTTGCAGCTTGAATAGTTGAGATGCGGCTCATTTGCTGCGAATGGCTGCTTAAGCGGTCAACAGATCTCATTTAAGTTTGTTATAGATGATGTGTTGGATGGACAGTTAATGAATAGAGGTTGATATTTTTTTAAATTTCAGATGCGTCAAAGATTCCAGTGGAGAGCGACACTGATGATGACGGAGCACCACGTGTGTCCCTGATGGAGATGCTGGAGGAGCTCAGCCTAACGGATGCAACAGGAGAAGAGGGGGCCGAGATGATGACGGACTAGCCGGTCGGCATCCTGCCTGTGTGCCGCTGACCGCTGATCTGTCAAATACAGGTCCGCTGATGACACAGTTACACACAGAGCTGAACTGACAGCAGTTAGAGGACTGATTGAACCATTGACAAATAATGTTTCACACAGAAACAATCCACAGTTCATCGGACCGTGATGTAATAACTCATTAGAGTTAAATCCCGTGTGGGTTAAATTAGTGCCACACAAATATGCTTCTAAAGTACTCTTTTCTCCCTTTGGCATGTAACATTTTGGAGTTATGTGAAAATGAAGTGCATCTATTTCACTATATCAAAATAAATAATTGTGCTATACTTTTCCTAGATGTTTTCTGCTTGGGGATTAAAAGACATGAGCTGGGTCCCAAATCCGTACTACATACTAATTATATACACTAAGTACTCAGATGGCAATACAACTGCCACTTTGGAAAGCTACTGCCAATTACACTTCACAAAAGTATATTTTCTGAATATTTAATACTTGTTTTTGTTTTGTCTTTTTGCAGTTTGGTGATATAATTAAGGACTTTCATTTAAAACAAAAGCTCCTGAGTTCACTCTGCAAATTTTTTTGTCAACTGTGAGCATCTGGCAAAAAATTTGCACTGAGGGAGAGTAGTGTGCATCAACAGCTCTCTCAAAAAACAATGCATACTGTGCTTTGAGTATGTATTTGGTTACACTTTACTTGAAGGTATCTACATAAGAATGACATGACACTGTCATGAACGTGTCATAAACATTATAAACAAGTCATAAACGTTTATGACATAACGCTTCTTTTAGTAAGTGTCATTCGGTTTTTGTCATGTCAAGTTATGGTTAGGATTCATGTGTCATGACTTTGTCATGACAGTGTCATGTGTTCATGATAGTGTCATGTCACTCTTATGTAGATACCTTTTAAAGTAAAGTGTTACCCTTTATTTTGCGCATGAAAACACCACATACTCAAAACCTGGCAAGTACTTTTCTGTACATATCCACCAGAGGGAGCTTTGGACCACTAACAAAACAGATGTAATGCATTCAAATAGCCACACTTGTAGTAAGCCTGGCCAAGCCTGTTAATGGCGTTATTTGCCTGTTATGGGCATTATGTAAATACTCACCTACCGGTAGCTGCGCCACCTTTTCAGCCAAAGAGAGTGGTAAGTAATTGAAAACATCAATTTTCTTTTTTTTCTGTATATCTTGATTCTAATATGTACTTGTATATAGCCTGTTATAATGGATCAAATGCTAGGACTCGGTACACTGTCGTGGACATTTTAAGCAACTTTATGGGAACATATGAAAAAGAGGAAGGGTATAGCAGTTGCCTTAAAAACCCCTGAGTAGTTTTAAATGGCTTAAAAGGACAGAGTTTGTATCCATTTTAGGAGCAAATGCTTTGGATGATCCCTGATGATTTTAGGAATGTAAAACCATGAAAGGTGCACACACACGTCCTTCAGCATTACATTCAAACCATAATTTAACTTAAGTTTTTGTATCACTAGGTTTGTTGCATGGCTGTGCAGACCTACTGATATGAGGCTTTATGTAATTTAAGACCCCAGAGGAATGTGTGTATCCCATGTCTGTGTGACATGTCTCGCGTTCTAACTTGAAGAGGGAGGAGGCGTCTTGGTCTTGTTTTTCACAAACCTGAGCTGGTGGAACGGTAAAAGAAAGTCAATGAGGTGAATCCCCTCTTGAGTGTTTAGGTGTGTGTGGGTTTGGGCAACAACAACGAGAATAGAGGTTCTGATTTTTTTTTGTTGATCTGATTTCTCTGATTTTCTCACCATCTTTGCATCATGTGCACAAACTGAGCCCTTCTGACCCATTTGCTTACTTGATTTCTACCATTACAGACCGACTTTCTCTCGGTAGAAGAAGACCAATGGCATGTTGACGGAGCTTCGATTCCCAACAGCACCTGAACTATTAAAAAGGCTGACATTCTGATTTGAATACTGATTTCCAAACTACTTTTAGCGAAGCAGGTCAGGACTGTTTATGCAAAGACAGTCGATAATTATACTACAGAGAGGTGTTAAATCTCTACAACGGGAAAATGTTATTCAGGCAATGTGTCTGGGATTTTAAACCAGTCCTCATCCTTGTGACGCCGACAAAATCGCAGTGAATCCGTGCGTAACCAGTGCACCACGGCGGCGGCACTGCCCGTGTTTACACATCAGTAATGAATAGTGTTGTCAAGTCAAATGGAAGAATTGAGCAGGTCAGCAAACATTGTGCAGATATGAGATAACGTTTTCTTAACTCTATGTCTACTGTAATTGCCCTAAAGCAAAAGGGACAACTTCTCAGCTTGCTTGAATTTATTTTAAAACGTTTATTAATTTTGTATCAGAGTATGCATATTAGGCTTTTAGTGGTTTTCCAAGACCTATTAAGAGTTAGTTAACTCTGTGGTTGGTGCATAAAACGTTTCCTGATTCACACCTGACCAGTCACACGCCTCAGTCAGTTCTTGGGTTCTGAGTTCTTGTATTTAATGTAACATTATCATTCATAATTATCATACATAATCTTATATCTACCATCAAAATGCAGAAACACATGTATGCTAAATGTATGAGGGCAAAAGAGCAGAGACTGATCCAAGATACTATTTGCTTTTCTTTTTGAAAGTGCTAATTAGTTTTCAGAATGACACTGGTCCTATAAATGTTGTATGCACTGCAGTGGTATTATGGAAACACTGTAAAATATTCTTATCATGAAAGTGATAAAAAATATGTATAGATTGTTAACTTTTCTTATTTAGTCGTACAGTAAGTAAAGCTTAAGAGAAGCAGGACAGAAAACTGAACTGTGCAAAGACTGCAGCTGAATATTAAGCTGTCAGAATTCTTTTTACGTTCAGTGTAAGATTTTATATTTGTTAAATATTTAGTGTCCATATAATAAACCGCATGAAATACAACATCCCTATACGCTGTGGTAACCGTGTGATGCCCTGCTGACACGGTGTGTTATCCATCCTGCTGCCCGGTGGCTACTGCGGCGCAGTGTCGGGCTGCAGCATGGTGGGACAGGTGTGTCACGGACTGAAGAAAGTTTAAAGATGCTGCACAAAGACTTTACATGGCTGGATAACACCGAAAACACCGACTCCTACTGAGCCTCAAATGTTTTTCTTTTGAACACACACACACACACACACACACACACACCCACCCCTCGGTCACTCCACCTACAGGTGAGTGAAGCACTAGTAGTGGGTGTGGTGTCATTTTTATAGTGTATGACCTACATATAGGCCAGTAACAAACTGGCGAGGCAGCTTTTTGTTTTCACACAAAGCAGCGGAGCAGCAACAGCGGGTCGGGGGCTGTTGTCTGTAGCTCGTCCTGTAATTATCTCCATCAGTAGTAGATATCCAGGGGATCTCACGTCAGCTGCTAAGGTGAGTCTCAGCATATGGATTTGGTTATAGCCTACACAATACAGGCTACAGTGAGCGCTCAAGAGCTGATATATCCCCTTTATAATATTCTTTCTATTAAATTAAGTGATGGAATGTATCATTGCTATGTGCAGGTCCTTATTCATTAATACATTTATACTATCTTTGCAGGGAGTTTAACTTTTGCTTAAGTTCTTTTGCAGTTTTGTGGGCCAAACTTGTTAATTGAGGTAGCCTATTTATTAAGGCATTTGAATAACGGTACCATTCAAATTCAGGTTAAAGGATGCTGATCATCTAAATGCTTGTAACTTCATTACAACATTCCTAGTTATGTCAAGGAATTGTATTTGGTTACATCCTGCAGAGTAGACTGTAGCTATTAAAAAAAGGACCTATCCTTTTTTTTCCAGGTCAGTAAGCTACACCTGCAAGGCAAGGTAACTTTATTTACATAGCAAATTTCAGGAACAAGGCAATTCAAAGTGCTTTACATAAAACTTAAATTAAAGAGATAATAGCACAAAAAAACAGCTAAAATAGAATAAGAGGTATAAAATACAATAATAAAAGTTACAGTAAAGTGTAAGAAATCAACAACTGATTTAATAAAAGGCAGTGTCAAACAGAAAAGTCTTCAGCCTTGATTTAAAAGAACTAAGCACTGCAGAGGAACTGCAGTTTTCTGGGAGTTTTTGCCAGATATGTGGAGCATAAAAACTGAACGCTGCTTCTCCATGTTTAGTTGTGATTCTGGGCACAGAAAGCAGACCTGTCCCAGACGACCTGAGAGATCTGGATGGTTCATAATGTAACAAAAGATCAGAACTGTATTTTGTCCCTGAACCATTCAGTGATTTATAAACTAAGTAGTATTTATTGTTGAAATCAATTCTTTGAGGGACAGTATGCTAGTGTAAAGAACTGCAGTCATTTTTCTTCTTTCTAATTGATTTTCTTAGGGAGACACTTGTAGTGCACCCGTTGTAGCAGGATTTGTTAATGCCTGCAGCTATTATGTAACGTAGTGTCGTGGATTTTGCTATGTACGACTTACTTAATTAATGAATTATTCAAGGTGACCAAGATGGTGATAAAATTAAGGACCTTTATTTCAAACCAAAGCTCCTGAGTTCACTCTGCAGAGTATGACTAAAGACATTCTAATAGCACCCAGTACTTTATACAGTGGGGGATGGACTTAATTGCACAGCATAGTACGTCATCTGACAGCACATGTCATATAAACATATAGTTTTTAATCAAATAAGGCGTATTTAGAAAACTTGTACACCAATTACAGCACCATAATTCCTGCAAACAGCTTTAGAACAAGCGACTGTTTGTTAAAGTGCACGTTTTGGCCTGTGCATGTAGAAAACTCTTCTCATTACCCTTCTCGCATAAGTAGCTCTTTGTAGGTGCCCCAGGTGTGTGGTAAGACGTGTATGTGTGCCAGGAAAATAAGTGAAGATGTTGGGACCCCTGGGTTTAATTTCATTGGTGTTTCTCTACCCACACAAATGAATCCTATAAGACCCCATGAGGGCTCCTTGATTTCCCCCTCAGGGCTCTGCTGTGGGTTTGGAGGGGGGCTGGGTTTGCATCTAATTCCCTTTTACATCTCCTTATTAATAAACACAGCCCTAAGGACTATTTCTCATCTTGGTTACACAGTTACCGGTATAATATAAACAGGATAATATTAACACCGGGCAGAACATAGCTTAATCTGAGTATTAGTATTCAGGATTGAAAAGTTATAGTGGTAGTTGGTATTTTTTCCAAAAACTGTAAATTCTTCTTGTTCAGGGTGTCCTGATTATATTGACCAACTAATATACAGGTTGTATGTAAGAAGTACATCGTGATGGAAAGTAACTAAGTAGATTTACTCAAGTATACTAAACGTAAGTTGAGAGTATTATCATTTAATGTTACTTTTTACTTCAGCTCCACAACATTTCAGAGGAAAATGTTGGACTTTTTACTTCACTGCATTCGTTTGACAACTTTGAGGATTAAGGATTTACAAAATATATAATCAGCTCATAAAGTATGATGTATCATTATAGATTAAACTAGCTGACAGTAGATAAAGTAGCTTTACTCCTAGCAACATAAAATGCTGCTCACACAGTCATTTCTAATGATAATCCAATAATATAGAATACTGACAGGGGCCATTCTTCTACCTTATGAATCCTTGAATCGATTTTTAGTATTTCATATTTCTGCACTTCTACTAAAGTAACATTTTGAATGCAGGACTTGTAGTGGAGTATTTTTATCTTGAGGTACTGCCTCTGTGTTCTCTGTGTGCTCATGAGCATGTTCTTTTTTCTTTTCTTTTAAATTGATCAATCTCTTCCAAATCCTCTGTCTTCCTCCTCACCTTCACCCCCCTTCCCCCTTCCAACCATCTCTTTCTTATAGCTTGAATCTCACAACACTCCACCTCCATTTTCCTTCCATCCAGCTTGAAAGATGAACTTCAAGAACTTAAGGGAGTACCTGTCCTGGCTGTACTACCAGTACCTGCTCATCACTGGCATCTATGTCCTGGAGCCCTGGGAGAAGTCCATCTTCAACTCCATCCTCTTCTCCGCCATCGCCATGGTGATCTACACCTCGTATGTCTTTGTGCCCATCCACATGCGCCTCGCACTGGAGTTTTTCTCTAAGATCATCGGCGACCAGCCTGAGAGCACCGTGGCACTCATGAACTAAAAGATGGAGAGAATATGGAGGAAAAAGAGGCAGCAACTGGGTGGATTAGCACCTCAGATAATCAAGACTGAAAATATGAAGATCTTAATGAAATGATCTGGAAATCAGAGCCTTACTATCTTCTTTACATCCCAAGCCCTCTGGTGTTACCCCATGGTATTAGACACACAACTCTACATTACTTTCACCCCCTCGCTGTGAAACGTCTTGTGAAATGTTGATTGTCCTATTTGTTTTTGTCTTTCTCACCATACGTCCTGCGTGAGTGCATACCACCTCTGGGTTTTGCATGATAGGGTTATACATGGGTAGTACATAGTACTCGTCTCACTACAAAATACTAGACTCTCTTCTTTACATCATGACTTTTATGCTACAGTCCCACTTCCATAAAAAAGAAACATGTTAGAGACAGATTAAAAAGTGTTTGTAATCAGAGCAGCAGAGGCGGAGATATCCTGACTTTTAGTCTCAAGTCAAAACCCTGAAACACCCTATTTCCCCATAAAATAACTCAATAGGGTATTTTCGTAGACCCTCCATGACTGGTTAACACCCACACCTTTAAACCACCCCAAGCCATTTACTATGTAGTGCACAAAATTCTCTTGTCGTTTTATAGTGTCTAAATTTGGAGTGTGAAATTGATGCAATGTTTAATGCCCTCAAACGTGCCAACAATAGAGCAAAAAGAGTTGTGTTCTAGGACACTATTTTCTGCCATAAATCCCATAGAGCAATCATTGCATTTTATAGATGCAAAATGATTCATAAGTGTCTGAATTCTAAACGTACTGCTCACTACAGAGTGAAGTGGTGAGCGAGGGAGTGCATGGCTTATACACAGCCTTAGGAAAGCTCCTTTCAGAGCCACAGAATACATCCAGCTGTTTTTACAGGCTGAGTAGGACTCTGGGACAAGTAAACTGAACTTGATGTGTAAAACTGGTGGAGTTCCCCTTTAAGTATGTGTTTATCTGCTGCATGTTCGACGCCATGTTATCACCGATTGGGAATTGCTCTCTGATAAAACTGGGGAGTTAGAACTCATTCCATGATTTTTTGACATATTACTGGTTGATCTTTGGTTTTGTATCAGAACCATTATCACCTTTTTAGTTGTCTGCATGCACTGGGATACTAACTGACAGGGTAAAGTGCACATTTTCAGAAGTCAAGAGAGAGTAGATAGAAAAGCCCAAGCTGTGCAATGACTCTAAAAGTGTCACAATCTGTTACACAGTTGAGGAATTTACAGATTTACTGGTCTGTGAATTATAAAACAAATAACGCAACCCCCCCGCCGTTTAAACTGTTAGTATGTCAGGAAGGTGTGCTCGGCACAGCAAATATTGATACAACACACCTTTGCTTTAGGCTTGGCTTTGTTAATGATGTAGCTTTATGTAGCCTCTCAACTCAAATCAGAACTGTTTGCTGTCACATGCAAAATGCTAATTGGCCTGATTGGTCTTCCTCACCTATAGTTGATCTATAGAGAATGAAAGGGAGAGAGAATGAGTCGTATAGGGTTTCTGGTAGTTGTGATGAGCATTTCGTGCTTAAGATCATCTTTGATCATTTGTGCTTATTTGTTAAAGGGCTCGCTGACTACAGTCTAATCATGGTCTCAAGTTCCTTTTATTTATATGTAGTTATATATTTATATACAATGGTAAATGCTTGGCTGGTTACAATGTCCATTACCAAACTTTTTTGATTATTTATATCTGTGTTCTCTTGTGGCCTTAAATAACACATCATTTGTTCTTTAGTTTGTTTTTTTCCACCTGACAGTGCTTTTATATTGTTCCAGTTTGTGTCATTTCATTTTTTTGTTTTGTTAAACAGATGTAGTAGTCCCAGACATTTCCTGTTCTAAGAATGAAGCTTTTTTTCATCATTAACCAAAATCAATGTTTCATGGCAACACATCACTGCAATATTCAGAAAATAAAGACATCTGAAGATACTTAGACGACTGTTGTCTTTCTCATCCTCTTTTGTTTTTTGACATGAATGTCTGCGCATACTGATGGTTTAAAATATGTATTCACGCAGTATACTAATCTTTGTTATGCCTTTAGTCAAGCAGAGCAGTTACTTTGAAACGCAAAAACAAGCAAAACAATGGCTTTTGGGTCGCACAATCCTGACACAATTGACCGTACCACATCAAGTGATTTTGCACAATAAGAGGCAGAGCCACCTAACCAGTTCCACCTAGACAGTGCATACATGAATATCCAGGGGCTTTGCTTTCCCTAATGCAGATACTAGGCAACGCTTCAATGCCCACAAAGCTCTGTTTACCTCAGGTCTATGTCCACAGAAACAATTCAAATCCATGTTAAGGATGATAAAAGAAACATGACTTGCTGGTAGAATAGTGTGAAATCAATAGGGATGAGCGAGCAGGACATTGTTATCAGTTTAGGGACTCATCAGGTAACTATGTTTGTGCCTTGCAACTGGAAACCTCCATCCTGTTTTTTCCCAGTTGCTGCAACACCCTGAGTTCTGAACTTGCACATGTACACTAAGCTCATCCCAAGGTACCACTGAAGCCCTCTCTACTCCTTTCCTTTCCTTTCTTACATTTCCTTTCCTTTCCATTCCTTTCCTTTCCATTTCCTTCTTCTTCTTCTTCTTCTTCTTCTTCTTCTTCTTCTTTCTTCTCCCTTTATTTACTCTCTTTACCTCTTTCCTTACCTTTCCTACCCTTTCCTCTCCTCTCCTCCACACATTTCCTTTCCATTGTTCTTGTTTCCTTTCCTTTCTTCCTTTTCCATTTCTCTCTTCCGTTCACATTTCCCCTCCTCTCCTCTCCTCTCCTCTCCTCTCCTCTCCTCTCCTCTCCTCCTCCTCCCTCCTCCTCCCTTTCTTTTCAACTCTCCCTTTCTTTTCTTTCCTGTCCTTTCCTTTCCTTCACTTCACTTCCTCTCCTCTCAGGTCCAGCTCTGTCTCATACTATCCTACGCAAGTCTGCCTCGGAGTCTATGAAGAACTTCTGATGTTAATTTGTATCCCATGAAGAAAGAGGCCAGAGGTTATCTCCATAATGACAAGGTGTAAACAAAGCAATCTTTCTTTGTTAATCTGCAGACTACTGAAAACCTGCAGGGGTGGTGTATTGTTTCTGCTGTGGTTACATGGGACTCCAAGCAACTGTCACGTCCGCAGACAGAGAGGTTCAAAAAGTCTTGAATCAGGGCTGTAATCACCTGTAATCAAACATTACTATACTATGACTTTTTCATGAAATCTTCTCTGAAATTTCAATTCAATTTTTTGTGACACACAATGTCATATTATGTAGACTGGATGGAGAATTTAAGTGACAGCTGTTTATTTCTTGCAATGAAAAAAATGATGCTGTGTGTCAGGAGAAGTGCTGTTTTACTGTGACTGGGTATAATTCTGTGAGATCGTATGATTTACAATTACTCTGTATCATTTTGTGTTTCCTGTGTTTTGATGGAAGTTAGAGCAACTAGAGGGGTCAAAATTACACCATTATGACAATAATGCAGAAATATATAATATATCTTTAAAAACATGTATTGGGTGTGTTAGTAATACACACCATATTGACAATAACAATACACGTCCTCTAATTACAGGACGGCCTTTAAGGGTATTGATATTATCAGCATATATCTAGTTTAAAGTCACTAACAAAAAAATCCTTACTTGAGATAGGCATCTTGCAAGATTTCATTCTTGTTTTATTACAGAGACAAGTCAATTAATTTGATTGTAATTTTATTTGCTCCAGTTTATGGCTTGATCAAATGTTTGCCACAAAATCAGTATATTTTAAAGACATCAGATTAATTTTACATTGTATTGTATGATAAACTAATGTGACCAATAAATCTGAATGTTTTCTGGTTAATTGTATGACTCAGTGTTGTGATTTATTGTGAAAACAAATCCAATTGCAATGATTGGGTAGTTTTTGAATGTCAAAGTCTGTAACATAAAAAAGAAGAGAGACAGGACATGACAATACCCTGTTAATATAATATACTATAGCGTCATTTAACAGGCCTGTTTTCAGGGAACTTGTTTGCACGGTTGGGTGTGTGTGTCTTGGTTAAACACTTTTTGAACCGTATTTTTCCTTGTAATGATAAGAAAAGGTTATTTTATGGATATAGAATACATTTTCATACTTTGTCAGCCAACAAGCTTCTCTACTTGTACATTTTCTTTTAATTGTTGGATTTCTCTTTTTGAGTCAAAACTCTTCAGAGAAAAGCAGAGGTTCTAAAAACATTAATGGCAAACAATAAGCACAGATTAGATTAGACACAAAGGCCCAAGAAGTAACATGATTTGTGAATGTAATTGCATCCGCAACTGAGATCATGTACAGGATCACAGTATCACGGTTTGAGGATAAATTAATCTATTGTTTTATGTTCTACTGCATGTGTACATCAGCTTTATTTCTTGACTGATCCTGGTGCAATCAGACAAGGTTTGTGCTGTGACATTTACAGTAGAGTGATTGTGCAATTATTGACATGCCTTGTTGATCAAAGATGGAGGAGGAATTCTCCTCATGACACAACTGCCAGCTCCACAGTACATTATATCTGATCTACGAATCAGTCAATATGAGTCTAGGAGTGGTTGGCCTAATAAAAAAACAAAGCCCAGCAAGGCTTTAAACCGCAACTGGAGCCAAACCCTGATGTGGTCAATGGACTTTAAATGGAACATTTTTTTGTTGTGCTACGTTTGGCTCAAACTGTAGTAAAAGCTGGTGAAGAGCAGTGTAGCTTAATAAAGAAGCAGGATGTTTGTGCTCCTAAATATAAAAAGCAACATCTTCATGGCCATCTGGATATTGTAAATATTACAGCTTATAGGTGTTCATATGAGCTGATATATACTCAGCAATAAAAGAAACTGTCCTGTCACTTTCAACTGCTTTTATATTTTAAGCAAACTTAACATTTGCAAATATTTGCAAGATTAAAAGATTTAACAACTAAGACATAAACTGAACAATTTTCACAGACATGTGACTGACAGAAATAGAATAATGTGTCCCTGAACAAAAGGGTCAAAATCAAAAGTAGCCCTCAGTATCTGGTGTGGCCACCAGCTGCATTAAGTACTGCAGTACATCTCCTCCTCATGTACTGAACCAGACTGGCCAGTTCTTGCGCTTGTTGTTGCCATCCTGTACCTGTCCCGCAGGTGTGATATTCGGATGTACCGATCCTGTTCAGGTGTTGTTGCACGTGGTCTGTCACTGCGAGGACGATCAGCTGTGCTTCCTGTCTCCCTGTAGCGCTGTCTTAGGCGTCTCACAGTAGGGACATTGCAATGTACTGCCCTGGCCACATCTGCTGTCCTCATGCCTCCTTGCACCATGCCTAAGTTCACGCAGATTAGCAGGGACCCTGGGTGTCTTTCTTTTGGTGTTTTTCAGAGTCAGTACTTTTACATTCCTAATTTTCTTTTAACTGTGACCTTAATTTCCTACCGCCTGCAAGCTGTTATTGTCTTTTCGACCGTTCAACAGGTGCATGTTCATTTATTGTTTATGGTTCATTGAACAAGCATGAAAAACATTGTTTAAACTCTTGACAATGAAGATCTCTAAAGTTATTTTGATTTTTACAAAAGTATCTTTAAAATACAGTGTCCTGAAAAAGGGGCGTTTCTTTTTTTGCTGAGTTTATGTTTTTGTGCATGCAGGATCCTTGAGGTTAAACCTAAATCACAAGTCTGCCACCAAGTGGTCAAGTAAAGAAATCATATTTTCCTCAATGTGGTAAAGATGTGATAACAATAATCTTATTGTATGCACAAGTAGAATCATCACAAGTCTCTGAATCTAGTTAAGAAAGCACTATAGAGCCAATAATTCACTTTTGACTAGGTGGTTCACATTGTGGTATATTTCAGAGTATGCTGCTGTAGGTCTATATTAATAGAAAAGAGGGACATTTTCATCAATGTGTGCAAGCTGCACAACTGATCAACTGGCTGCTGGCTGTAGCTTAACAGACATAGAGAGTGGTATCAATATTTTCATCGGGCTCTTGGGAAGAAAGTTGAAAAATGTCAAATTATTGCTTTGAATCTATGATGCCTTCATCAGTGTAGGAAAAATAAATCTCAGAAAATGTGTCTAAGCTAAGGTAGAACACAATCAACAATGAATTATAAAAAAAGAACACAATACGGTTTCCATGAAATGCAAAAATCTATTCAAAAACAACATTGAATGATTATAATGCTGATTTCACTTTTTTGGATATACTATACTTTTACCTTTTTTATATATACTTTACTTTCTCATTTTCCGACTATACTATGACTTTCTTATCACTTTTTTCGACATACTCTACTGTGACTTTTTCAGCATACTATACTATGACTTTTTTATCCCTTTTTTTCTCGACATACTACACTACGACTTTTTTCAACATGCCTATTCATGACTATTTTATGCTATGACTTTTTTTGACATATTATACTATGACTATTTTCACTTCTTTCGACATAGTATACTATGACGTTTTTATCACTTTTTTGACATACTCTACTGTTACTTTTTCAACATACTATACGATCACTTTTTTATCACTTTTTTTCTTGACATACTACACTACGACTTTTTTCGACATGCTATACTATGACTATTTTTCACTTTTTTCGATATACTATACCATGACTTTTTTATCACTTCTTTCGACATACTATGCTATGACCTTTTTCTGAATGCTATTTTATGACTTTTTTCGATATACTGTACTATGACTTTTTTCTACATAGTATACTAAGACTATGACTTTCTTATCACTTTTTTGTCACTTTTTTCGACATACTCTACTGTGACTTTTTCAACATACTATACTATGACTTTTTTTATCCCTTTTTTTCTCGACATACTACACTACCACTTTTTTCGACATACTATATTATGACTTTTTTCGACACAGTGTACTAAGACTATTTTATCACTTTTTCGACATAATGAACTATGACTTTTTTCAACATACTATACTATGACTTTTTATTACTTTTTTCGACATACTATACTATGACTTTTTATTACTTTTTTCGACATACTATACTATGACTTTTTATCACTTTTTTCAACATACTATACTATGACTTTTTATCACTTTTTTTCGACATACTATACTATATGTTTTTATTACTTTTTTCGACATACTATTCTATGACTTTTTATTACTTTTTTCGACATACTATACTATGACTTTTTATTACTTTTTTCGACATACTATACTATGACTTTTTATGACATACTATACTATGACTTTTTATTACTTTTTTTGACATACTATACTATGACTTTTTTTAATCACTTTTTCGACATACTCTACTGTGACTTATTTAGACATACTATACTATGACTTTTTTTAATCACTTTTTCGACATACTCTACTGTGACTTATTTAGACATACTATACTATGACTTTTTGATTACTGTTTTTTCAACATCCACCAAAACAAGTTCCTTCCCGAGGCTATTTTCCAGCTGCACCGGGGCTCCGTGTAGCGCTCAGCGCTGCCCATGACGATTTTGATTGGTTTAAAGAAATGCCAATAAACCAGATCATGTTTTTCTCCCATCCCAGAATGCTGTGTGGACTAGCCAGACCCTCCTCTGCAGCTCCGCAGCGTTGTCTCAGTAGCAAGCAGTCATACACAAAAAGGTGTGATAATTAAACATCAAAGCCAGGGCAAGGCTTGATTACAGCTGGACATACCAGTTGCTGTTCTCCTATACCATGACACCGCACTTTGCCCCAGACAGAAGAATTACAATTACACACAGTAATATGAACAACAACACATTACAATTGATTTATATTTATTATTTGTATGAAAATATTGAACACAGCTGTGATTGAGATTTCCTTATTTGGTAATATTTCCCATTTTACCAACACATTCATTACCGACAAAAGCCGACAATTCAGTTTAGCATCAGCTTTTACAAAAAAATGCATACAATATTGGTATTGTTTGTCTTTTTTTAAGACATTCTTATTAATTAGAACCATTTCCACTTTTCCCTACAACTTCACCTACAACAATTTGGTGTAGCGACAGGTTAAAAAAAAAAAAAACTTAAATTATTCCAATTTTAGTTTGATACATTATTGGTATTATTCAACATTTCAATGAAATTCATTCTAATTAAAACCCATCCCACTTTTCCAACTTTTCTCACTTCTTCACCTTCTTCTGTCCAAATATGCCAGCAATCCAGTTTAGCTTTAGCAATTTAGCTTTTCAGCATTCCCAAGCATTTTCTGCAGGAAATGCATTCTCTAGTTCATTTTTAATATCTTCTTGATCTGCACTGATCTGTGTTTGTTGCACTTCTTCAAAACAGCTTTTGTGGAAAAGGCCATCATGTTTACACAACCAACTTTGAGCACATTAGAAACGTGTGACAGGAGAAGTTTGTTTTGTACTCTGACTCTGTGAGATGTGTCTTCGCTGCCAGCAGATCTCCTGCCATAGTCATTAGCTGCTAATTCTGCAGGATCTAGATTTCCTTTGATAAGATCCCACAGTAAAGAACAAAAAAACTGTCTATGGCCTTAGTAGTACTGGAATAATCATACAGAGAGTGGCTGGTTAGTTGGTTACTAAACAAGTCTCCATCTTATTGTCTCATTCTCACCCTCTCTATACACATTCACTGCAACTTCAGGATCTCCCTTACATGAATAGGGTTAATGTAAGGCAATACACCTCCATCCATCCAAGTCATCTTAGGTCCTCTCTCTGCTCGGCTGCACCCGTTGAGTAAGTTAACTCTTCCTTATCCAGGGCTCTATAGTGTGTGTGGATGGAGGCTGAGGGCAGGGCCGGTGCCAGTGTTAAATGAACGGACAGGTGAGCGGCGCCTGAGTCCTCTGTGACCAGCTGGGCACTGTAAGCTGACCGCTGCCGTTGTGTGTGGTCTGAATGGAGCTGAGAGACGACGGGGGTTGAGGTCGGGCCTGGAGAACCCCAGAGGAACCCCTCTCTCAGGACTCAGCTGCATATCTTACACTCCATCTGTTTGCCTTTTATGGAGGGGTAAGTCAGGGACACTTCACCTGAGCTGCTGGGAAGGAGGGAGAAGAAGAGCATGTGAAAGGAGGTTAGGAGGTAAAGGAAAGTAGCCTACACGAGAACATAAAAAATGGTTTAAATAAACACAATCTTCTCCTATTTAGTGGCCCTCATCCCACCATCACCCCTCTCTGTTTCCCAAACTTCATTTCCCTTCTTCCTGCTCACTCATAGCTGGTCATAGATCCCTCTGGGGACGTGAGGTCTTTGACAACTGAAGCATGTCCGTTGCTCAAACATTCATTCACTGGCCAGTCAAGAGTTTAGACTAGACAGCTACCAGAAAATCACTTTTCTATGAAAACCCAATGCTATCTTGTTACAGCGTAATAAAGAATCTTTGTCCAGCAACACAGTATAAATCATAGTTAGCAAATGTAGCTGCCAGCAGTCTTGAGGGCTCATGTGCAGAAAGTTGGTCACAGTGATCAGGCAAGCATTGCAACTGCACTGATTTAAATGAGATAAGCTGGTTCCTTTGACAAACAGCTCAGGTTTAGCAACTGTTGAGTGAGGAGATTATCAGTGCTCTTAAGGCTAAATCTTTCTTCTGGATGTTCACCAAGTACCAGTAGATTGTAAATACTTAGCCCCCGTGGTGCTGATCTTAGTCATTTTAAATTCAATTGCTGCAGATATATAGGAGTGAAATGTCAACATGCAACTGAGTGGCACTATACATGTAAAAAAGATCTGTAAAAAACAGTTTGCACCTTCATGCAGAATACTGTCCAAACCTATGCTTTAAAAAAAAGAGTTGTAGTGTTGCCCTGGCCTCTGTCATAGAACCCTCTTTGCTTGGCTTTGTCCCACCCTAAGAGCCTGGGTAGTAGGTTGGATTTTGGAGGAATGCCTCCCATATCGGGTGACCCATTGCCCCACGGCCTTTGCTCCTCGCCTAGCTCGCAGCGAGGTAGTGCTCCTGGCGGGCGCTGTATCCCGTGTCACAAAAGCACCTTTCTACACAACAGGGGTACAGAGAATGGGCCACAGCACAGTGGTTCTCCTTGGGTCGGCTCCAGCCCGCCGTAGTTGGATTTCAGACCTCCCCCTGTGCTTCCAGCAAACACCCTCATTGGTGGGGATGTTCTTTTGCCCAAGCCTGGCAGAGATATCAGAGAGACCTGGAGCTCCTGGTGCTGCCTCCAAACCGCTAGAGAGGATAAATGACCTACCACTTATGCATAACTGGGTGAGTCTTATTCATTTTGTTAAATTATACATTTTGCACAGAAAGTTGATTGATGGGTTACTTATTAAATTATTGTTTTTATGTGTAACGAATGGCATATGTTGAGGAGCGTACTGAACTTGATAAAGATGATGAATATGCAGGTTTTCATTGCAGTTAAACGTTGTAGCAGCAGCATTTAATGATAAAAGCCATAAAATCAGCTTTGAATAGTCAAACTGCAGACTTTTCCAGTCACAATGGCACATGACTGAGAAACAAAGTAGCTCCAACCTGAAATTAGCGGTGTAGAAAGTGCACAAGTGGAAATATAGGAACGGAGAAAAATAATCCAAATTGAAGAAACAATATGGAGAATGATAGTAGATGAGAGGAGAGGTAGCTTGGCAGTGCTGAGTGTTTTTGCAACAGCGAACTGCTGATCAGATGTGCTATTTTTGTAACCTCTTGTCTTTAAACCTGAAGTGGATGGGAAATGAAATGAGTGTGAAAGTGAAGAACAGAAGAAAAGAGCTTTTAAACTCTGTTCTCAGATCCCAGTCAACCATGAGGATTATCTCCTGTCAGTCTACCCTTGTGGCTGTAGTTGTGGTTACACTCACTGTGGTGTCCTGCGCTGAAGCTAAGACTACACAGAAGCCAAAGTACCAGTACACCAAGAAACCCGTCCCTCAGATCACCGTGCACAGCCCTGTGACCACCAGCATGCCCAAGACTCTCAAGATAGTGCCGAGCGCAAATCCCGTGGATCCCCATCCGCTGCCCACCACAGAGATGACCACCTATCCAAATCAGGTCCCTCCACAGTACTACACAGACACCACCGAGCCCCCTGGTGCTGGCCCTGAGAATTACACTCTAGATTACAACGAGTGCTATTTCAACTTCTGCGAGTGTTGTCCACCTGAGAGAGGCCCCAGGGGGCCAAAGGGAGACAGAGGCATGGCAGGTATAAGACTCACTGATAAAACACATTTGAGAAAAATGCTTTTGATTTAATCAATTCATTTGTTTGTTTTCAACATTTTGAACTTATCCTATGTTTCCTTATGTAGGGCCACCTGGTGAAAGAGGCCTTACAGGAGCAGCTGGTTTACCTGGACCACCGGGAGTGAGTGGTCCTATGGGGTTAAGAGGAGACAGAGGTGAGTATAATATGGTTAAATGCACATTTAAAATTGCTTACTACATAAGCATTACAATTATATTATCATATATTACATTATACTAGTATTGATGTGTTATTATTTGATTTACTATAGATAGACAGAAAGGAAGAAGATAGATGGAAAAGAAAGAGCAAAAAAAAGAAGTAAATGTGTGTGTATGCATGGGTATATATGAGCTGTAGGTAGGTAGATATAAAGAAGAATTGTGTTGAATTGTTTTGTTTTTAACTAAAGGATAAAAATAGAGAAAGGGGGTAGGACTAGAAAAGTTTGTTTATGAACTTCTTCCTAATCCTTTTTGAACATGGGAATTTCTTATTTGAATTATTTATAATAATTATGGTAGATTGTGCTGAGAAGTACATGTCCTTATTTATCTGTCATCTTAGGGCCATCTTTTTTTTGTTACATGTTCAAATAAACTACTACTACTACTATTATATTATCATATATTGAAAGAATGCAGCAACGGCATATCATACATTACAAAGACATATTATGAAACACATAAAGCCCAGGGGCCCATTACACAACGGTGATTCAGAATAGTCAGTTTACACAGGCCCCATCAAATATATTGTTCTTCTTCATTTGTTAAAAAAATAAAAATACTCACATTGCTTATGTTGGATATTGTTCATTGAATCAATTTCTCAGGGGATAGAGGTGACAGAGGAAGCAGTGGGCCAGGTGGGCCACCAGGAGCCCCAGGGAAACCAGGACAAAAAGGTGCCAACTTGATCCGTTCATTGTTGAATTGTTTTATATTGTTTCCAGACTTCAACAGTTCTGATATAGTTTTCCTTACCTTGCAGGTGATGTTGGCTCAAAAGGTGAGAAAGGTGAGATAGGGTCGCAAGGTGTCAAAGGTGATAGTGGGGTGAAAGGGGAACCTGGCCAGAATGGGACTGCTGGTGAGAAAGGAGAACCGGGAAAAGAAGGGCCAGCTGGACCTCCAGGAGTGGCTGTTGAGATAGGTCCTAAAGGAGACAAGGGGGATAAGGGGGAGTGTGGCACATTCGGGGAAAGAGGACAGAAAGGTGAGCGAGGGGACACCGGGTCCCCTGGCATTCCAGGAGCGATGGGCATTCCAGGAATGAATGGCAAGCATGGTGCCCCAGGTCCTGTAGGCCTCCGAGGGGATCAGGGACCTGCTGGACCACCAGGAGAACCAGGGTTTACAGGACCTCAGGGACCACAAGGCATAAGAGGAATGCTTGGGCCAAAAGGGGACAGAGGTTACCCTGGGATGAGAGGTGAGCGGGGCATTCGTGGATTCAAAGGAGCTAAGGGATCAGGGGTTCCCCAGAAACGCTCAGCCTTCAGTGTAGGTATCTCTCCAAGAAAGTCCTTCCCACCCTCTGGCTTCCCAATCCGCTTTGACAAAGTTTTCTACAATGAAGAGAACCACTTTAATGTCACTTCCAGTAGCTTTACATGCATCCACGCCGGGGTTTATGTCTTCTCCTACCACATCACCGTACGCAATCAGCCACTGCGAGCCACGCTGGTAGTGAACGGGTCACGACGGGTAAGGACGCGGGACTCTCTGTACGGTCAAGACATCGACCAGGCGTCCACTCTGGTGGTGCTGCAGCTGGCAGTGGGTGATCAGGTGTGGATGGAGACGTTCAGAGACTGGAATGGGGTGTATGCCAGCAATGAGGATGACAGCATCTTCTCTGGATTCCTGCTTTACTCAGACACGGTCTGACTCTCTACTGAAAAAATGTTTCCTCTACTGGACTGTTCCATTCCTGAAAAGGACAAATACTGGTGGTGCTACACTACACTCATTACTTATGAACTGTTGGGAAAGCTTTACAGCACACTAGTATGAAAATGCAAGGACTGGCAAAAAAGGTCATGTTTAGTATCTTTTTATTTTACCTGTTGCCCTCTGAATAAAAACAAGTCTTGTTTACTGATTGTGTATATATATATATATATATATATATATATATATATATATATATATATATACAACATTTTTATATACACAACCTTCATCACGTAACACGCATAAAAAAAGATAAATAAATAAACATAGATGTGGGGTATATTGTCCAGTCCAAAAAATTTGGTAAATTGGTCAATGAGGAATCTTGAAAAAACACACACATTGCCTCCCAGGTAATTAGGGGAAGAAGAAATTAAAAAACGACACTATACAAATGTTTGCAAAATGATAAAGGCAAAACATGCCAATATTCACCATAAATTGAAATCTTACATACAAATATATGATGCATGTGTTAAGTATACAGAGACTATCACTGTGACCTATAATGTAATAAATATGTATTATTATTCTTACTGTAAATCCACTGCCCATGTTATTATACCAATACTTCTAATGAGAAAGCAGTATTGCATGAGGACTACTAAATATTGTACAATAGGGTTGTAAAAAAAAAAATAGTTCATTAAAAAATAAAATCCAGTAGTACATACTGTATGATTCATGCTTTATTTGCTTGCACAATATGACATTAGTTATTATTCCCAGCACTACGGATCCAGTTAGTTTTGTACAGATGAGATCATAAAGTTGACACTTGGTTACATGTAGAATTAATAGTACACAATTAACCATATAAAAAGTGTGCACTGGCAGCACAGTGTACATATGATTGATATCAGATAGCTAAAGATGTGGCAGTTGCATGTTATTACTCTGATTTAGGATCGTGTATTTTCTGTAATGTCCGATAACTTGTCACTATAAGACAGCGTCTGCAGATCCTCCAGACATATCACCAGATCCTCCAGACATATCACTAGATTCCTCAGACATATTGAAGGTGGTAGGGGTAGCAGTTTGTGTGAGAGATTGGACTGTAGATAGCAGAGTGCTTGATGCTGGCTGTGAAGGCTTCAGTGGAAGAGCTGTAGAGTGGGTGCTCACTTCAGCAGGCTGAATAAAAGTGGGAGCTGCAGTGGATCGGTGAGGAGAGGGCCGGGCTGCTGTTGGCTCAGCTGCAGGAGGCTGGGAGAGCACTGGGTCCCTGGTATGATAAGTGTGACGCTTCAGTATCTGTGGTCCTATTGGATCAGATACAAGTTGACCTCAGAAGTTTCGCAATTTTGACACGTTTGAACTTTTAGTCAAGGACACACAGCAGGTTACATTTACTTCTATGTACCTGTGACTTGTCCGAAGCTTTTGGGTTCACTCCACCTGGAGATGCCCAACTCAGGCACCTTGGCCTTGCAGCTGTACTGGCCTGGAGTCCGTTTGACCAGATCATGGTTCTCAGAGGTTGCTGTTCCCAGTCGGTTGTTATTCTTGTAGAAATAGAAGTTTATTGCAGGGGCAGGAGCACGGGCGTTGTATTGGAGGTGGCATATGAGCTTCATCTTCGTTTCTGGAATCAGGTTATTGTCTGCAGAGATCTCCAGAACTGGCTGCGACAGAACCTCTGAGATAGAGCCGCAGAAGAAGAAACATTACTGACACATCCAAATAGTTTAAAAGAATGTTGATATTTCTTTTTTTTTATTTTGGCAATTAATTATGCTAAGATCTTATGGGAATGGTTCAACATTATGGGAAAGGCTCCTCACTTTCTTGCCGAGAGTTAGTTGAAAAGATGAATACTGCTCTCAGATACAAGAGTGGTATTGCTCTTCTAACTTTTGGCAAGAAAGCCAATAAGTGCATTTCCTAAAATGTCTAACTATACATTTAACGTGTGCAAATTCACCAAACTCAGCATATGCAACCCAGAATGTAAACTCACCTAAGACCTGCACCAAAGCGTCAGCTGAAATTACAGAGCGTGTACGTCTGCCTTCATCCCACGATGCCCTACAAGAATAAATTCCTTGGTCCTCGAGGGTCAAGTTATTCAGGTAGAAATGTGGTTGGAGGCCATTCTGTCTCATGACTTCAACGCCATCTTTGTACAGAATCACCTCATGAAGTCGGGGTGTGCCTCGGACGCGACACGTGACCTTTAAGGTTTCTCCGACGAGGCTGGGATGAGGTGGGACTTGCAGGATAGCCCACCCTCCTGAACAAAGATTACAGAGAAGAAAGTGACATTGCAATAACATCTTGTGCTCTTATATTGATATTTACAGTAATAAAACAGGCAAATGGCAGCGTGTTTTAAATGTGACCAAAACTTGGTCACGTTTTCTAAAAATAAACACACAACGGGGCACCATGCAATATTTAAAAGCAGCTGGAGTTCAGTGGTTCCCAATTCTCAGAGTTGACGGGAGTAGCAGAAGTAGGAAAAAAGAGGAAGAAGAGGGTCTGACATGTGAATCAAGGAGATTTCTAATGAAATGATACTGATAAACAAGATCTTACCATCCACGTAAATCTCCAAAGGCAGACTTTGGAGAGTGTGTATGTTTCCCACTAATGTGTCCCTCACTCCTTGGCAGTAAAATTTCCCACTATCTTGAACCTTGGCTTTCCACAGAATGAGGTCCTTCTCAGACTGTGGGAGCTTCGTAGAGTCCCTGAACCACAGGTAGGTCCAGGTGGACTTGTAGGGATCAGTAATGTTGCATGTCAGCTTGACACTCTCTCCAGAGAAGATCCTTGAATCCCCTGACACCATTTCCAATACAGCTCTGAACGAGGTCACACGGGGAACTAAGGAGACAGACACATATGGGTTTGCTGGGGAAGTATATCCCCCCAAAAAAATCTGTATACCTGCACAGTTTCGATTATAAATGTTAATGTTTAGCTCATGAACTTAAAATCACATAATGCCATCTGTTCAGTGGATTGATTGATTCTATTGATACAGTATAATGTATGATTACAAAGGTTAACATTTAGTTATGTGAAGTTGTTCCATATCTAGAATTTAATAATAAGAATAGGTGGTACATACCCTCTGTTACTACAAGCTGTGGTACTGTCGAAAGAACTGAAAAAGGAAAATAATCCAGCATGAGACAAATAAAAGCAGAAAAACAATATTTTAAACACGATACATTTGTGAGATATTACAAATGAACGGAATAAAACTCACCAAGGAGGGAAATGAAAGTGTCCATTTTAATTTTTGTGAGAAACAGAGACTGAGGGAGATTCTTTTATTTCTAGTGGGGAGGGAAGTGAAAATGATGTTCCAACACATCACACAGGATATCCCTTTTTTTTTTTTTTTTTTTTAGAACTAACACTTTCATTTCAAGTGTATTTTTGAACTCTTCCAAAATACTTTCATAGAAACCTAAAGGGGATTACTTTTTCTTTTTTTAAAACAACAAACAAGAATGGATGGGTATTACAATATAAGGGACTATCTCCTTTTGTTATCGAATATTGACAAAAACAAATATTGAGAAAAAAAAAATATATCCATATATTTTGTATATATATACACACACTCCATTACAGACAGAATACCAGCTGACATGGGCAAACGGAGTGAAGACTGGTAGCTGGGGTTAGGAGAAGTGCCAGTTCACCTCCTGGGCACTCCCGCCTGTTAAAGGCAGCCCCCCTCACTCTGACATCTCACCATTAATGCATGTATAGATCCTAGGCATGTGTGTACATTTCGGGCCCGTTTGTATTGTAATAACTAACAACAGAGTGAAAAAACTGTAATTTCCCCTTGTGGTCTCAATAAAGTAGGTCTTAATCTTTTTTACATTTAAGTTTAACAAAATCTCACCACAGGCAGCTAGAAGAATAGAGAGGACACAGAAATAAATTCATACTAAAAAGTCACTTTGATTTGTCTTACTCTGACTTACTCTAATTACTGTCAAATATATTGTATACAGCTTTATAATGTATTTTCTACCTGTTTTATTTTAAATAGTTCCTCTTTTGATTGAATTTTTGTGATGCTGTAAGATTAAAATGTTTCACTGTATTTAGGCTTTTATTATTATTAACTATACAGCAAATCTGAGATTACTTAATACATTTACAAACTTTTGGTCTGCAAGAGCCTATTGACTATTTCCAAAATTAAAATAATATAAGCATACACTGGCGGAAAAGGTTCATGAATTGCAGAATGTTATATTTTGTTAAACTTTTACAATTTCTTTTTTTCCCCCCTTTCATTACGCCACCATGATACAGAACTGTATAAATTGTATCCATATAATTATCAGTGTGCCAACTCCTTATTTATTCCTAGCTTGCAAAATCACAAGTCACGTGAAACTACATGAACAGGAACTGCACCCGAGTGCACATGCATTTTCAGTTTTTATTAATCATCATCACACACCCATAGATGCAAATAAACCAATACTGCCCCAATAAGTTACATTTAAATAAAAGACAGTATCGCGTATTTCCCATGTGATACAATAACAAACCTATTAGATTACAAAGATGTTTTAAACTTCCTTAAAATACCTGATAAATGGCTTGTGCATACAGTGCAATATTAAGTTATTCAAGCTATTGTTTAGGTTTGCATTAAAAGTCCTTTCTCAAACTAATATTGGATAGCAACTGCACATTAACTATACGTGCTGCTAATAGGAATAAAAAAAAGAAAAAAAGATTCAATTCTAGCAACACAAGGAAATCTCAGCCCATGAGCAAAGGAAAACAAACAACTCTCCCAAACATTTCTGCCACGCTGTACATGACTGCCAAATACAAAGACACTGTTAAACAATACTGTTTTCACCAATTATCCTTTTAACTGAATATATCCGTTACTTCCTTCATTAAATGTACTTCTAAATTAAGAGATTTAAAAATCAAACAGAAAAGTGCTTCGAAATCAAATTGGTTATGTTATGTGAATTTTTCTGCACTAGTAAAGCAACCGGCCTTAGGAGTGTTATTGTGTTACTGGAAACGGTATCATCTTTGACTTCTTACCGACTTAATACAACAGCTCCAACGGAGCATAAATCCCCAAACAAATCACCTAAAAACTGATTTTTCTTTGTTGATGGGACACCCTCTAGAAAATATAAATGAATAGATGAAGATTTTACTATTCAATCATTAGAAATCATGTAACATGTCTTGAAGCAATGTTCTTTTAACCAGAGTACTACTGTAAATATTACAGGATTAATATCTCCTATTGCATCCAAAATAATTGATACCTGCCACTCTATAGAAAAATAAAATCACTTCTGTACATCAAGCTTATGGCTGGAGAGCGAGGTCTGCCATGAAAATAAGACCACAATATCCATACACGCTACTTTATGATTTACCGACATTAACGGAACATGACCATGCAATACCCGCTAGCGTTCACACACACGCACTTTCCCGCATGCACAACTGTCACACACGCACATCTCTCTGGATATTTCTCTGTAAGACAGGGAAATACACAGTAAACACAGCACAAATTACGAGCATGACCTGGAGAGTTATTTTAGGGGGAAGTTAAGTTTTGCACAAAACAGATTTCTTCATTTCCTTTGCCGATAACACATTTGACTGGAAACTCCCTATTAGGGGTTACTTGGGCAGTAAGCTTTTGTGTGTCCATTTGAGCCTCCACTGGTCAATTTACCTAGGGCCATCACAATTATGATAACAAAAACCTTCTCTGAAAAGCCGCGAAGAATGACAGAAACATGTTTACAAATCACATCTAACAATTTATACCGTCTGCTTAAATGTAACTACAAGGGTGACCAACGGATGAGTCTCCTGGAAGCCAATCTGTGAAAGGTTTCCCTGCATTTCTCACTTGAAAGGAGAAAGCACCAGTCAGAGCACGCTGGGGTTATATTTCCCAAATAGCCTGGGAACACCAAAAGGACATGACTGGGTCAAGTATGCCAGGACAACTCTGCTTATCCCGAAACTGAAACAGAAGCAAAACATCAGGGCTGCACCGCAAGTGCTGCACCGGAACTTTTGCAACCAGGGCAAAATGCTTAAAATGTAAGTGGTCGCCGGGACTCTCTCTGGGACATTTTGGGAAATGATCATTTGCTTTTTGTTACCTTTTGACAGAGCCGGGCTAGGTGTTTCCCCCTCTGTTTCAAGCCTTTATTCTAAGCTAAGCATCATATTTACTGTACAGACATGACAGAGGCCATTGATCTTCTCATCTAACTCTCTGCCAGACTATTCCTTTAATATAATAGTTCTGTTACTGCTCAGTGTAATTTCAGGGCCTCCTGGACTATGGATGGATGAATGGAATAAAGATGGCCGGAGTGGAAAGAGGGTCCATGTCAGTATGTATGTGCATACGGACAGCAACATTTAACACCAGGGAAAAGGGAAAAGGGGAAGGGTGAAGTAAAGTCTCCAGGGGACTTTTTTTTTCCTTTTTGTAGCAGAGCACATCAGCCAGCAAACACTTGCGGTAGCAGTGGTGGGGGCAGGTGCTCATTCTCAACATTATCAGAGTCGATTGCTGATGATGCTGCAGAAGTTGTCCCACTAGCCGTGGTTGCAGTGGGGTTTTGTGTCTCTGCTGGAAAGCTCTCCAGAACGCTCTGCACCTTCTGCTCCACTTCGTCCGTCCAGTCGATGAGGTCGCTCTCCAACTGGCGAGCCTTCTCCATGACCCTCTCCTGCCTTTCCCCGAGCCCCGTTAGCACGTCCAGCCGCTTGTGGACCTGATTGAGAGCGGCGCTGCCTGGGGAGCAGGAAGAAGCTCCAGAGGACTGTGGCCAGTGGGGGGACGCCTGGCCCGACATGTACAGGTCAAACTCCTCAGAGCTCAGGTTCAGAGACTGGCCGTCCAGCTTCTCAATGAAGGCCACCGCACAGCACTGGAGAGAGGGGATGTGGCGGGTCAGTACAAGAACATCTCACATGGATATCATCAGTCTGTGATTACAGATTCACTGAGATTTAAAAAAAAGTCACTTTTTTTTCTGCATTTGGTTTTTACTGGACAGTTGGATGTATGAATGGAATAAAGATGGCTGGAGTGGAAAGAGGGTCCATGTCAGTATGTATGTCACTCAGATCAATCAGATCTCATTTTAGACCTTTTAATGTGAATAGGTTTGTGAACATGACCAATTTACACTGACAAATTTATGAAAATGAAAGCAGTTGTTGACCAATCACAAGACAGACAACACCAGAAGAACATCAGACCAGAAAAGCAAATATTTTAAAACTTTTAAAAATATATTCAAATGTGAAACACTAGTGGATTAAGGCCCCATAGAACCCTAACGGCTGTGTCCGGCCGGGGACCTTTGTTGCTTGTCATTCCCCATCTCTCTCTTGTCTCTCTCATATAATTGGTTATAAAGTATCAATGGGTTAGGGAATAATTTATTAAACAATAGCATTTATATGTATTTAACGTTAAACCACCTAACGCCTTGAATGTTTCAGAGATTTTAGGACTTTTCCAACGACTATGGCATTCAATAAATTCCAGGGGGTAATTTGTGACAAATGTAACTGTAACTTCTTTATCTCAATCTGTCTTTCCCACTTTGCTACCAGAGTGAACAGCAGCACAGTGAAGCAAGGTTTTCAAAATTTCTAAATAAAGCCATAAGACATGTTACATAAAATGTTAACATTGCATCATGGTTAATTGAGACTGCTGTTTGACTCAGCTGCTTGCGACAGTTTGTCGTTATCCTGTTTTCAAAGATGAATTTCCAGAAGAGCTGGACTGATACAAAAATTGGACATCTGGCTTACGTTATTTAATAACTGTTTTTAAGAATTGTTTTTAGTTGAAACTTATTTTGGGAGGTGTTGATTCAAGGTTATGATTATTTTGGAGTATGTAGTTTGCCGTGCTGTTTAACTGTATTGAATGATAAAGAGAGGTGTTTCTGTCACTTCTGCATTGGCTTCATTTTCCAGCACCGGTGGTAGGCGCTTGATAACACCACACAATTTGACAGAACCACAGCTTCTTCAAAAAAATGTGGAAACGGAGACTTGGGGACACACAAAATAAACCACATAGATGCAAGCCTGTACTTATTTCCTCACCAGATTAGTGAAGTAGTAACCATCCTCTCCAGTCATGAGCCTGCTGGGGTTACTAAAGCGGGTGATGTACTGGATGTTGGACTGCAGTCGCGGAGGGTTTGCTTTCAGCACAATGTAGATGAGCGTGGGGAGGAAATCATCCGCAGACGCAGCCTCTTTCTTGCTGATTTTGATGGCGTTGAAGATGTGCTTGCTGCAACGGGTGATGCATGCCAACTTTTCCTTGGGCACACACTTTGAATCCATTTCAATCACATCTGAAACAATGCCGACATTTGAGAAGACAACAAAATGGTTTAATCTGAAAATCTTGCTGGATTGCTACAGCCAAGATAACGAGGTGATGTCCTACCATGGCCTTCTGAAAAGTAATGAGACTTACCCGTGATGGCTTTGACTACGCTGTCCGACACCTCAGCAATCTCCTCGTCTACAGGAACACACAGCATCTCAATGGTGACCCAATGCAAGGCTCTGTAACAGACCACAATAAAGACTTTGAGTTGCGGCCATTTCGCCTGCAAATGTGTTTTCTAGTGCTCAAAGGGAATGCAGAGAAATGATTATCTGAGAAGCAAATGTAAGCATCATTACAGCTTTTGTTTGCCAACCTGATTCTCTTCTGAATGGCCAGGTCTTTCCTCTCGTCGTCTGTGGTCTCAGGACAGAAGACGTCCTTGTAGAGACGAGTCATCATGTACTTCTCTACTTCATCCATAACACTCTCTACATGATCTGATGAACCTAGGAACAGAAGCGCAAAGATCAAAGATATACCGAGCAAAGACATTTTACACTGACTAATGTAAGTGATATTCACTGTTTCTATTCTTCTTAAGCGTAAGAGTTAAGCAGTACCCTTGAACTGGGTGTGGAGGCGGTCTGAGAGGTTCTGGTAGAAGTCCTGCACACACTCTGACAGCTCATCAGCACCCATGTCCTGAACAAGAAATGGGAATGAACAGATCAGATTTAATTGAATTTTTAGCTTAGAAATACATTCATGGTAAAGGAATAGAAACAAATTTGAGTGATATAACGTGCATCATTTTAATTTTGATAATGTTATCTGTTTAAATGTGGCAATTACTAGGCAATTTTAAATGGAGAAATAGTTCATGTCAATATCAAACTGGATATCTAAAAAACAGTGTTGCTTGGGACAGCACTGTGTGACAGTCTCAATCGGAAGCAATCAAGATTTCACTAGCTGTTTAAGGTATTTGACAATGTCATGTAAAAATAATAAAATAATAAAAGTCCATATGAGTTGAAGCAATACAAGCTCATTTCATTCAGAGATTGCGACGTTAAAATAAATCAGGACAGGTGGTAATGAAACACTATTACAGATAAACACTGTTGAAAGTAGACACATGGTGCAATCACAATGACTTGAAAACTATTAGCATTGCTATCAGTGCTGTATAGTCTCGCATTGCCAGACCTATCTCCACAGCACTGCGGAGGAAGGTCTGGCAACAGGAGCATACACTCCTGGATAGGAGAAAAAAACGGTCAGGGGTTGTTTGCATTTCTTTAAACCAATCACAATTGTCTTGGGCGGCGCTAAGCTTCGGACACAGCGAGCGTGGCTCTTTAAAATGGTCTCGGAAAGGAACTTGTTTTGGTGGAACATTTGCACCCCGCAAAGAAAATGCTGCATACGATATTAAATGAAGTTAACTGTTTACACAATACAGGAATGTGAGCTATATGAATTAGTTGGATACATGGTTAAATGTAATTTGCTCTTAACCAGTGTATCGCCGTGTGAATTTTGTTCATAGCAAATCCCCACCAATCGGTCCCAAAACATCCCAGTTAGAGAGTGAATGCCGTAAACATATTTTCTTTGTAAAATCAATCATTCCAGGAATGAACCAAGCAGGCATGCCTTGTTGCACGATCCAAATTTTTCCTTAAAACTTGCCATTTTCAGTGTGTAACATTGCTCAGAGGTTCCGGTTAACGTTGCTTGAAGCAACCAGAGTTTAAAGTTAACGCAAAGAAAGTGAAAAGTGGGGGACTTCCGGCGGTGCCGGAACTATCCTGTACCCGAGCCGGACTATTGCTGTATGACTTTGAGTAAAAATACAATCTTAAACCAAAAATAAATAGAAGCAAAAGTAATTTGTTAACAGGCTGTCCAGATTTGCATAACTATTCATTTATAGGAATTAAATGGTTCCTACAAACACACAAAAACATGATCAATTATCCACTTCAGCTCACCCGCTTATAGACCATGCTCTCAGTGAAGGCCCGGCACTGTTTGAAGATCTCCCTGCCAGACTTCAGTGGCTTGAGAAAATCAATGAACTCTCGCGTTGCATAATCACTGCCCACAGAAGAATGCCGGCTTGTAGAGGAGCTGGGGCTTGGGCTGGAGTGAGCATCAAAAGGAGTGTCTGGGGGAAGACATTTAATGTTACCCTAATCAAAGCTAAAAAAAAAAAAAAGGATGTACTAAGTATTTTCTCCTGATATCCCTTACAACATGTGGTAGTTGCACCACATGCTGCACTCTATAAGGTTATTTTAACCAAACTGTGTTTAGGTTACCCAGGTCATCAGAACTAATTCCAAAAAAATGCAGGCAGAGAGAAAGTTCAATCAAAGCAAGCCTAACTTGCTAAATGAGTATAAATATCACCATAACTTGATAACAATACAGTAATTGTTTGAATCAAGAACAACAATGAAAACTTGAAAAATAAAGGTTTGATCAATGATTAGCATCTCTAGCAGTTGAGTATGTGCAATAGTATGTACCTTTTTTTGGTGGTGTTTTTGTGGAAGGAGTAAAAAACTTTGTAACTGTATTGACTTTGCTGGACTTTTCCTTAGTTTTTCTTTCTTCAAACTTGCTGAAGGGTGTGATGGTAGGCTGTGTTTGGGCCTTCTGATGTCTGCTATATGCTTCCTCTTCCTCTCTCTGCAGCCTGGGGGAAAGAGAGTACAACTGTAATAGCTGTCAGATGGACAGGCGGACAAAAGAGCAAGCCAACAAAATGAAGAGGTAAAGGAACAATTGACAGAGTATTTGCCTTTTAGGAATAATTGTACACAGGACACGACACAGAGACATACACACCGCTCAGCAAGTGCCCAGTCTTCCTGAATCTGTTTTTGCTTTTCTCTTTGATTTTCCTCTCGCCAGCACTTTGAGCACAGGCCCTGCCAGCCAGTGTTGCCATAAAAACCACATCCTTTTTTGCAAAGCAGCTCTGATTGGTCCAGATGGATCCCACGGCGCTGGGTCGTCATCCTTCACCAAAGTTAGAAATACTGCTAGGGCAACCAGAAGATAGAAAACTTTAACAACCAAAACAGTGACTACGAACAGCAATGCAGTGACAAAAACGGTGCATTATCGTGTGTAAAAGAGACAGTTCCCATTGCCCATTACATTTGCCATTCAAGATCGCAGAACAACTTTCTACAGCATTGACTCACTGGACTCAAGTCCAGGATCTCACCACACGTCGTTAATCACACCCTGCTACAGTAGTTTATTCTAGCACTGACCAAAATGTCTAAGTTAATCAAGGCCCTGACGGCTCTAGTTGATTTCTTTTTTAGGGGCTATTGAAAGCTTGGACCTATTTACTTGTTAGTATTAGCTAATAGCTAGCACCTTTCTCTCGCAGCACTAAACTGACACAGGAGCTAACTCTACAACAGAATATCCTCTTAAAACAGCGTTGTCTATTATTAACATATCATTCTAAACGATTGTTGTAACGTTAGACAAGTATGTTCGCGCGGCAAATCAACAAGGGAATCCACAGCTAACATTAGCTGCTGGTGTTTACCTAGCTAAGCTAATTACACAGCTAACCTAGGCTATACGTTAACTAACGTAAGCTGAATAACCATTATGTTAATGGCGATGCTCTAGGTTGGCTACGTGAATTTTGTGTCAACATACACACTCATTCGCAGTGTCAAAAATCTATCGGGTAACGTTATCGTCGCTCAGGATCCTGTCTACTGTTGGTGGATGTTTACATTAGCTAGCCAAGCAGCTAACGTTAGGTTTGTCCCACAGCCATTTTGTCTGTCAGTAGTTTCTTCTTCTGTGATAGTTTTTTTTGTATGTTACAAATCAATTTATATCGATGATCGCCGTCTAGCGTTACCACATTGCAATAGCCCACGTTATTACTCAGATTGTAAAATAAATGTCATTAATTTGCTACAATGACTCGCCCTTTTCAATGAAAAATAAATACAATTCTATAACACAAGATCTTCTAAGGCACTGTTTAGGTCTCCAATTTCGTTAAACTGCCCCCTTAAAATGTGTTTTACTGGTTTGTCCAGATATTACAACAAGGCGAGTCTGCAGGCACACCTGAGGCTGTAGTGCTTATTGTAAAGAAACCCAAACTCTGGAGATGCGGCCCAAAGTTGTTGTTTTTTTAAAGGAGACATATGTTCATTTTGGGTTCATACTTAAAATAAAACAAATTATTTTTCTCATACTGTCTGTCTGAACATACCTGAAATTTGTATCACGTTGATGTTTGTTCAAGTGATAATTTTTCACCAGTTTTTATTAGTTATTTGATGCTATAAAAACAGGATGAAACGTCATGATTGACAGCTGTGATTGATTCACGATTGGGTGGGTGTAGGCTAGGCAGGAATTCGATAGGCTACCACAGCTCCACTGCCTGATCACTGCTTTGAAGACTTTGGCTCCAAAATTTCAAGATGGCGACGCCCGTATTTGGGATATTTTCATAGACAGAATATAAGAATGGACCAACAGATCCTGTTGCTCTGGACGGAGACCAGTGAAGGATATTAGAAGCACTTTTCCGGTGAGCGCACAGCCTCCAAGAGAGATGACGTAAATGTGACGTGAGCAACCTGTCTGAAAGTTGTAGGCCTAAGTCTTCTGGTAGCTGTGCCAAGAGAAATCTCAATCATTCCCAATCTTACAGAGACGGAGAGCGTGGGTATATGTAAGGAGACAACATGGACACACGCTAATTGCTAACTAAAATGTTACTTAACATTAGTAATTAAACCTAAACAGCTCATGTAAGTGGAAACTGCCTGCGAGCTTCTCCTGTACTATACGGTAATTCCTCTACTATGTGACACAATCGTTAGCCTATTTTTACAAAAACGTCTGCTACGGAGCCAAAACGTGAGGTACAAGGTAATGGAGCCTTTTACACTTTTTCATGTTTCTTTAGAAATAAACAATGGACAAATAGAGTCTTTAAACGCTTCAGATGTAAAGTTATTCGCTGTCAAAGTGATGTCAAAATGAATGGCAGTCAGTTGAATACTAACAGGAGGTGATCGTTTTGTAGCATCAAAATGGCGCCATAGGAGGTTCGAGTTCTGAAGCGAAGCTTAGGAAGCTAACCCCCTTGGATATTTTAGCTTGACTTTTGTAAAATTGGGTGGGAGGAAATTAGCCTGGATGCCAGTCAAACTTAGCCCCGCCCACAACATTTGAGGTTGGGAAGTTCAGTCTGGACTTGATCCGTTGTGGAGCAATGGTACACGATCTGTGCTGCCTGCACGATCCCTTCTGTTGTATGAGGATTTACGACACTGCATGATCTGTTCCCTGCTTCCGGTCGTAGTTGGAGCGGTCTGCCATTAGCCTCCAGAGGCAAGCTAACGTTAGTTTAGCTAACAGCTAATTCGGCTAACCGCTAGCTGAGACAGCATGTAATAACTTTAAAAGACCCTCAAAATAAAACCTGAAAATAACCGTTAAAATATATAACAGCTGTTACGTCAGTTCTACTTTACTTGTGCTAATTTCAAATACAATCAATCAATACTTGTCTTTATTGTTATTACTGTAAGTCTTAATTTAGCTGTAGCCTGCTTTTCCCAGTTTAGTTTGAGTTAACGTTATTTTAGACTGAATCAAGCTGTCAGCTAGCGGTTAGCCGAATTAGATGTTAGCTAAAATAACATTAGCTTCCCAGTGGAGGCCAACGTGGAACAGATCATGCAGTGTTGTATCCTAGGTAAAACAGGATTATCATCTGCGCATGCACGAACATCTTGCGCATGCACATGACGGATCGTGCAGGCAGAACAGATTGGACCAATCAAATTGTCAGGGCGGGCTTTATACGATGATGGACAGATGATCAACAGTAGGCTAACGTAATCAACCACGTCACCAAAGAGCGCTTGGGTTGAATTCGTTTACAACAAAGATGGCTGGAGAATTGAGATGTGTAGATTCTGCCATTGCGTCTTTTATAGAAGATATTGACAGTGCATTACCTTTAACCACAATCGTGTATGTATACACATTGCCACACCCGTCTGCACGACACGGAAACTGCTGCCTCTGCCTTTGCTCTGTCAAAGCCTGCATTTGACTTGCAGCTTCTGTTACATCTGTCTCCGTTGCTCTGATTGGTTGTAGGTCTAACCAATTGAGTGCAGAGGCATTTACTTTCCTGGTTCGGTTGAAACACGCCCCATAATCACAGCCCAATGGAGCAGTATCAGACTCATATTCTCATTATTGGATGTATTAAGAGAACTTGATATAGTGTTCGGTGCAAAGCCCCTTTGATTCCAATGAGAGTGCTCAAAAGCGCATAAAGCCTGACTGGCCCATGACGTCATGATGGACATGCGCACTAGCAACAGTTTGTGTTGTCGTAGCAACCGGTAGCAACATGCACGACATGATCTTCTCTCTCGTGTCTCTTACAAGTATAGTTTGTTCTCTTAATACATCCATGGTATATGTGGCGAACTCATGAACTCGCCGTTTCATATGTTATTCTACATTTTTGGTGTGAATGCTGAAGGCAGGGGAGGCAAATTGACTTTCACATGAGGCACAGTGAGCTTCCAAGTGAAGCCATGTCCACAAACTGCCGCACTGTACAAAATCATACCAGAAATACCAGGAGAAGAAGAGAAACAGGCCCTTTTTGGACAGCCACTGTCCACACATTTCACATTTCTTACACAACACAACATTCTTGCATAGGATGCTGAGCAGGGTGTTATATCTCTCACAGTATTAAACATTAAGCGATAGGGGTTACGGTTTTCGAGCTAGAAGCAGGACTAACAAAGGTGTGCCAGAGCCTCGTCTTGGTGTTGAGGCCTGGGTCAGTTATCAGAGTCAGTCAGTTTGTCAGTTAGTCCATCATGCCATCATGTTAGCTGACAAATAACACCTCCTTTCTTCCACTCCTCTCTTCTTTCTCTACTCCTCTCCTCACCTCCTTTCTTCCTCTCCTCCTTTCCTCTTCTCCTCCTCTCCTTTTCATCTCCTCTTCCTATCTTACCCTCCTCCTATGTGTGTTTGTGTGTGTGTGTCTGTGTGTTTGTGTGGACTTGTTTAACTTGTGGGATCCCAGCAGCTTTGTGGGGCCAAAGTGCTGGACCCCACAAGTTTAAAGGGCTGTTTGAGGGTTAAGACATAACTGCCAACACACCCAACGTTTTATTTCCCCGGATTTCTCCTGTTTTTTAGCCTTATCTCCCGGACCTCTCTCGGCTTGTTATTTATCTCGGGAAACTCCCGTAATTTGCATGGCCAAAACTCCTTTATAAATAATTGGACAGATATTTGTCTAATGTTGACCATTTGCCAGATCTTGTATGAAACGCATCCTATACAATTTTCAACCTGTTTGTCACCTCAACCTTGCAACTCAGTTGCACAGTTGATCTCTGGGCAAGCTTCGCGGAAAATTCAGAGTCAGACCCGAAAGCAAGCTGATAAAAATGACAGGTGAAGGCAGTGTTACCGCAAAGAAATCGAAATATAGCTGTAAATTTCAACAGTGTAATTTCCTGTGTAACGTACAGTATGTGTGTGTGTGTTTGTCTGTGTGTGTGTGTTCAAGTTAAGCTGTTTTAAAAAAAAAATACAAACTCGCCTTAAACTCCCGTCAGGAACACTATCAGTCTTTTGCAGGTGTGGTTTTCTTCAGAAGTGAACACGCTCTTTCCAATGGTTGTTAAAAATTGCACAGGAACTGATTTTTATCAAACAAGTATCCCGGCCTTTACTTGCTGTATTTATTGTGGTTAAAACATTAAACACTGCATTACAACACAGTTGTTATGTTTCAGGTCTCTGTAAGTGAAGTTAAAGGTTAGTTTAGTCTTTTTCAACCTGGACCCTATGACTGGGAACCACAATCTTTGAAATTGCTCCAGTATTTAATTCAATTTTATTTATAGTGTCAAATCACAACAGGAGTTATTTTGGGACACTTTACAGATAGAGTAGGTCTAGACCATACAATTCAATGCATCCAGCAAATTAAAAACCAAAACATTACAGTTTTTTACAATCACTTTGGCACTAATTTCAGAACCTTGTCGTCATTTTTCAAAACTCTAGACACAAAACTCACAACCAATGATCAAAATACACATTTTTTCAAAACTCTAACACTTGTTTCAATTGCTTGGATACAATACACATAAACCTGAGATCATTTGTTCATTTAACAACGATCACCTGTTCAATATGACACAACTTAACATCAATGTATTACTATTTTAAAAAGCAATTCACACATTACATTTCAGATGATTGTCTATTCATTTCATTACAATCATCTAACTATCAATCCATACAACTGCTCAAAATGATAATTAACTGTTGCATTACTCTTAATGCATAGTTGTATGGAAACAGACAAACAGTAATCCATGTTTAGATCATGAAAGTTTCATGAACCAATTAGACTACATTATCTAGGGATGTAGTATTTCATCATCATTCTTTACTGTAATGCATTACTGTTTATCAGACACTGTTTCTATGGTCCCATGTACCACTTTTGAGACTATTTACAGTATTGACAGTACTGCACTGTATGGATGCAGGCCCTTGGAATTGCTTGTCCAATTCTGCCAACTCGTTACTGATGATTGAGATATATACTGTATATGTATATGTATATATATACATATACATATACATATATACTCGTACCACATTGTTCGCCATGCCCGAAGGTTTTTTCCAAGATGTTTGGCTAATTGCGATGTAGATGAGAACCTGTGGCCAAATCCACAAGACAGAGTTGATGAAGATGTAGTGCAGTAATCACTTCTTTGTTTAGCTTTTTACAGTACAAGCAAGTTGAGGAACACTGCATTTAATGTTTTACAATTTTACAGTTCTTTTCTTTTCTATTTTGTAGCTAATTATTTTGCTTTGATTCAAATAAACCTATGTTGTGATCGTACTGTATTGTTTTTCATCAATACATTTCAGATTTTGTTCAATGATTCCACTGTGTCTGTAGTATTCTCTCTACTACTGCATAACTTTTACAGGGATGTATTTACATCTAGTACCATAATGAAACATGTATCACCTATTTTGTACTACAATATTTAATGATTGTACGAACGATGCCACAGTGAAACTATGGGTAGCTTGTGTGTGGGTGATCTAAAGTAACGTTTCAATGGTATTTCACAATCAATTCGTTTTTTGAAACAATGATTGTGCAAGTGCAAGATTTCTTTAAAGATATGAATGCAAAATGAAATGTTTTGAACATTGGACAGTCTGTGTTACAAGTGATGACCGTTTTTAGTTTTGTGTCTAGAGTTTTGAAAAATGACATCACGGTTCTGAAATTAGTAGCAAAGTGATTGTAAAAAACTGTAAAGCTGATGCTTTGTCTCTGGTGTACAACAACAAACCAAAGGTTTATCTTATGTATCATCAGGTTTGATACCAGTAAAGTCACATGAAGAAAGTTCATGCAGTCATTATGAAATTCTTCATTGAAATTCTGTGATAAACGAAGCTAGGATTAGACTGAATGTACTGAAAGTGTTAAGTGTGTGTGTGTGAGTGTGTCTGTGTTTGTGTGTGTGTGTGTCTCTGTGTGTGTGTGTGTGTGTGTGTGTCTATGTGTGTGTGTGTGTGTGTGTGTGTGTGTCTGTGTGTGTTTGTGTGTGTGTGTGTGTGTGTGTGCGTGCGTGTGTGTCTGTGTCTCTCTGCATGTGTGTGTGTGTCAGAGTAGGTTACATACAGTGCCTTGCGAAAGTATTCGGCCCCCTTGAACGTTTCGACCTTTTGCCACATTTCAGGCCTCAAACATAAAGATATAAAAATGTAATTTTTTGTGAAGAATCAACAACAAGTGGGTCCCAATTATGAAGTGGAACGAAATTCATTGGCTATTTCAAACTTTTTTAACAAATAAAAAACTGAAAAAGTGCGTGCGCAAAATTATTCAGCCCCTTTACTTTCAGTGCAGCAAACTCTCTCCAGAAGTTCAGTGAGGATCTCTGAATGATCCAATGTTGACCTAAATGACTAATGATGATAAATAGAATCCAGCTGTGTGTAATCAAGTCTCCGTATAAATGCACCTGCTCTGTGATAGTCTCAGAGGTCCGTTTAAAGCGCAGAGAGAATCATGAAGAACAAGGAACACACCAGGCAGGTCTGAGATACTGTTGTGGAGAAGTTTAAAGCCGGATTTGGATACAAAAAGATTTCCCAAGCTTTAAACATCCCAAGGAGCACTGTGCAAGCGATAATATTGAAATGGAAGGAGTATCAGACCACTACAAATCTACGAAGACCCGTCCGTCCCTCTAAACTTTCAGCTCATACAATGAGAAGACTGATCAGAGATGCAGCCAAGAGGCCCATGATCACTCTGGATGAACTGCAGAGATCTACAGCTGAGGTGGGAGACTCTGTCCATAGGACAACAATCAGTCGTATACTGCACAAATCTGGCCTTTATGGAAGAGTGGCAAGAAGAAAGCCATTTCTTAAAGATATCCATAAAAAGTGTTGTTTAAAGTTTGCCAAAAGCCACCTGGGAGACACACCAAACATGTGGAAGAAGGTGCTGTGGTCAGATGAAACCAAAATCGAACTTTTTGGCAACAATGCAAAACGTTATGTTTGGCGTAAAAGCAACACAGCTCATCACCCTGAACACACCATCCCCACTGTCAAACATGGTGGTGGCAGCATCATGGTTTGGGCCTGCTTTTCTTCAGCAGGGACAGGGAAGATGGTTAAAATTGATGGGAAGATGGATGGAGCCAAATACAGGACCATTCTGGAAGAAAACCTGATGGAGTCTGCAAAAGACCTGAGACTGGGACGGAGATTTGTCTTCCAACAAGACAATGATCCAAAACATAAAGCAAAATCTACAATGGAATGGTTCACAAATAAACATATCCAGGTGTTAGAATGGCCAAGTCAAAGTCCAGACCTGAATCCAATCGAGAATCTGTGGAAAGAACTGAAAACTGCTGTTCACAAACGCTCTCCATCCAACCTCACTGAGCTCAAGCTGTTTTGCAAGGAGGAATGGGCAAAAATGTCAGTCTCTCGATGTGCAAAACTGATAGAGACATACCCCAAGCGACTTACAGCTGTAATCGCAGCAAAAGGTGGCGCTACAAAGTATTAACTTAAGGGGGCTGAATAATTTTGCACGCCCAATATTTCAGTTTTTTATTTGTTTAAAAGGTTTGAAATATCCAATAAATTTCGTTCCACTTCATGATTGTGTCCCACTTGTTGTTTATTTTTCACAAAAAATTACAGTTTTATATCTTTATGTTTGAGGCCTGAAATGTGGCAAAAGGTCGAAAAGTTCAAGGGGGCCGAATACTTTCGCAAGGCACTGTAAAAGCAGGAAACAGAGTTGCCATCTCATCCACCTATAGGCATTATGCAACGCAACCGCCCCTATCCACAGACTGTCGGAAGTTGGGGAGATTTCATGTGTATCTTTCTTTTTCTCAGACTACAGTTTAACCAATTCTGATACGAGATTGGAGAAATGGCAGGTAAGAGTTCCCGAGCTGAGTGCATTTTACAGTTTTTCTCGATTGCTTAAACACATTTCTTGAAACTATGCCTCGTATTCTCAAAACAGTAAACACAAATCCATAACGTCTCACCCAATTCACCAAACATCCTATTTTCAGGTCAAAATGAAGCACTATATCAAAACCATTAACTCTTGCTGAAAAACCAAACTTTGACCTCAGACGGGACACACAAGCCGTCACAACATACACACTAAAACTTTTTAAAACTAACTGTTTTGCTGTTCCCAGCTCCAGAGCAACAGATGAAACAGGACTGGTCCACCACGCTCATCCCTACCACCGAGGCATTCTGGAGGGAGAAAAAGAATGATAGAAAAGTTAGTCATTCATGAAGGCAATATCAAATATTTCACATGGTCTTAAATGACAGATTTAACCTCAGCTATTTGCAACAAGTTTCTGTTCAAGAAAGGTGTTTGTAACAAGTGGGAAACATAGTTTTGTTATTAAAGTCTACAGTGTACATATTTCCAAACATGTGGTACATTTTTGTTATAGTTTTTTCCTTTAAATGTGTTTTTCAGACTTACCCTGCAGACAAAAATTCCATCAGGAATCGTGTGGCCTTGCTAATCACTAATATAAAGTTTACTGAGATAAAACCAGAAATGGAGCTGAGAAGGAGGAGAACATGGAGAAACTGCTCAGGGCTCTGGGATACGAGGTGGTGAAATACAGAAACCTCACAGGAAAGGTACTTTCATTTATTTTTTTTAAAGGAAAATAAAAAAAATAAAAAAATTCAAAGTTGACATAGTGATACAGTAACTTTTTGTATTCTCACAGGCAATTGATGCTGTGAGTTCTCTAAACATTGGAAACTCAAAGAGACAGACAGTGTGGTGGTGGTTATCATGTCTCATGGGAAACAGGGAGCTCTCCTCAGTTGCAACTGGACAAAAGATGATGTTGAGAAACCAGATGAGTTCCCCATCGACAACATTTACAAACACTTGGGCTCAGAGAAGTGTCCAGCGCTGCTGAACAAACCCAAGATCATCATCATCCAGGCCTGCAGAGGAGGTGATCCCATCTATTCTCACACAACAAACACCAATATAAATAAATTTAGGAGCCTGCTAACGTCTTGTTGTTGCCTTCAATCAAGCGATGCTCTCGTGTACTGTACTAAAAGTATGCCACATGTGTTTCAGCGGAGAAAGGATCAGTGCTCGTTAGTGATGATGCAGTGGTCTGTGATGATGCGTCACAGCCAGGTCCACCCCCGTGTGCTGACGAAGAAACATAGATTTGTAGCCACATTTTTTTTTTTTTAAGATTATTTTTTGGGGCTTTTTCCATTTATTTAGAAAGTGGATAGACATGAAAGGGGGAGAAAGATGGGGAATGACACGAAGCAAAGGGTAGCAGGTCGGATTCGAACCATGCGCCGCTGCAGGACTCAGCCAACATGGGGCGAACGCTCTTACTGGGTGAGCTAGAGGTTGTCAGTGACCCAAGTTACAGAAAAAAGAGATGCAAATAGACAACAAAGACCCAATCTAGAACTACTACAAAGGTAAAGCTGCGTCGTTTTGTGTCTCTTTTAGTTTTTGTATTTTGCTCTTTTGTAATTGGGGATGGGGGGAATCTTACATGACTGTATTCAGGGGCCTCCATCCATCCATCTTATCCGCTTATCCGGGGTCGGGTTGCGGGGGCAGCAACTCTAGCAGGGGACCCCAAACTTCCCTTTCCCAAGCCACATTAACCAGCTTCGGCGTGTTGGCGTTCCCAGGCCAGGTTGGCGATATAATCCCTCCACCTAGTCCTGGGTCTTCCCCGAGGCCTTTCGACGCAAAGGAGCAGCGGCTCTACTCCGAGCTCCTCACGGATAACTGAGCTTCTCACCCTATCTCTCAGGAGCCTGCAGTCTTATAATCTATCCTTGATTAAACTTAATTAATATAAACATTTATATTTTTATATATACTTAACAGTGTGTAAGCCTTTGAATTAAAGGAACATAGACATTTTTATCAACTTACATTTAACAGGTTGCTTACTCATGGTTGTCCTGCAACTAGTCACCAGGATATTGGATGATTGGCGTCACCAGGCTCCTAGTTCTTCCATCAAATTTTAAAACACAAGAAATCTAATTTATGAAATCATTTGGATTTTCTATGCAGCCAAAGCAACATTGTTTTCATTTTAAATTTCTTCTTCTTTCTACAAATTGACAACAAAGACACAACGATAAAGCTGCGTCGTTTTGTGTCTCTTTTAGTCTTGGTGTTTTGCTCTTTTGTAATTGGGGTGGGGGGGAATCTTACACAATTGTATTATGTATTATTGTATATGTATATCTCTTGGTAAAAACTAGACAAACATCTTTACCATCAAACATTAATAACTAAGCTCCCTAAAAGCTTGTTTTGATTCTTAATGTGAAATCTCAACATTGAATGGGCATTTACTTTTGTTCTTGCTTGCGTAAATTTTGTCGAGGTAGGATACCAACATTCAGCACTATGATATTTTCAAACGGTTTTCTTGTACGAATAGTTGGACTAGGCTGGGGATGTCTGCTGTTGTGGGCCTAAGCCTATGTCGTGCTCTTTTACTTGATGTGTGACAATGAGCTCTCCAAATAAACTTGACTTAAGTTGATTCCTTGGCTTGTACCTTTGTTCCTACATGCACATATAGCTGCAAACATTTTAAGGTCAAATAATAACATAACGTTTAGACTTAAATGCAAATCTTTACTCACTAATGAAACCTAATATATGCAAGCAATGTTTGTGAAGAAAAAGTAACATGAGCTTAGCAGTAGATGCATAGATTTAAAAGAGATACAGAATGAAAATAAACCTCAATAATCTGCATTGAAAACTGCTAAGAATAGTTACTTCATAGAATAAAAACTAAACATACATTCTCTCTTTCTGTGTAGAAGTAAATGTTCTGTGTACTTTGACTGTGAGGAAAAGGAAATTTCGGAGTCCAGACAAGAGTTGATGGAAAGTAAAGGATATAGTTGCCCTACTAAAATGGGAAGTAATTGCTTGCAATACAAGAACAACATTTCAGTTCATGAGCTGGACAAAACTTAATAAGGGATATTAGAAATTGTGAGGAAATCTATCTCTGTCATCAAACGTTTACTCATATAGCTGTAATGTGGGATGTTTAAACAGGGACAGAACAAAATAATACATTAGCCTAATACAGAAATAGATATACAACCAATGGTCAGAAAAACCACAACAATCAACACAAAGACATTGGTGTAATATATCTCCTTCTGAGAGGGAGATTCAGCCTTCAAAAAAAGATAAGACATTTTGGCTGAGCTCCAATACAACCCAAAAAAATCCTGTGAAGCCCAAAACGCATGTTGTTTTTGTATTATAACTTCTCATCCAATCAGGTTTTATATCTGTTAAACTTTCTCAAAACCTAAAGTTCTTTTTATGTGCATGACATCAGAAATCACTGCTCTAGGCCAAGAAATAGTCCAGAACAACAGTCATAAAATCACAATTTATTGATTTTTATCGATCCTCTCACCTAATTCCTGGAAAAACAACAATGTGTATTCCTTTAATGCTTAAAACAAGGTGAAGTTAATTATTTTGTAACCGTGACCATGGACTGATAAAACATTATCAGGATCAATGTTTGCTACATCTGTAGTGAGAGGCTGGCTGTTCATGAACTACGCTGAGGTATAAGCACTTTGAAAATGATTTGGGTCTTTGATTAAACACAAGTTTGTTTTGATGAACATAACCACCTTTCTGCAGCTTTGTGTTTGTAGAAAAACATGCAAAGCTGTTCAGCAGACTGCAGAACATGCACACTACAAAGGTACACTGTGTGAATCATGACACAAACAGACACAAAGCACAAGTTAGTTCCTCAGGACTTTTGACTGTAAAGAAGGTTTAGAAAACATATTAAAGTAATGTACGTAAAAGTTATCGTAAAATATTTGAGTGCACAGGGCATTTATGCAAGCCTGCTTTCTACTTCATGAGCAGTTCCTGACTGCACAATACAGACCCCCCACTATATAGTACATATTAACTGCCGAACATATGACCCTACGAAATAGGCATCACGTCCTGCCCTGTCTGCTCTGTAGGGATTTCTTAGAGTCCTAACTGAGTCCAACTGCGAGGCAAATAATGAGGACGGTCAGACATGCTGCAATACAACCTCCTATCAGGATCACCTTCTGGAGGGGAGAATAGAAACAAGGAGGGCAAAGTGTCAGCAAATGATTCAGTGGATTTAAAGAGAGAACAAATGAGAAACAGAGACAGGAGGAAAGAAAGGAAGAGCACAGTCTATGATTATAAGTGGGGAATAATTATGTGGATGACCCTTGTAGTAGATTGGGGTCTTGTGATGTATGAAATTCCTCTACCTTTGAGTGCTATTATAGATAGTCACCAATACATGGCAGAGGTGTTCCACTGTGATCTAGGTGAAAGGCACCAGTATTCTCAAGCCCTGGGTGGAGATCAGGTGGAGACACATGGATGCAGGGGGTTATATTCTAATGAGCTTGCATGTTATAGAAAGGGGAACAAAATCTGAATGGCTTGTTGATTCCCATGTTTTCTGAGCAGCCAACAAAAACTAACTGGGTTGTCTTATTTTACAGTTTGTGGGTTGGTAGGCACTCCAGATACCCAAATATATATGCACAAGCAACAGAAACGTGAGTTTTTTATATGTCCCCTTTAAGTAGTCATGTAGAAGTAAAAGTGTACTATAGAACTTGGCCAGAAGGTGGTGTACCAGTAAAGCCCCTATAAGGGTTGATCGTGTGACCATCAGTGTTAAGATATGTGTGTGGCAAAATACTATTATTTTTTACGTGAAAAACAAACGAAAAGGCCAATGTTTTACTATAAGCAACGTGTGAGATTTCCACACTGTTTCTCTGAGGAAGACGCCTGATGCTGATGGTGTATGCTCCAACAACACATTCTCACATCAGATCATGATTCCATTCTGTCCTCTGGCCAACATCTGAAAGCCAGATGTTGTTTTGTGCAGCCTATAAAAATAATTCAAAATGTTACATAATTTTCTTTTCGCAAAAGCCGTTATTACGTTAAATTGGTAACTTAACGCCAACATCTCCAAAGCTATGCGCTCGATGGTCCCGATGCACAGGGAGGAGTTTAGGCGCGAATGTAAACTTGTTGGGCTTTTATCCATACGACTCTGTGAGGGACGCGAGCTGTGTGAATGATGGCAGGTAAGAGGACTTGTGGTCTAAAATGCACTTTGCAAGCAACCATATGCAGGCATAACTCAAGTTGTAAATCGGCGGTAATTAAAATAGCCTTCTGGCGCGTAAAAGAAAGGAATCTATGGGTATGGAGTCTGTAAAGCAAGAAATGATTTGCTTTCTTTGATCAATAGTGGTTATATTTGCAATAGCCTACCGAGGATTACATATAACTTTGTGTGTTCAGATAAACAAAGCACGTTTAAAATCAAGTTCAACTTTGGGGCTGCCTGGGCGTTTCCATATTACGCACACATCTGCAGGATACATGAACGTAAAGTAGCTCCTGTACGGAAACAAACTATTCAGAAGTTAAAATGACAATTCTTCAATCAGTCGGTCAGCCAAATATTAGCAAAGAAAGCGTTTTCAATCAATCCTCAGACATTAATTCACATGGTGGGGAATGCTTTTAAAAGTGTTTTCTTTATTGGCAGTGTGGTTTCACTTTGACTCGCTTGTTGCTTACATGAGAGAAAACGAAAGAACACAAGATCAGCGTACAATTATTTTTTTCGTTAAGATTGTTTACATGCTCTTTGAAAATAAACCCCAAAAGTTCAAGTCTGTGTGCCGCCACCTAATCTTCAACAATCATTACATGTTAGAGATGAAAGATGAAATGATTACAGAGTACATTGAATTTGGTCTTACTGACTTACTTATTTCCTGCACAAAAACCTGCAAAAAAAAAAGAAATTGCCAAAATAAAAATATATTTCTAAATTCATTGTTGAAAAGGAGATTACCAGCTTGCCAGAGGAGTACTTTTGTGGATAAAGCAATGTTAGTATCTGTTGAAATCAAAAAAATTAAGTTGTGTGATTTATTTGGCTTCATATTCCCTCTTCTAGGTGAGCTTGCCAGGATGAGGGGTAGGTTTGTGGACAAGGTGTCCACAGCAGTGATTAAGCAGCTCCTGGACGACCTTTTAGATGATGGTGTCTTGAATGATGGCGAGAAAGACTCGATACTTGAAGGGAACAATACCACAGCAGACAAGACACGCAGTCTCGTTGACATAATAAAGAAGAAAGGAGATGTAGCCAGCAGGAAAATGATCGCTCACCTTTACGAAAGAGATCCAACACTTCACTCTGAACTGGGTCTGGGTCAACCTGTTTAGGTGAGCTGGGCTGGCATACTTGAGCTGATCAACACTAATGTGCTAGGCCTTGGTCCTGAATGTATTTAACTTGGGTGACAAACTAATGTTGTACGCCGTCATGTTCAAATGTATTAAATGGAAGGTAGAATGTGCCTGAAGCAGGAGGAAGTTTTTTCGCCCCTATTTTTGTTTTAAGGATAAATCTGGCATTATTCAATATTCTGTCAACAAATCCCATTATTGATCAAAACCAACAACTCATAGTCCGTCTCAATGTTTTTTGTGAATCTTTAAAATTCAGGTCTCAAACATGGTTTAATTTAAAGAAATCCTCAGTCGATTTCCTAAAACAGCTGGGGACTGTAGTTTTTAACAAATCTTACTCCAAACAGGAGTAAATAATGCATTTTGTGAGGGACTATTTTCAGTTGTGGATTAAAAGACATAGTATTTGCAGCAGCAGGATAGTGTATGTGGGATTGACTCAAAATAATCTACAATGCTAATTGTTATTGTAATGAAGGAAAATGTCCCTCAGTGCAACTTTGTGGCACATTGATGTGTTTAATAGTTATTGGACAACAATGGGGGAATAAGATGTTTTAGGCTTTGACTACACAGGCAATACTTGTTAGTAGGACCAATTTATTGTAGGTTTCGGTCTTTTCACATGATTTGTTGACAGCAATAAAATATACAGTATCACCAGTAAAGATGAAGACATAATTATGAACAGCAGTCTGATACCAGTGATGTTGTGTTTTGCTGTCTGCAGCCACAGTGTCTCAGGAGGAGCAGAACTGGTCATCCACACTTATCCTCATGCTGCTTATGCATTACTTGTGGACAGAGAAAATGAAGATGCTTATCATTTATTATCATGCAACTTCTAAAGCCATATAAGATGTATGTATGTATAATTTAAAAAGGGTATGATTTTACTGCAGAAAAATGCACAAGGTGCATTCATAAATCCCTTGATGTTTTACATCAAAAATCTATGCATTTATGCATTTCATATCTAGTAAATGTGATATTTTAAAACTTTTTTTTTTTAGCTTCAGAGTGATGAGCAGCGATTGTTGATCAGTTCATTTAGTTTCACTGTGTACTGTAAATGACTCATTACAAAATTATATATACATTTTAACTGTGTTGTTTAAGTGGACCTACCTACCATGTGACCATTGGGGATTATGGGACATGTGGCACATTTTAAGTCATGCTTGTGTCACAAATAAATGTTGCAGCTCCTAAGACTATTTATGCTAAACTGGGACATATTGTATAAGTTCATTCTATTAATGACAGGGAAACTATTTAACAGGTTTTAAATGGTACTTTTTATGTATAGGCCTACGGTAAAACGTAGTTTTGGCCTAAATGAAGAACTGAATTTGTTAAACATGATGGATGCAGTTAAAGGTTGATCATATATGTGTTTGCTTTTTGGTTAGCTTGGGTAATCATTCATCAATCAAAAACAGTAACAAATGTTAACTAATTAGTAATTAATGAGTTATTACTAGCTGATCCACAGTTAATCTGGATCGATTCACAGATCTGTGAACTAATCATTGCTTTATTATTTATTAATACAGGATCTGTTGAAGTTAAAAAAGTTAAAACATTGGTGATGTTTTAGAGCAATATACTTTTAGGTTAAAAATGTAACCTATTTCATGTAAACTGCTGTGAAACTGAGTGACACTGAAGCTGAGCCGAAAATGATTGTTTCAATACTGATTAGCATTCGACTGCCTGCACCCCAACCCTAGTTGCTAAAGAATTAAGTCATGTCTGTTATTTAGCATAGAGGTAGAAGCTCTAGAAGACCTAACAGCTTTGAGAGCCACTCCCTGCTGGGCCAGACTTGATTAGAACAAAGGAAATGCATAGCTCTGTAAACTTGAATAGAATTGGCACTACCATGATAAACGACGTTTGTGACCTGGAGTAAACCAGAATTCAGAGGTGTGTCCTTATCCTGGGACAGTTTTTTATTCAAGGAAACAATATAATATAATATAATTCTGAAACAGAGGTGATTTTGAGACTTCAAATTGTGATCCCACAAGGGAAGCAGGTTGCAGGTTCTGCAGTCCGCTGTTTACAGTGTATTGTTTTGTCATGTCACAGGACGGGTTCTTATGTGACTCCATCAGGGAGAAACATAGAGCCATGTCCGCAGCTGGCAGTGTTTAGTCTTTTATTGTTGTATTGTTTTTGTCTTGTCATTTCATCATTTTGTTTAATTCTTCATTTGGACCCAAGCCTCTCCTCCTCAGAAATCAATCGATCACGTCTTTTAGATTTTTCTAACAGATCTCCCAGTGTGTTCTCGAACTCATCATTATCCTCTAATATAATTCTTAGGGAAGCAGCCTACTTAATCAATTATCAAGTCGGTCCTGATTCATTTCTCAATTAACTAGACTAATTATGAACTAACCATAAGTGGAGTGGAGTGTAATATCAGTTTGTGAGGTAATAACACCACATAGCAAGCTGTGATGATGAAGCTCTTGTTTTATTAGTCTTTTTCTTAATTTAATGCATTGTTTGTTTCAACCACACAGGTCATGCAACGCTTTGAAGAGTTTTCCATTCAAAGCCGAAGACAGAAGCCGACCAAAGACAGAACCACTCTAACAAAGCACTTCTACTTCTTCCCAGGTCTCTAAGGGCAGGATTCACAGTTGTTTAACACAGATTTGTAGCCACATATAAAATTATGTTGCAATGCTTTTTGATCAAACTTTTGGATGAATCACTGAATGGGCCTACCGGCCAGTGACCCAAGTGACAGAAAAAAAAATGCAAATAGACACAAATTAACAACAAAGACCCAATCTAGAACTACTCAAGATCTACAACGATAAAGCTGTGTCATTTTGTGTCTCTTTTAGTCTTGGTGTTTTGCTCTTTTGTAATTGGGGTGGGGGGGAATCTTACATGACTGTATTCAGGGGCCTGCAGTCTTATAATCTATCCTTGATAAAACTTAAATAATATAAACATTTATATTTGTATATATAATTAACAGTGTGTAAGCCTTTGAATTAAAGGAACATAGACATTTTTATCAACTTACATTTAACAGGTTGCTTACTCATGGTTGTCCTGCAACTAGTCACTAGGCTCCTAGTTCTTCCATCAAATTTTAAAACACAAAAAATCTAATTCATGAAATCACTTGGATGTTCTTTACAGCCAAAGCAACATTGTTTTCATTTTAAATTTCTTAAAAGTTATAAGACACCAGACAGCACTGCCATTAACTCAGACACAGTGCCCCTGTTAATCATCAGTACTCTTGGTAAAAACTAGACAAACATCTTTAGCATCACACATGAATAACTGTGCATAATTAAGCTCCCTAACAGCTTGTTTTGATTCTTAACATCTCAATATTGAATGGGCATTTACTTTTGTTCTTGCTTGCGTAAATTTTGTCCACGTAGGATACCAACATTCAGCACTATGATATTTTCAAATGGTTTTCTTGTACGAATAGTTGGACTAGGCTGGGGATGTCTGCTGTTGTCGTCCTAAGCCTATGTCGTGCTCTTTTACTTGATCTGTGACAATGAGCTCTCCAAATAAACTTGACTTAAGTTGATTCCTTGGCTTGTACCTTTGTTCCTACATGCACATATAGCTTCCTGCATTTTAACGAGGTCAATTAAGTCATGTCTGTTATTTAGCATAGAGGTAGAAGCTCTAGAAGACCTAACAGCTTTGAGAGCCACTCCCTGCTGTGCCAGACTTGATTAGAACAAAGGAAATGCAAGCTCTGTAAACTTGAATATAATTGGCACTACCATGATAAACGACCTTTGTCTGTGACCTGGAGTAAACCAGAATTCCGAGGTGTGTCCTTATCCTGGGACAGTTTTTCATTCAAGGAAACACCCACAATTCTAAAGGAATATTTGTAAATTATATAATTTGGAATTTCTGTACCTGGACTCGAGGACCCCCTCGAAAACGAGATGGTTCATCTCAAGGGGTTATTCCTCTTCAATAAATAAATGTCAATATATAATTCTGAAACAGAGGTGATTTCGGGACTGCAAACTGTGATCCCACAAGGGAAGCAGGTTGCAGGTTCTGCAGTCCGCTGTTTACAGTGTATTGTCATGTCACGGGACTGGTTCTTATGTGACTCCATCAGGGAGAAACATAGAGCCATGTCCGCTGCTGGCAGTGTTTAGTCTTTTATTGTTGTATTGTTTTTGACTTGTCATTTTCACGATTCATTCTGTTTTATTGAAACTTTAATTCTTCATTTGGACCCAAGCCTCTCCTCCTCAGAAATCAAACGCGTCTTTTAGATTTTTCTAACAGATCTCCCAGTGTGTTCTCGAACTCATCATTATCCTCTAATATAATTCTTAGGGAAGCAGCCTACTTATTAATCAATTATCAAGTCGGTCCTGCTTCGTTCCTCACTCGTTTCTCAATTAACTAGACTAATTATTAACTAACCATAGCTCCTCTATAAACGTTTGATTAGGATTTAGGCTACTCATTGTCACAACGCTTCACCATTTGGAGCAATGGTTCTGTTTTTAAGCCACACTATGTTAGCCATAGCAGCAGTATAGGCTAATACAGTGATCTGTAGTAGACTACTGGTAACGTAAAGTAGGTTACATACAAGCAGGAAACAGAGTTACCATCTCATCCACCTATAGGCATTACGCAACGCAACCGCCCCTGTCCACAGGCTGTCGGAAGTTGGGGAGATTTCATGTGTATCTTTCTTTTTCTCAGACTACAGTTTAACCAGTTCTGATACGAGATTGGAGAAATGGCAGGTAAGAGTTCCCGAGCTGAGTGCATATTAAAAGTAGCCTAACCATAACTTTGGTGTATGTTGAAGGATATCTGCAGGCGATCACACAGCAAGCGGTTCTACTGAGACTACTGTGAGTGGTATAGCGGTGAGGAAGATGGGGATAGAAATATGATTTCTTCCTTTGTTTTACAAAATTTACCAAAGTCTTGACAATATCCAAAGTCGTGATAATTCTGCATGTTATTGTGTGTGCCACGTATTACTTTCACTTTGCTGGCGCTCATGCCAGCATTTCTCTGTGTGAGGAGCAAGGGCACAAACCAGTCAACCCTCCGCAACGGAAGTCTTTAAACTTTATTATCGTGTTGTGTAGCTTAACTAAACATATGAAATATTAAAAACCTATACATTTATGGTAATACTTTACAACAAGGATACAAACACATGCTTAAGTAATGCTCAATAAGGATTTTATGCAGGATGTAAGTCACTATTAAGAAAGGGCCAACTATCTGTGAGTTCAAGAGATCAGATATTGATTAATGAACCATAAGTCAGTGATTTCTAACTCACACTTACTAATTCACACTCATTTGTAGTTTCTTTTTTGAAAACGTTATTATACACACAGTTGCCAGTTTCCTAGGCTACACCTAGCTAAAACGGATACAGTCTAATGCAACAGCCCTGCAATATTTTGTTGTTGAAACTGTTTTATAAAAGTGTTGATCCAATTTTATGATACATTTTTGGAGGATGTAGTTTGTGGTGCTGTTGGACTGTGTGCCTACTCAAATGTGTTTCTATTATTTTGCCAACCCTATTCATATCAATGAGGGTATGATAACATAGGCTACTCCTAAAGTCTTATTAAATGTGAGAACCTCTGTTGACATCAGAATTTTTGAGTTGTGTATTTCTTTTGCTTCATATTCCCTCTTCTAGCTGAGCTTGCCAGGGTGAGGGGTAAGTTTGTGAGCAAGGTGTCCACAGCAGTGATTAAGCAGCTCCTGGATGACCTTTTAGATGATGATGTCTTAAATGATGGCCAGAAAGACTCAATACTTGAAGAGAACAATACCACAGCAGACAAGGCACGCAGTCTCGTTGACATAATAAAGAAGAAAGGAGATGTAGCCAGCAGGAAGATGATCGCTCACCTTTACGAAAGAGATCCAACACTTCACTCTGAAGTGGGTCTGTCCCGTGGTCAACCTGCGCAGCCGGGTCAGCTGACATATTTCATCCTATTTGACACTGTCATGAATACAGATATACCCAAAAATAAGTACATCATTTTGAACATAAATGTTTTGCTGTTCCCAGCTGCAGAGCAACAGATGAAACAGGACTGGTCCACCACGCTCATCCCTACCACCGATTCATTCTGGACGGAGAAAAAGAATGATAGAAAAGTTAGTCATTCATGAAGGCAATATCAAATATTTCACATGGTCTTAAATGACAGATTTAACCTCAGCTATTTGCAACAAGTTTCTGTTCAAGAAAGGTGTTGGTGACAAGTGGGAAACATTGTTTTCTTATTAAAGTCTACAGTGTACATATTTCCAAACATATGGTACATTTTTGTTATAGTTTTTTTTCTTTAAATGTGTTTTTCAGACTTACTCTGCTGAAAAAAATTCCATCAGGAATCGTGTGGCCCTGCTAATCACTAATATAAAGTTTACTGATGAGAGACACAACAGAAATGGAGCTGAGAAGGACGAGGAGAACATGGAGAAACTGCTCAGGGCTCTGGGATACAAGGTGGTGAAATATACAAACCTCACAGGAAAGGTACTTTCATTTTTTTTTTTTAAAGGAAAAAAAAAAAAAAAAATTAAGATTTCAAAGTTGACATAGTGATACAGTAACTGACTTTTTGTATTCTCACAGGCAATTGATGATGCTGTAATGAAGTTCTCTAAACTTCCGGAACTCAAAGAGACGGACAGTGTGGTGGTGGTTATCATGTCTCATGGGAAACTGGGAGCTGTCCTCGGTTGCAACTGGACAAAAGATGATGTTGAGAAACCAGATGAGTTCCCCATCGACAACATTTACAAACACTTGGGCTCAGAGAAGTGTCCAGCGCTGCTGAACAAACCCAAGATCATCATCATCCAGGCCTGCAGAGGAGGTGATCCCATCTATTCTCACTCAACAAACACCAATATAAATAAATTTAGGAGCCTGCTAACGTCTTGTTGTTGCCTTCAATCAAGCGATGCTCTCGTGTACTGTACTAAAAGTATGCCACATGTGTTTCAGCGGAGAAAGGATCAGTGCTCGTTAGTGATGATGCAGTGGTCTGTGATGATGTGTCACAGCCAGGTCCACCCCCGTGTGCTGACGAAGAAAACATTGAGGATGACAATTTGAAATGTGTACACAAAGAAAAAGACTTCATTTCTCTTCTTTCCTCCACCCCCGGTCAGTTCACTTAAACATTTACAGATCTTATTCTACAGCACATAGAGATACAGAATGAAAATAAACATCAATATTTTGCATTGAAAACTGCTAAGAATAGTTACTTTATATAATAAAAGCTAAATACATTTTCTCTCTCTGTGTGTTTTCCCCTCCAGATACAGTCTCATACAGACAAAGAAATAATGGGTCTTTTCTCATCCAGTACATTGTCGATGTATTCAACACCTTGGCACATAAGGAACACATTGATGAGCTTTTCCGAGAAGTAAGTGGAACGTAATATCAGTTTGTGAGGCAATAACACCACATAGCAAGCTGTGATGATGAAGCTCTTGTTTTATTAGACTTTTGCTTAATTTAATGCATTGTTGTTTCAACCACACAGGTCATGCAACGCTTTGAAGAGTTTTCGGTTCAAAGCCTAAGACAGATGCCGACCAAAGACAGAACCACTCTAACAAAGCACTTCTACTTCTTTCCAGGTCTCTAAGGGCAGGATTCTCTGTTGTTTAACATAGATTTGTAAATTTAAAATTTAAAATTATGTTGCAATGTTTTTTGAAGTTAGCTACTCGGTAAATTGATCAAACTTTTGGATGAATCACTGAATGGGCCTACCGGGCAGAGGGCCAGTGACCCAAGTTACAGAAAAAAGACATGCAAATAGACACAAATTGACAAGAAAGACCCAATCTAGAACTACTCAAGATCTACAACGATAAAGCTGCGTCGTTTTGTCTCTTTTAGTCTTGGTCTCTTGCTCTTTTGTAATTGGGGGGGGGGGCTTACATGACTGTATTCAGGGGCCTGCAGTCTTATAATCTATCCTTGATAAAACTTAATATAAACATTTATATTTTTATATATACTTAATAGTGTGTAAGCCTTTGAATTAAAGGAACATAGACATTTTTATCAACTTACATTTAACAGGTTGCTTACTCATGGTTGTCATGCAAATAGTCACCAGGCTCCTAGTTCTTCCATCAAATTTTAAAACACAATAAATCTAATTTATGAAATCACTTGGATGTTCTTTACAGCCAAAAAACATTATTTTTCATTTTAAATTTCTTAAAAGTTATAAGACACCAGACAGCACTGCAATTAACTCAGACACAGTGCCCCTGTTAATCATCAGTACTCTTGGTAAAAACTAGACAAACATCTTTAGCATGAAACATTAATAACTGTGCATAATTAAGCTCCCTAAAAGCTTGTTTTGATTCTTAATGTGACATCTCAACATTGAAGGGCATTTACTTTTGTTCTTGCTTGCGTAAATTTTGTCGAGGTAGGACAGCAACATTCAGCAGTCTGATTTTCTTCTTTTTTTTTTTCTTGTATGAATGGGGATGTCTGCTGTTGTGGTCCTAAGCCTATGGTGTGCTCTTTTACTTGATGTGTGACAATGAGCTCTCCAAATAAACTTGACTTAAGTTGATTCCTTGGCTTGTACCTTTGTTCCTACATGCACATATAGCTGCATGCATTTTAATGAGGTCAATTAATAACATAACGTTTAGACTTAAACACAAATCTTTACTCACTAACTAAACTTAATAAATGCAAGCAATGTTTGTGAAGAAAAAGTAACATGAGCTTAGCAGTAGATGCATAGATTTAAAAAAACTTTATTTATTTATTATTAACTATATTACTCTCGGCAGCACAAATACATAAATGGGCAACAGAAGACAATCGGGGTAGTGCATAGTGGTATGTGAGGAGGGTGCTACAGGGAGTTCAGAATCCTGATGGCTAAGAGAAAGAAGCTGTTTGTGAAGGAACTAGGACATACCAGAGAGCTGAGTAATCAACTCAAGTAATCAACAGTCATACAAAAGAGGTTTGAGCAATCCAAAGTAATCACGACAGCAGACAAAAAGACAGCAGAGAAAAGCATATTAGAAATGTCATGCAGTTTGGAGAAACACATTTCGATTTGATCTGTCGTATCTAATGATGTTACAGTGCGACTACTTTGTGTTAGTATTATGTGTCACAGCTCCGCATGTGGGTGGAATTCTGCACTAAAACATTTGGAAGATACCCATTGGATATGTCTAATTCAGACTGCTGCTGAACAAACCCAAGACTATCATCCAGGCCTGCAGAGGAAGTGGTTTCTTATCTCCTCTCACAGACATCAACATAGTTGTGTAGCAGTAGTAGATTGGAGCTGAACTGTATTAAAAGTATGTCAAATATGTTGCAGGAAAGGGTGGTTAGTGGTTAGCTGTGGTCTGTGACGATGTGTCACAGACAAACTCTTTTAAAGAAAACATTGTGGATAATACATTGTGATGTGTAGACACAGAAAAAGATTTATTTTCTCTTCTTTCCAGCACCCAGTTTGTCTTTTTAGATCTTATTCTATATCTCATACTGTAACATAATAAAGAAAAACACAGCATTTAAGCATGGCTACCTTATAGTGAATAATCTATATATTTTCTTTTTTTGTATGATCTTCCTGCAGATACTGCCTTATAGACACATTTTATTAACTTTTCTTAGGGCAGTGTTGAGCTATTCAACATCTGCTCCCATGATGACAACGTTAATGAATTGTTCAGACAAGTACATTTTGGAAGTAGAAACCGTTGTGTTTTGATGGGATATTTGCAAGCAAAACAGAACTCTTTATTATGACTAATTATTACTAAATGCTATGGTGCAACAAGACCACAAAGCACATGATTACACTATCACCACAATACTTTATGGTGACCTTACTGGTGAATAGATTGGTTACAAAATACCGCAACTTAATGTGTTTATTTGAAACATATGTAATGTTTATTGTCAGACGCAAGTAGAGGAAGTAAATGTTCTGTGTGCTTTGACTGTGAGGAAAGGGAAGTGTAGTTGCCCTACTAAAATGGGAATTAATTCTTTGCAATACAAGAAAAACATTTCAGTTCATGAGCTGGACAAAACTTAACAAGGGATATTCAAAATTGTGAGGAAATCTGTCTCTGTCATCAAACGTTTACTCATGTAGCTGTAATGTGGGATGCTTAAACAGGGACAGAACAAAATAATACTAAGACATTAGCCTTAGAATTTAGAGAAATAGATATACAAACAATGGCCAGAAAAACCACATCAACCAATGCAGACATTTGTGCAATATATCTCCTTCTGAGAGGGAGATTCAGCCTTAAAAAAATAAATAAAAAAAAGGAGACATTTTGGCTGAGCTCCAATACAATACAACATGACAAACAGGTTCAATGCATTCACGGAATCTGGAGATTGTTAGGCCGTGGTTCTGACCCAGCAAACCGAGAAACGAACACGGACTAGGAGTATGATTAACCAAAATTATATTTAATGAATATTCAGTTCTTTGGGTGTCCAAGGAAAGCAAACGCAGGGTAGGTCGGCTCTGGGCTGGATAGAGGCTGAGGCAGGTAGGCAAAGGAATGTCCACAACTGTCATGCAGTAATCCAAACGAGATTGTTGGAGTGAAGGAGTGGATTGAGCTGGCAGCAAGGCACACCACGGCAGCAGGTCTCGCGGTGTAGGTCTGAGCAGGAACAAACAAAAGTCAAAAACTAGCTGACTGATTTTAACTTGGGAGCCTAGTTACCACACTGGTAGGTGCAACAATCTGGCGCCGAGGAGAACCAAGCCCAGGAATATATACTGCAGTTTTGCTGAGTGGGATTGGAAGCAGCTGTGCAGAGAGGTAGATCCCCAGCCACGCCCCTTGACCTACTTCCAGGAGAGTAGTCAAACAGCTATACAGACACCCCACACATAGTGGGGACAAACACACATACACACACCAAGGACACAGTGGGGACAAAACAAGGGGAGAGAGGCACACAGAAACGGGGAGAACAGCTGCCCACATAACAGAGATAAATAAAACAAGTAGACAGTTAGTGGATGGTAAAGGTTGCCTTGCCTTTAAAAAGAAGTACTCCTCTCTCTCTCTCTCTCTCTCTCTCTCTCTCTCTCTCTCTCTCTCTCTCTCTCTCTCTCTCTCCAGTACAGGCCAAAAGTTTGGACACACCTTCTCATTCAATGCGTTTCCTTTTTTTATTTTCATGACTATTTACATTGTAGATTTTCACTGAAGGCATCAAAACTATGAATGAACACTTATGGAATTATGTACTTAACAAAAAAGTGTGAAATAACTGAAAACATGTCTTATATTTTAGATTCTTCAAAGTAGCCACCCTTTGCTTTTTTATTAATAAGGAAAAAAATTCCACTAATTAACCCTGACAAAGCACACCTGTGAAGTGAAAACCATTTCAGTTGACTAACTCATGAAGCTCATTGAGAGAACACCAAGGGTTTGCAGAGCTCTCTCTCTCTCTCTCTCTCTCTCTCTCTCTCTCTCTCTATATATATATATATATATATATATATACACATATACACACATATATACACACACATATACATATATATACATATATACATACATATATATATACATACATATATACAAACATATATACATATATATACACATACATATATATACATATATATACACATATATATATACACACACATATATACACATATATATATATATATATATATACACACATATATATATATATATACACACATATATACACACACACACATATATACACATACATATACACATACATATATATATATACATACATACATATACACATATATATATATACACACATACATATACACATACATACATATATATATATATATACAGTGCCTTGCGAAAGTATTCGGCCCCCTTGAACTTTTCGACCTTTTGCCACATTTCAGGCCTCAAACATAAAGATATAAAACTGTAATTTTTTGTGAAGAATCAACAACAAGTGGGACACAATCATGAAGTGGAACGAAATTTATTGGATATTTCAAACCTTTTAAACAAATAAAAAACTGAAATATTGGGCGTGCAAAATTATTCAGCCCCCTTAAGTTAATACTTTGTAGCGCCACCTTTTGCTGCGATTACAGCTGTAAGTGGCTTGGGGTATGTCTCTATCAGTTTTGCGCCATCGAGAGACTGACATTTTTGCCCATTCCTCCTTGCCAAAACAGCTCGAGCTCAGTGAGGTTGGATGGAGAGCGTTTGTGAACAGCAGTTTTCAGTTCTTTCCACAGATTCTCGATTGGATTCAGGTCTGGACTTTGACTTGGCCATTCTAACACCTGGATATGTTTATTTGTGAACCATTCCATTGTAGATTTTGCTTTAGGTTTTGGATCATTGTCTTGTTGGAAGACAAATCTCCGTCCCAGTCTCAGGTCTTTTGCAGACTCCATCAGGTTTTCTTCCAGAATGGTCCTGTATTTGGCTCCATCCATCTTCCCATCAATTTTAACCATCTTCCCTGTCCCTGCTGAAGAAAAGCAGGCCCAAACCATGATGCTGCCACCACCATGTTTGACAGTGGGGATGGTGTGTTCAGGGTGATGAGCTGTGTTGCTTTTCGCCAAACATAACGTTTTGCATTGTTGCCAAAAGTTCGATTTTGGTTTCATCTGACCACAGCACCTTCTTCCACATGTTTGGTGTGTCTCCCAGGTGGCTTTTGGCAAACTTTAAACGACACTTTTTATGGATATCTTGAAGAAATGGCTTTCTTCTTGCCACTCTTCCATAAAGGCCAGATTTGTGCAGTATCGACTGATTGTTGTCCTATGGACAGAGTCTCCCACCTCAGCTGTAGATCTCTGCAGTTCATCCAGAGTGATCATGGGCCTCTTGGCTGCATCTCTGATCAGTCTTCTCATTGTATGAGCTGAAAGTTTAGAGGGACGGCCGGGTCTTCGTAGATTTGTAGTGGTCTGATACTCCTTCCATTTCAATATTATCCGCTTGCACAGTGCTCCTTGGGATGTTTAAAGCTTGGGAAATCTTTTTGTATCCAAATCCGGCTTTAAACTTCTCAACAACAGTATCTCGGACCTGCCTGGTGTGTTCCTTGTTCTTCATGATTCTCTCGCGCGTTTACACGGACCTCTGAGACTATCACAGAGCAGGTGCATTTATAACGGAGACTTGATTACACACAGCTGGATTCTATTTATCATCATTAGTCATTTAGGTCAACATTGGATCATTCAGAGATCCTCACTGAACTTCTGGAGAGAGTTTGCTGCACTGAAAGTAAAGGGGCTGAATAATTTTGCCGCCCACTTTTTCAGTTTTTATTTGTTAAAAAAGTTTGAAATAGCCAATGAATTTCGTTCCACTTCATAATTGGGACCCACTTGTTGTTGATTCTTCACAAAAAATTACAGTTTTATATCTTTATGTTTGAGGCCTGAAATGTGGCAAAAGGTCGAAACGTTCAAGGGGCCGAATACTTTCGCAAGGCACTGTATATACATATACACATATACATATATACATATATATACACATATACTGTATATATATACACACACACATATACATATAAATATATATATATATATATATCCTCCTGAGAACTGAGGAAAATTTTGTTTTTCCTAATCATATTTTTTGTGATTCCCTACCTGTTTAAGGTTAAAAAAAACATCTTACAATTTAATTTTTTTAATTTTTATTTATTTACAGGATGTCCACTGTAGTGGACAACAGGATCATTTGATTATGAAAACAGACAAATTTGGTAGTTGTGGAGTCATTTTTTACATGAAGATAGTCCTGATGTCCACTATAATTGACATTCATAAAATGGCAGATTTTTCAAAAGATACATAATGTAGTTGCTATCAGAACTCAATATATGATTCCTAACACCTTAATGAACAAGAAAATATATGATTATCATAGTAACAAAACCATAGACAAACAATATTTGACTCATCTCTTATCTTTCCATAAAATGTGCTTGTTCCTATGCTGTCCATTTTGGATTGAAAGATAGAGGCGGTTCCCGGCCTCCCAGCCAATCAAATAACACATCACTGAAAAGCCCAGAATGTACTCTGTACAGTACAGCAGGAATTAAGAGACTTGCACAAAAGATTCCAAGGAGAGAAATGAAACTCAAATGTCCACTACAGTGGACATAAGTCAATGGGCTGGGTCTCAGGAGGATATCAATATAATTTAAAACATAGTAGTCACAAAGTATATGAAAGTATTTAGTCTGTAACTTCATTTAAATGTAGCTTATAATACTTTTGTACTTTTCCTTAAAGGAACAGTGTGTAGGATTTAGAGGGATCTATTGGCAGAATATAATAATAATAATAGAATTTTTTCATTAGTATATAATCACCTAAAAATAAGAATGGTTGTGTTTTCGTTATCTTAGAATGAGCCCTTGATATCTACATAGGGAGTGTGTCCTCTTTCACAGAGCCCACCATGCTGCTCGCCATGTTTCTACAGTTGCCCAGAACGGACCAACCAAACACTGGCTCTTGAGAGGGCCTTTCGCGTTTACTTAAATGCCACCATAGGTTCTACTACACTCTAGGAACAGGAGGGGTGAGGGAAGGGGTATTCAGTTGGTTGCAATCTGCAACAGCACCGCTAAATACCACTTAAAAGTACACCCTGGTTATTTAAGTGAGATTTTAAATGCAAAACTTCTACGAAATACAACGTTGCTTTTGCTAAAACTCTTTAGAGTTGGTGACCAGTGCAAAGTTTTCATGACTGAGAGTCAGGACGGCCACAGTGATGAGAAGAACCAAGTTGGAAAATACAAGATTTTCCCTTTAATGGACTTACAGAAACATCCTGTCTCTTTAAATGCACTTATGTAAAGCAACGCACACACTCTTTTTTTCAGACAATCTTTACTTGAAAAAGAAAAAGAAAAAACTTAAATGAAACCAAACCATGTCATCACAATACACCACAAAGGCAACAAGTTGAGTAGGCAACATGGTAACATGGTTGCAGTCTCTGTGCATGTCTGAAAGCAGAAATGAGAGTTGTTTTTACAGGGCTACTTTGAGTTCATGCTGACACATGTTCACAGACTCATGTTCACTCATGAAAATGAACATTGAAGTAGCTCGACAAAGAATATGCTTAAAGCTCGGGGTTTATAAAAAGACATAAAACAACAAATGTTTGTCACTTACAGACCAGAATTATCAATCCAAACCTGACTAGACTCAATTTTAACATCTTATTTGAACATACTGGCAGTGTAGGTAGCTTTATATCAGTTTACACTTTATAGAAAACAAAGACACACGTGGATAATAACAAGCACTCACGTTTTCATCCCACGACTCACACTCAGCATATTCAAACATTTAGCTACAAATAAACACACATATATCCTCTTTCCCATGCACACGCAACACTTGAGCAACAGCCAGAAATGCTGCACAACTGGTAAGGCCAGATGAAGTTTAGTACAATAGCATGGCTTCCGTAAACTACAAGATATGACATTAGAAAATGTTTGGCAGTGTGATGATTCTACGAGCTAACTATCCAACATGTCGTCTGTCCCCTTTGCATTATAAAACAAAACACCACTTTACAGTGAACTAAACCATGCAGGGCTTTTGATGAGAGGTAGAGGACACCAGAGAGAGAATGTCAAAGGAAAGATAAAGTAAATAAAGATATAGAGCTATAGATAACGTGGCTTTGCGGATTAGTGGCACATAACTTTGCCTGTACAACACAAAATAGACATCCCAACTGAATAAATGTCATATTTGGAAGTTGGAATGTATTAGTATAGTGTTACATATTTAGTAAATTCAGGAATTCACTTTTGGAAACATCTTATCGTTCACTCAGATAAACAGTTTGCAGCACCGCACATTTACAAAATAGCAACTCATGCGAAAACACCTCTGGCCCTGTACGCCGCGTGTAAAATGTGTCGTACAATATAATGCACCTTGTAATAGATTGAATTCATGACAACAGGAAACTGAAAATGTAAATCTGTTGTGTCTTTGCTCTGTTGTGTGTCTGCGGCTGTGTCTTTGAGTGCGACTGTGGTTGTGGTTTAGGCCAGCGTTCCCCCAACAATGACAATTCTCAGAACCACACAGCATATGATAATCATAATTTTCTTCTGTAGTGTTAAGTGTTAACAAGAACAGATAAACAGTCATTAATGGCAGCAAATGGGGATCAGAGGAAAACATGTTAGAGATATGACTTTACTATGATGTATACATTACAATATTTATAATGATCAGAACAAAATGCAGTTTAGAAGAAAAGCAGAAGGCAATATTTGATTTTAATGTAGCCGGGTTATGATGTTGTTGGAGTGTGACTGTTGTTTAGAAACGTTTCCACATCCTCTACTTTAAAAACCATAAATATTTGGTTCCTGCATTTTGATCATACTACATCAAACAACATACAATACTTTCACACATGCCACAAACGTGAATGGTTCTCACATTTAAAGCCACTATGTTTAGAATATGGGAATCCTCAATATTGGCGCCATCTGGTGGCAGCAAAGAGTGTAACGTGGCAGACAGCAACGCATGGAGCTACCTCCTGAAATAATCCACACAGTGGCTTTAAAGGTAAATTGCAAAACATGTCTTTTGAGCATTCATAAACAGCCATCCCTCTACATTCATAAACAGCCAATGTCCAACTTGTAAACTCTGTGGATCAATTCAAAAAAAGAATAGTTTGGCATTTTGTCTACAGTCTATACTATAATTATAAGTGGGGAATAATTATGTAGATGACCCTTGTAGTAGATTGGGGTCATGTGATGTATGAAATTCCTCTACCTTTGAGTGCTATTATAGACATTCACCAATAGGTGGCAGAGGTGTTCCACTGTGATCAGAGCCGTATATAGATAGAGTTTGTCCAACTCAAATCATGGTCGCCATGTCAGATGACACTGTAGAGTCATCTGAAGTGTAACCCTGTGGGGCGAATATGCTATCTTGAAATAAATCGCTTATTTTCACCATAAACAGGCATATACATGTTAAACGTTTTTCCCCATTGTAGTGAGTGACCACGTCGCCTAATAAGTCTCTGAGCAGTGTTTACCTTTCTTTTTCACTACAGTCTCGAGTCCTGACGTAACCTTTCGTAGTTCATCCATCGCCAAGAACTAAACTTACTCGATGCCGAAAATTGTAACTGTAACTAGTGCTGCATTGTAATGTACTGCATTGTTAGGCCAGCTACACACTGGCTGCGTGGCGTGAGCGTGTCAGCTGCGTGGCGTGTCCGTTTTTATTTCGGCTCCCATGTTAACAGGTTAGAGCTTGCACACTGCCTGCGCGACACGCACGTCTCAGCAAAACGCGTGCATGCTATAAATAGAACCAACGCCTACAACGCAAAATAGAATAGGAAAAGATGTTTATGTCATTTTGACACAAATGCATATTAATAAATGACATTTTGATGTTTGAAAGACACTTGGTTTTGACATAAATGCAGATATAATGTATTTACAAAAACAAATTATCGATTTTCAAATATTGCAACGAAATATTCTGTAGCCTATTCTATACTGCCGACGTTGTCTATTCTGTAATCAAATCAGTATATATTTATGTTTAACATGAAGTATACTGCTGCTTGAGTGCAGTAATTAATGGGAAACATACATGTGTATAAACAAGGCTAGCAGCAGCACCGCCTCAGACACGTTTCTGGAATGGGAGAAGGTCATGTGGTCTGATGAGACAAAAATCCCAACCGTGAAGCATGGAGGTGGAAACCTCATTCTTTCGGGATGCTTTTCTGCAAAGGGGACAGGACGACTGCACCGTATTGAGGCGAGGATTGATGGGGCCATGTATCGCGAGCCAACACACAGCCAGGGCAACTAAGGAGTGGCTCCGTAGAAGCATCTCAAGGTCCTGGAGTGGCCTAGCCGGTCTCCAGACCTGAAGCCAATAGAAAATCTTTGGAGGGAGCTGAAAGTCTGTATTGCCCAGCGACAGCCCTGAAACCTGAAGGATCTGGAGAAGGTCTGTATGGAGGAGTGGGCCAAAAGCCCTGCTGCAGTGTGTGCAAACCTGGTCAAGAACTACAGGAAACATATGATCTCTGTAATTGCAAACAAAGGTTTCTGTACCAAATATGAAGTTCTGCTTTTCTGATGTATCAAATACTTATGTCATGCAATACAATGCAAATGAATTACTTAAAAATTATACAATATGATTTTCTGGATTTTTGTTTTAGACTGTATATTACATCTGAGTTACAGATGACAGTTGAAGTCAGACTAGCTTAAATTCAAGTCATGACTATGGCAAGATCACAAGCATTTCCAATGCTTTTAGGTACATGGAGTGCTAGCGAAAAAAAACTAACACTAGCATAAGGCTTGGCTAACTTCAAACTTAATTCATTTCTAAAGCAGTGTTAGAACGTTTTTGATAGCATGGTACACATTAATGATGGTATTACTATATTTGTCCTACGTAATTTGTTATCATAAGTCGAAGAGAGAAATTTACATTTACCTCACACAATAATGAGTAGTCACTTGCCCTCCAGTTTGCTCTTTTCACCTTCAGCTCCCATACTTTTCACCTTTTTGGTTCACAGGGGAACTTGTGAAATCTTTTGCTGCTTTCCTGTCTTTCATTGCAGCCAAACGCGCAACAGTTGGGCATTTTTTCAGTGATTTATGCCATTTTTTAAATAATTTATTAAACTTCTCCACTATTCCCTGCACTATGTCAATGGGAATCAGATGAATGTTGATATCCAACATGGAGTCCATGAAACACGTGACCACCTCGGAACCAATCGCATAACTGGATAGCTAAGAACATTCGATTCCCTAGTTGGCCTAACTCTCTCTATATACGGCTCTGACTGTGATCTAGGTGAAACAATAGACAGTGAAAGAAATGGACACATAGACCAGTGAAATCAATTAGAAGCACTTTTCCAGTGATGGCTGAGTGTACTGCGCAGCCTCAAACTGAGCTTGACGGCGTAGATGTGACGTGAGCAACCTGTCTGAAATTTGTAAGTCTTCTGGTAGCTGCGCCAAGAGAAATCTCAATCATTCCGAATCTTACAGAGACCGATGGAGAGCGTGAGTAGGAGCTGTCCATCAGCATAGGAGCAGGAGCAAAACGTTGCTGAAATATTTTGTTCCGATGCTTTCATGGTCTCTCTATATGGGCGAAAGTTGCGTGGTCATGACGCAATCGTTAGCCTATTTCTACAAAAACAGCTGCTACTGGGCCATAACGTGAGATACAAGGTAGTGGAGCCTTTTATACATTGTTGTGTTTCTTTAGAAATAAACAATGGACAAATAGAGTCTTTAAACGCTTCAGATGTAAAGTTATTCGCTGTCAAAGTGACGCCAAAATGAATGGCAGTCAATTGAATGCTAATGGCAGGTGATGGCTTGTTAGCCTATGAACCTCTCCATAGGAGGAACGCTTTTCACACGCTCGCTTACCTAGGGTGACCAGATGTCCCCGGTTTTCACTGTGGCTGACAGACCCGAAATTGGAACGAAAGAAAGAAAACATTGAACAAATGTGTAGTCTTGCTGACTCAAGACAGCCAGAGCAAGCGCTGCTCAGAGCTCAGAGATGTTCTAGAATGCCCATATTTTACAATGCTAAAATGAATATTTACATGGAGTCTAGTGGGTTTAGCGAACGCAATTTCTGACTTTTTTTGTTTAAAAAAATAAAAAATAAAAAAGGATCTTTAACAGAAAGGTAGACCTCCTTAGAAATCCTTTCCATAATGTTGTCAGACACTTATATAGAATATGAATCTGAGCCTGTCAGTGGCAGAGAGCACTCTTATGAACGTAAATGCAAGCTGGACAATTGCCCTATTAACTTACATTGTAGCTTGTTTCGCCGTTGCCGAGTGCAGCGATCTCGTTTAATACTGAACCAATGTCAAAGGAAAATATTTCCTCAATAGTTTTAATTGTATCCGATACTCAATGAGCTGTTGCAGAAACAAGCCCAGCGTGAAGCAATAAAGCAAAAGCTGTCAGATAAATGTAGTGCAGTAAACATTTCCCTCTGAGGTGTAGTGGAGTACAAGTATGAAGTACTAGTATGAAGCAGCAGGGGCAATTCTAGGATCAGACCTTTAGGGGGGCTTAGCCCCTAATGAGAATGTGACACGGATATAGCGCATGCAACAGTGTTAATCTGCGCCATGAAATTACCAATTTCTTCACAACCACACTCCTACTCACCCTATGACAGATAGAGACTCAGCCAAAGGCATGAGTCTAGCACACAAACACCTCAACCAGAATCTAAGCTCTCCAATGATATTAGCGCCAGTTGCTGTGACAAATGGTTTGCGAGAAAATTAAAAATTAACCTACATGAAATGTTATATTTGCATTATGCATAAATAATATGTATTCTATTATAATGTATTCTCATGTAAACTATGTCAGCAGACATTTTTGTAAATTGCTTAGCCAGTGTATTCCACCATAATGGTTATTATATTGCCCGATTCCAGACAATCCCACTTACACACACACACATATACATGTATATATATATATATATATATATACCACTTACAAATATACTGTATATTTCTACTGATATGCTTCCTAGTGACATTAATGCAAAAATATGAAGAAAAACTATTACATTGTGTATGGTTAAAATTCTGAAGTGCAAAATAGTTCAGGCTACAGCACAAATATTTCCATCCATAGATAAGACTAATCAAATCTAACCTCTGAATTTCTTTTCAAAGTGCACCAGATTGATGCATGTAAACGTTAAAAATAGACATTTTCCTATAGGGGAGCATGCCTATGGAACCCCCTAGGGGGGCTTGTGCCCCAGTGCAGCTCTAGGTCTAGTGACACCCCTGGGGCAGTGTCCCCGTTTTAAGTTTTACAAAGATAAAAACATGACCTGTTTTGGAGGCATTTACGCTTCTGAGCTGAAAATGTCTGGTCACTTTACGCTTGCTCCCTTGAGAAAAATGTACAGGTTTCCAGCCTCAAATCGCCAGCAGAATGGCTAGAAAACATAAGGAGAAAGGTGGATAGGAAAAAGTAAAAGAAAAGGGTCCAAGTTTCTCGAGACTGATGCAGCAACAATGCAGCTCACAGAGCTTTTTGCCAGCAGCAGCAGCACTGCATCACTGGCCAGAGTATTGTTGTTGGGTTGGTGAATGCCAGACTCAAGATGCAGAGTGCAGGCTGATTAGTTGCTTGAAGATTTATTTCCAACACAAAAATCCAGGGTACAAACCAACAGGAATCCAAAACTGCAAAAAGTGAAAGTAACAACACAAGGTGTACAAACTGAGGCAAGCAAAAACTAAGTCCAAAATGCAAAAAGGAAAACAGAGCTGAATAAAAAAAAGAGAGCACAGAGACCGCAGGGAAGACTAATGGTGTAGACACATATAGCCGACGGGCGACCGTTGACAGAAAACCCCGTCGATATGATCAGTCGCGTCCCCGAGGTCCAAAAAACAGCCACAGAACAGACCAAAAAGAGGAGAGGAGACGTAATACATCTCTATAACAGCAGGCGGCGCTAATCTGTAATGTTGCCCAAGAAATGAAAACCGGCAGCTGATTGGACGAACGCGTCACATGGGTTTGTTTTCTCCGGAAATTCAGAGCCAGACTGTCATGGCGGCCGTTCAGAATACGATCTCATATTGTACTAAAATAGTTCACTGAAGCCTTTTTCCATCTTCGTAACATTGCCAAAATTAGGAATATCCTGTCTCAAATCGATGCTGAAAAACTAGTCCATGCATTTGTTACTTCTAGACTAGACTACTGCAATTCCTTACTATCAGGTTGCTCAAATAAGTCCCTTAAGACTCTCCAGCTGATCCAGAATGCTGCAGCACGTGTTCTGACGAGAACTAAGAGAAGAGATCATATTTCTCCTGTATTAGCTTCTCTGCACTGGCTTCCTGTAAAATCTAGGATCGAATTTAAAATCCTCCTCCTGACCTACAAAGCTCTAAATGGTCAAGCACCATCATACCTAGAAGAGCTCCTAGTACCTTATTGTCCTAGTAGAGCACTACGCTCCCAGAATGCAGAGCTACTTGTGGTTCCTTGAGTCTCTAAAAGTAGACTGGGGGCCAGAGCCTTCAGCTATTAGGCTCCGCTCCTGTGGAACCAGCTCCCAGTCTGGGTTCGAGGGGCAGACACCGTCACCACATTTAAGAGTAAACTGAAAACCCTCCTCTTTGATAAAGCTTATAGTTAAGGAGTGAGGAATTGCAGCGTCCGCCTAACTGGCCCACCTGCTTCTCTTCGTAGTCATCAGTTTTATTTATCATATAATCAATAATATAGCGAGAGTAGGGGGAGGCAGGCCAGTACAGCCCGATCTGGTTGGGGAGAGTTCTAGCCCGACCAGGCACCTCTCTTTAACCTGCCTCTCTTAGTCATGCTATTATAATTCTAGACTTCCGGGGAAGTTCCTTCCTTCCTGTGACACACTGAGCTGCTCATCTCTACTTGTTTCCTTTTGTATGCATCCTGTCCCAGAAATGCTTGTTACTAACCTAGCTCTGGGGAGTTTACTCCCCGGAGTCCTTATGTTTCTTCTGATTGATAATGTTTCCTGCTCCTGGCACTTACCAGTATTGCTCATGTGAAATTAACTCACGTCTAATGATGTAGGCCTACTCTTCTTCTTCAGGAAACATTATAGGCTGCCTTTATCCCTATCTTAGCGAATTGCATTGTCAGCTCAACATGAGTGTGCATCATGATTATGAAAATGATCGTGCCATTTAGTGCTGTCAAACTTAAAGTATTTAATCATTTCTGTTAGGTTAATTTGAAACATTAAACGCGTTAGAAATGAATCGCAGGTTGACCACGATTTCACTTCGTTGTATATGAGAGGTTGTAGTGAGCTGCTAGGATGAAGACTATGGTATTAAATTAAACGGGAAAACATCAGGCATGCATTGGTACCACTCTAAACGTGCGAACAAACAGGGAAGGGGGCTAAATAATTCACCAAATTTAACCAAAAGTTTAACCAAAAAGTCCTAGCTTGCACTTTCTGTCTGTCTTCCATCAGAGTGCAGTTTTTCCTTGTCTTTCATATTTGCGTTTACTATTGTGGAACTGGCAAAGACCTGGTGGTTGTTTGTGAAAGCTTCACAGACAACATTGATAGGGCCTAGTCATTTTCATAATTTCACAGCCTTAATATGAATCAAAAGTGTAATATGACATTGACCAAATATTAAATAGGTTATTCAATGCTAATTCTTTAACACAAAGCAACACATGTTATATACATTATATTTGAATAGTTATAGTATATAGTAACTAACACTCTCAGTGTAGTTTTGGTATAGGCCTACAATATATCTAACCCCTATGTTCAGGTACAGCAAGTAGCCTCTTAGCCAGTGACATTTCATTATTTGTATTTTATTTTCAATGCAGATGTAATGGCATTGTATATTTTTAGTTTTTATTTGAAGGCTGAGGCTTCATTAATAAACACAACCCCAGTTATCGTCATTGGTTTTGAGATGTTACTTGCTGTGAATACCTTGTCTGATAGGCAGTATTGTGGCATAGTATCAGGACATCCTGGCCAGTGTCTGTCCCACACGGCTAGGGGCGAATGGCCGGATGATGGGCCTATTTGGGAGAAAGTCCAGGGCTGTTTTTTATCCCCAGTCCGTCCCTGGCTGGGAAACAGGTGAAAAACATCAGGCAATCACGAGAGCGGAAAAAATCAAAAGACAGGAAGTAAAACAAGACAAGACAGAAAACCAGACCTTCAAAATAAAACAGGAAACGGAGCAAAATACAAAACAGAAAAACAGACTACCAAAATAAGACAAAACACAGAACAAAACACCAAAACCATAACAAGTGTAGAGGACCAGCAAGTGGAAGCTGAGCCTGAGCATCCACAGCCTGGTCATGATGAGGGACAGACAGCAGTGTTAATTTCATATCAGCAAGAGGTACTTGTAAGTGCCAGAAGCAGGACACATTATAATAGGCAGCCTTTATCCCTATCTTAGCGAATTGCATAGTCAGCTATCAACATGGGTATGCATCATGATTATGAAAATGATCGTGCCATTTAGTGCTGTCAAACTTAAAGTGTTTAATAATTTCTTTTAGGTTAATTTGAAACATTAAACAAGTTAGAAATGAATTGCGGGTTGACCACGATTTCACTTCGTTGTATGTGAGAGGTTGTAGTGAGCTCACTTTTGCTGCTAGGATGAAGACTATGGTATTGAATTAAACGGGAAAACATCAGGCATGCATTAGTACCACTCTAAACGAGCTAACAAACAGTGAAGGGGGCTAAATAATTCACCAAATTTAACCAAAAGTTTAACCAAAAAGTCCTAGCTTGCACTTTCTGTCTGTCTTCCATCAGAGTGCAGTTTTTCCTTGTCTTTCATATTTGCGTTTACTATTGTGGAACTGGCAAAGACCTGGTGGTTGTTTGTGAAAGCTTCACAGACAACATTGATAAGGCCTAGTCATTTTCATCATTTCACAGCCTTAATATGAATCAAAAGTGTAATATGACATTGACAAAATATGAAATAGGTTATTTAATAATGCTAATTCTTTAACACAAAGCGACACATATTATATCATCAATAATAGCTAATAACCTATATCTTTAAAATCATTTGTTTATTCAGGTTGAAGAAAGTTGCAGCACAAAAGATGACAGGGAGAGTGCAGGGAAGTGCCAGGATGTACCAGGATGCTCTACATCACCATTTTTCAAACGGCCCAAGTCAGATAGTCACAGCCTGGAACAATTTTTTGCTTACCATCCTCATCAAAAGCCTAAAAACCTGTCTCTACAGAGAGTGTTCAGTTGTAAAGATGGTACCAACCGCAAATGGCTCACATACTGTGAGGAGAATCACACATTATATTGTACAGTTTGTTTAGCATTTGCCAAGCCAGGTGAAACAAATCCCTTCATAAGTGGAATGCAGTACTGGAAGCATGTCAGTCAACGAGTAGAGGAGCATGAAAGGAGCAACATGCACAGGCTGTGTGCTGTGTGCTGAAGCTTATTTTTTACGGGCATCAAAAGATGATATAGCCAGTCTGCTTCATGGTCCCCAAGTAGTGGCCCACAGAGATCAAGAGCGGAAGAGACGGCAGGTGTTGGAACATGTTGTGACATAGTTAAGGTTATTGGCAAGAGAGGACTTAGCTACAGAGGGACACAGTCTGAAGCAGCTTACACTCCGGATGACATGAGCATTGATCATGGGATTTTTTTTTTAGAGCTTATCATTCTTCTTGGATAATATGATGTATGCATGAAGGAACATCTCACAGAGTGCATAGAAAAAAGCAAGAAGATGCATCAAATCCAGGCTAAAGGTCGAGGTTCTGTTGGGACATTTCTGTCAAAACCAACTGTAATCAAAGTCATATCTACAGTGCAGCAGTTAATTCAGGAGACTATTGCAAAAGAGGTTACCGAAGCTGGGATGTTTTCAGTGCAGATTGACACAACCCAAGACATCACATCCCAAGAGCAGTGCTCTATAGTTCTGAGGTATGTCAAAGACACAGTACAAGAAAGACTTTTTGCAGTGGTGAAATGTGAAGCATCTACTGGACAATATTTTTGTTCAGATGCTTGCAGATGTGATTGAAAAATGTATCTTGGAAATCAGCAACTGCGTCAATAATGCCACTGATGGTGCATTGAATATGCAAGGAAAATACAGAGGTTTTTCCACACTGTTGTCTTCTAAAGCGCCAAACCAAGTGCATGTATGGTGTTATGCACATGTGCTAAACTTGGTTTTGGCTAACACAACTGAAGTGTCCCTCTCCAGTGGATCCTTGTTCTCACTATTGAATGATATTGCAATCTTTTTTCGTGAGTCATACCAAAGGATGAATGTGTGGGAGCAAGGAAGCCAGGACAGTCAACAGAAGCGCCTTTCCATTATCGGAGAAACAAGATGGTGGTCCAAGGATGTTGCTTTGAAGAGGATTTTTGGGTCCTCTGGAAAGCCAGACCAGTGTGTCTACATTGACGTCCTCACGACACTGGACAGTTGTCAAGGCCAGGAAAACCTGAAAACAACAGTGCGTGTCAAAGCAAGAGGTTACTTGGAGGGTTTAATGAGATATGAAACATTTCTAACTGCTCAGCTTTTCCTTAGGAATTTTGAAGTCACAACACCACTCTCAAAATACCTGCAGACACACGGTGTAGACATCTTGTCTGCTCACCGAATGGTTCTGACCACCGAAGATGCTCTGAAGAACATGTCAAGAGATTTTGAGTCAGTGAAGAAAGCTGCTGATGTTTTTGTTCAGTGGGCAAATACAACACTGTCTGAAGAGGATTGTGACCTTGAACTGGAGGAAATGCTTCCCGAGAAAAGGAGGAGATAAAACGAAGATGATGGCTGGTGAGAAGGCAATTGATGAGAGCTTCACAAATGCCAACAGTGCCTATGAAGCACAAGTTCATAACCAGGTGATGGACACAGTCACAGTAAGCATCCATAGGCGCTTTTTAACCCATGGGTCCCACTATGCGAACTTGTCTCTCCTTGATCCAAGATACTTTACAGAAGTTTCTTCAACAGGCTTGCCTGATACTGCATTTCAGGAGATGAGCAAATGCTTGCTCAGGTTTGATAGCAGTGCAACTCCTGCTAAGTACCCAAGTGAGATTTCAACAGGCTGAACATAGTTAAAGTGTGTCTTGTAATATTGCAGCCTTCGATGGTGCGTATTGTTGTCCTCCAGGAAACATGGTGTAAAGGTTCTTCCAGTGGTTGTCCCTTTAGGCTACAGAGAAATTATTGACCCATCCACCAAATTAAAAGGAGTCACTCAGGGGAGAGAATCAGGAGGAATGATAATTTGGTATGAATCTGAATATACCGATTCAATAGAATTAATCAAAAGAGGTCAATTTTATATCAGCTGACGAAGACATATTTCTGCCCCACATACATTCCAGACTGAAGGTTGTCATGACATTGTGTAAAGACATTGTTGTCGTGTCCTGTTTTTAATGTTTCCTCATTCCCAAAACACAAAACAACACATGATTAAGTGTCTGTAAGAAGAAGCAGGCACAGAGCCAGAAGTATAAGGAATTTCAGACCCATCAGCAGATGAATGTGAAACAGTCTATTTTGGCAGACATGTTCCAGGACCTCCCTAAATAGTTGGAAATCTCAATGTTAAACCCAAAGTTACACGCTTCTGTCAGACAAAGCAGGTGGAGAACTGAATGTGACTTTGCAGCTTCTCTCGCCCCCATTGGACCGAGATCAAATGGTTAGAAAAGTCACCTAACCGCTGAGTGACAGCAGCCAGAGTCTGAGAATTGTGGGAGAATGTTTGTGGAATTTGTTTCAACACAATTAAACTTGATATGATTGATATGAGGAACACATCAGGTAATACTGTTGCACGACAACACTGAACCAACTGGTTCATGGGACTTAACTTTTACTTTTTGTTTTAAGCTTAATACTGGACCAACGTCAAAGACTGGTGTTCCCATCAGTCACTTAGACACAAAAACATGGAAAATAATAAAAACTTTTTTGCGAATTTGAGGATGTTTTTATTTTTTATTTTGCCATTTCCATCAACATTTTCTAATGCGATACTTCAAAATGTGCATACAAATACATTGATGGATACATGACTTGTGTCAGATAAAAGCAAGTGCCTTGCAGTGGAAGGTGGTAAAATATGTGGACAATTTATTAAAGGGAAAAATCCCACGAATTTGAAAGTACATTTGAGAAACGTGCAAAACAAATGAAAAATGCACTTTTAAAGAATCTGGGTCTGAAGAAAACAGCATTAGGTTGAATGACATGCCTGTCAGTGAAATCACGGAGTGTGCCATCTTCAACCAGAGGTGGGTTTAAACTCTGCTGAGCTGCACTTTCATCTTTTAGCATTGCTTTGAGGCTTTGCAGTATTGGGATATAATGATAGTGCCTCTTCTGCCCTGTAATATTGTACCCAAGTGAGATTTCAACAAGCTGAACATAGTTAAGAGCAGCAGTCAATCACACGAAAACGAACATTTTACGTGTAAATACATTAATGTAACGTTAATCATAAAAAGCCGGTTAACTAACGTTCGCCAGCCCAACCGGCCCCGTTTTAGCTTGCAATATCTGGTTAGCTAGCTAAATAGTCGGCCCAACCATGAGATGGACACAGAGGGCTAACGTTATCATTTGTAACATTAGCGAGCCAACTACCACCAATGGGCCTGTAACATTAGCTAGGTACGGATGAACTGGCTACAATAACTAGGCCTGGAAAACTCAATTCCTTTTAAGGATTGGGGTTATTGTGAGTCACTCACTAAACTGATCCGGGTTGTGCGAGTCACTTGAGTCACTTGAGTCAGTATTGCGAAATCACCAAGGAAACTCAGTCCTAGCCCATTGTCTCTAACCACTAACATAGTAGGAAGTTCTGTGGATTCACTCGGTGCAGACTCACTATTTCATATCTGAAATATAGGCTTTCAATTTAGACATAAAAACAGGAACGGCGAAATGTAAAGTAAATAAATATTTTTTTTTATATAGTTTTTTTATATAGAAGTGAAAGAATGGCTTTTGTTGTGGATTTGCTTTTCACCCTGACTCGAGGAGAGGCTTCACTCGCTCGTCTGCTACAGATCCACTCATGACAACGTAGCCGCCTGATTCGTGCGACTGACAGACCTACACGATGACTCATGAGTCCCACGGTCTAAGCGCCGAGGCAAGCTTGCAATGTTTAGGGCCTTTATATGAACACAATATATTAGCCAGTATTTTTACGGACTTTTCTTACAGTTCACCACAATACTTTATGTTGAACTTACTGTTGAATAGATAGAACTGAACATTGTTTTATACGGTATGTACTTAAAATGTAAGTGTTAGTTCTAAATCCTTGGATGTTGGTTAGAAAATACTGTAACTTAATGTGTTTATTTGAAACATATGTAATGTTTATTGTCAGACGCTAGAAGAGGAAGTAAATGTTCTGTGTGCTTTGACTGTGAGGAAAAGGAAACTTCAGAGTCCAGACATGAGTTGATGGAAAGTAAAGGACATAGTTGCCCTACTAAAATGGGAAGTAATCCTTGCAATACAAGAAAAACATTTCAGTTCATGAGCTGGACAAAACAAAAGGGATATTAGAAATTGTGAGGAAATCTGTCTCTGTCATCAAACGTTTACTCATGTAGCTGTAATGTGGGATGTTTAAACAGGGACAGAACTAAATAATACATTAGCCTAATACATTAGCCTTAGAATTTAGAGAAATGTGTTTTACAAGAATTTACAACCAATGGCCAGAAAAAACACACCAACCAACGCAAAGACATTGTTGTAATATATCTCCTTCTGAGAGAGAGATTCAGCCTTAAAAAAAAGAGACATTTTGGCTGGGCTCCAATACAATACAACATAACAAACAGGTTCAACGGATTCACGGAATCTGGAGATAAATAAAACAAGTAGACAGTTACTGGAGGGTAAAGGTTGCCTTGCCTTAAGTAATCCTCTTTTTATGCTCTCTCTCTCTGTGTGTGTGTATATATATATATATATCTCATTTACAACATAGTAGTTATAAAGTATATGAAAGTATTTAGTCTGTAACTTCATGTAAATGTAGCTTACAATACTTTTGTACTTTTACTTAAAGGAGCAGTGTGTAGGATTTAGAGGGATCTATTTATCACCTAATGTTTCTAGTGTTTTTGTGTATGTACTGTATGTGTGGTTGTACTGCTGCCTGTCTTGGCCAGGACACTCTTGAAAAAAAGATTTTTAATCTCTTCCTGGTTAAATAAAGGTAAAATAAAAAATAAAAAAATATTGGCAGAATATAATAATAATAGAATGGAATATAATATTCATAATTATGTTTTCATTAGTATATAATCACCTAAAAATAAGAATGGTTGTGTTTTAGAATGAGCCCTTGATATCTACATAGGGAGTGTGTCCTCTTTCACAGAGCCCACTATGCTGCTCGCCACTCATGAAAATGAACAGTGAAGTAGCTTGAGAAAGAATATGCTTAAAGCTCGGGGTTTATAAAAAGACACATAGAGATACAGAATGAAAATAAACATCAATAATATGCATTGAAAACTGCTAAGAATAGTTACTTTATATAATAAAAACTAAATACATTTCTCTTTCTTTGTGTTTTTCCCTCCAGATACAGTCTCATACAGAGACACAATTAATGGGTCTTTTCTCATCCAGTACATTGTTGATGTATTCAACACCTTGGCACATAAGGAACACATTCAGGATCTTTTCCTAAAAGTAAGTGTAAAGTAATATCTGTTTGTGAGGCAATAACACCACATAGCAAGCTGTGATGATGAAGCTCTTGTTTTATTAGGCTTTTGCTTAATTTAATGCATTGTTTGTTTCAACCACACAGGTCACGGAATGCTTTGAAAAGTATTTCGTTGACGGCCAGATGCCGAACATAGACAGAGTCTCTTAACAAAGCACTTCTACTTCTTCCCGGGTCTCTAAGGGCAGGATTCTCTGTTGTCTAACACAGATTTGTAGCCACATTTTAAATTATGTTGCAATGTTTTTTGAAGTTAGCTACTTGGTAAATTGATCAAACTTTTGGATGAATCACTGAAAGGGCCTACCGGGCAGTGAACCAAGTGACAGAAAAAAGAGATGCAAATAGACACAAATTGAGAACAAAGACCCAATCTAGAACTACTCAAGATCTACAATGATAAAGCTGCGTCATTTTGTGTCTCTTTTAGTCTTGGTGTTTTTTTGGGGGGGAGGGGGGGGGATCTTACATGACTGCATTCAGGAGCCTGCAGTCTTATAATCTATCCTTGATTAAACTTAAATAATATAAACATTTATATTTGTATATATACTTAACAGTGTGTAAGCCTTTGAATTAAAGGAACATAGACATTTTTATCAACTTACATTTAACAGGTTGCTTACTCATGGTTGTCCTGCAACTAGTCAACAGGATATTGGATGATTGGTGTCACCAGGCTCCTAGTTCTTCTATCAAATTTTAAAACACAAGAAATCTAATTTATGAAATCATTTGGATGTTCTTTACAGCCAAAGCAACATTGTTTTCATTTTAAATTTCTTAAAAGTTATAAGACACCATGTCTGGTGTCTTATAACTGCACTGCCATTAACTCAGACACAGTGCCCCTGTTAATCATCAGTACTCTTGGTAAAAACTAGACAAACATCTTTAGCATGAAACATTAATAACTGTGCATAATTAAGCTCCCTAAAAGCTTGTTTTGATTCTTAATGTGACATCTCAACATTGAATGGGCATTTACTTTTGTTCTTGCTTGCGTAAATTTTGTCGAGGTAGGACAGCAACATTCATCAGTCTGATTTTTTATTTTTTTTTAGGCTTTTCTGCCTTTAATTTTTGACAGAACAGCTAGGTGAGAAAGGGGGAAGACATGCAGGAAATTGTCACAGGTCAGATTTGAACGCTGGACCTCTGCATCGAAGCATAAAGCTCTCAGTATACGTGCGTCCGCTCTACCCACTGAGCCAATCCGGCCACAGCGCTATGATATTTTCAAATGGTTTTCTTGTACGAATGGGGATGTCTGCTGTTGTGGGCCTTAGCCTATGGCGTGCTCTTTTACTTGATGTGTGACAATGAGCTCTCCAAATAAACTTGACTTAAGTTGATTCCTTGGCTTGTACCTTTGTTCCTACATGCACATATAGCTGCAAGCATTTTAACGAGGTCAATTAAAAACATAACATTTAGACTTAAACGCAAATCTTTACTCACTAACTAAACCTAATAAATGCAAGCAATGTTTGTGAAGAAAAAGTAACATGAGCTTAGCAGTAGATGCATAGATTTAAAAAATGTTTTTTGGTACAGTATATTATTCTAGGTAGCACAAATGCATAAATGGACAACAGAAGACAATCAGGGTAGTGCATGTCAGTGGTATGTGAGGAGGGTGCTACAGGGAGTTCAGAATCCTGATGGCTAAGAGAAAGAAGCTGTTTGTGAAGGAAATAGGACATACCAGAGAGCTGAGTAATCAACTCAAGTAATCAAAATGAGCCCTTGATATCTACATAGGGAGTGTGTCCTCTTTCACAGAGCCCACCATGCTGCTCGCCATTTTTCTAGAACGGACCAACCAAACACTGGCTCTTGAGAGGGCCTTTCGCGTTTACTTAAATGCCACCATAGGTTCTACTACACTCTAGGAACGGGAGGGGTGAGGGAAGGGGTATTCAGTTGGTTGCAATCTGCAACAGCACCGCTAAATACCACTTAATAGTACACCCTGGTTATTTAAGTGAGATTTTAAATGCAAGACTTCTACTACTTCTACGAAATACAAACTTGCTTTTGCTAAAACTCTTTAGAGTTGGTGACCAGTGCAAAGTTTCCATGACTGAGATCAGGATGGCCACAGTGATGAGAAGAACCAAGTTGGAAAATACAAGATTTTCCCTTTAATGAACTTACAGAAACATCCTGTCTCTTTAAATGCAGTTATGTAAAGCAATGCACACACTCTGAATGTGATTTTTCAGACAATCTTTACTTGAAAAACAAAACAAACTTAGATGAAACCAAACCATGTCATCACAATACACCACAAAGGCAACAAGTTGAGTAGGCAACATGGTAACATGGTTGCAGTCTCTGTGCATGTCTGAAAGCAGAAATGAGAGTTGTTTTTACAGGGCTACTTTGAGTTCATGCTGACACTTTCACGGACTCATGTTCACTCATGAAAATGAACAGTGAAGTAGCTCGACAAGAATATGCTTAAAGCTCGGGGTTTATAAAAAGACATAAAACAACAAATGTTTGTCACTTACGGACCAGAATTATCAATCCAAACCTGACTAGACTCAATTTTAACATCTTATTTGAACATACTGGCAGTGTAGATAGCTTTATATCAGTTTACACTTTATAGAAAACAAAGACACAGGTGGCTAATAACAAGCACTCACGTTTTCATCCCACAGCTCACACTCAGCACATTCAAACATTTAGCTACAAATAAACACACATATATCCTCTTTCCCATGCACACGCAACACTGGAGCAAAGGCCAGAAATGCTGCACAACTGGTAAGGCCAGATGAAGTTTAGTACAATAGCATGGCTTCCGTAAACTACAAGATATGACATTAGAAAATGTTTGGCAGTGTGATGATTCTACGAGCTAACTATCCAACATGTCGTCTGTCCCCTTTGCATTAGAAAACAAAACACCACTTTACAGTGAACTAAACCATGCAGGGCTTTTGATGAGAGGTAGAGGACATCAGAGAGAGAACGTCAAAAGAAAAGATAAAGTAAATAAAGATATAGAGCTATAGATAACGTGGCTTTGCAAATTAGTGGCCCACAACTTTGCCTGTACAACACAAAATAGACATCACAACTGAATAAATGTCATATTTGGAAGATGGAATGTATTAGTATAGTGTTACATATTTAGTAAATTCAGGAATTCACTTTTGGAAACATCTTATCGTTGACAACACTCAACACTCAGATAAACAGTTTGCAGCACCACACATTTACAAAATAGCAACTCATGCGAAAACACCTCTGGCCCTGTACGCCGCGTGTAAATGTGTCGTACAATATAATGCACCTTGTAATAGATTGAATTCATGACAACAGGAAACTGAAAATGTAAATCTGTTGTGTCTTTGCTCTGTTGTGTGTCTGCGGCTGTGTCTTTGAGTGCGACTGTGGTTGTGGTTTAGGCCAGCGTTCCCCCAACAATGGAGGCAATGACAATTCCCAGAACCACACAGCATATGATAATCATAATTTTCTTCTGTAGTGTTAAGTGTTAACAAGAACAGATAAACAGTCATCAATGGCAGCAAATGGGGAGCAGAGGAAAACATGTTAGAGAAATGACTTTACTTTAATACATTACAATATTTATAATGATCAGAACAAAATGCAGTTTAGAAGAAAAGCAGAAGGCAATATTTGATTTTAATGTAGCCGGGTTATGACGTTGTTGGAGTGTGACTGTCGTTTAGAAACGTTTCCACATCCTCTACTTTAAAAAGCATAGATATTTGGTTCTGCATTTTGATCATACCACATCAAAAAACATACAGTACTTTCACACATGCCACAAACGTGAATGGTTTTCATATTTAAAGCCACTATGTCTAGAATATGGGAATCCTCAATATTGGCGCCATCTGGTGGCAGCAATGCATGGAGCTACCTCCTGAAATAATCCTAAATATGGCTGAGCCGATGTTCACAGGGATTTTTTCATTTTTCTGCAAAAACCTACACAGTGGCTTTAAAGGTAAATAGCAAAACATGTCTTTTCAGCATGCATCCCTCTAAATTCATAAACAGCCAATGTCCAACTTGTAAACCCTGTGGAATCAACAGTCTTCATCAATTCTTAAAGGACTAGTTTGGCATGTTGGCAGCCAATAGTTAAATGACAGGATTGACACTGTTCTCATGTACGGTAAAAAAAGAAGGTGGAGCGAGCAGCTGGTTAGCTTAGCTTAGCATAAAGACAGTTACCTGGCAAAACAACAATGTGTATTTCCCATATGGTAGAAGTACAGTATTCCTTTAATGCTTAAAACAAGGTGAAGTTAATTATTTTGTAACCGTGACCATGGACTGATAAAACATTATCAGGATCAATGTTACATAAATCTGTAGTGAGAGGCTGGCTGTTCATGAACTACGCTGAGGTATAAGCACTTTGAAAATGATTTGGGTCTTTGATTCAACACACATTTGTTTTGATGAACATAACCACCTTTCTGCAGCTTTGTGTTTGTAGAAAAACATGCAAAGCTGTTCAGCAGACTGCAGAACATGCACACTACAAAGGTACACTGTGTGAATCATGACACAAACAGACACAAAGCACAAGTTAGTTCCTCAGGACTTTTGACTGTAAAGAAGGTTTAGAAAACATATCTCAAAAAAATGTACGTAAAAGTTATCATAAAATATTTGAGTGCACAGGGCATTTATGCAAGCCTGCTTTCTACTTCATGAGCAGATCCTGACTGCACAATACAGACCCCCCACTATATAGTACATATTAACTGCCGAACATATGACCCTAAGAAATTGGCATCACGTCCTGCCCTGTCTGCTCTGTAGGGATTTCTTAGAGTCCTAACTGAGTCCAACTGCGAGGCAAATAATGAGGACGGTCAGACATGCTGCAATACAACCTCCTATCAGGATCACCTTCTGGAGGGGAGAATAGAAACAAGGAGGGCAAAGTGTCAGCAAATGATTCAGTGGATTTAAAGAGAGAACGAATGAGAAACAGAGACAGGAGGAAAGAAAGGAAGAGCACAGTCTATGATTATAAGTGGGGAATAATTATGTGGATGACCCTTGTAGTAGATTGGGGTCATGTGATGTATGAAATTCCTCTACCTTTGAGTGCTATTATAGATAATCACCAATAGGTGGCAGAGGTGTTCCACTGTGATCTAGGTTGTTAAATTAAGGAATGACAGTAACCAGTGTATAACCCTCTTTATGAACTGTAGACCAGTTGTTCCCAGTTGTTGTCTTATTCGCTTTAAGCCGGGAGTTACATGAGACGATCAATACCATTCTGATGTATGGTTGAATAAGAAGCTGGAGCCAGCAGCTGGTTAGCTTAGAATAAAGACTGGGAACAGGGGGAGCAGCCAGCCTGGCTCTGTCCAAAGGTAACAGACTACACCCAGCTCCTCTAAAGCTAACTCATTAACATTTATTGTGTAATCCAAAAAAACATTTTTTGTATTACTAAGAGAGCTGGAATTTACATTTGTACCACTACCATTTGGTATGGTTCATGTGGGACATTTCAGTAATTAATAGCCATGACAACGAATCTGGTATTGTTTGTGTGTGTGTGTGTGTGTGTGTGTGTGTGTGTGTGTGTGTGTGTGTGTGTGTGTGTGTGTGTGTGTTTTGTGTGTGTGTGTGTGTGTTCCTGGTCATATTGTAGCAGGAGCTACCACAGAGGTGGTTTTAAGTACTTTGCCCCTGGCCCAACAATCGTGCAAGATACAGTGCAGAAACTTTACAGGTGTGTAGTCGGGGTCAAAATGAAGGCAGAGTTGAAAAATGGGTGTGATCTGATCAAGAGTGCCAAAGTAGCGCGGTATGAAGCAGGAGAGGCGCCCGCCACTTTACGGCCCTGGCCCCTTATTTGCATTGCGGCAGGTGTGATCCCATCGCAAGATAGTCTAGTTTAACCTAATTAATTAATTACCTTTAGCTATTTTGGCATCTTTGCCTACTAACTTACTAGATTTCACGAACTTTTAGCAGCAGGTGGTGTACAGGTGGGCTATTGTTTGTTTGATATTGATAGGGATTGATATTGATTTCATATATACACCCTGGTAACTCCAGTGGTACACCCTGAGTTTGAAATCACTGATTTCGAATATGTCAAATACACACTAAACACACATGCTTCACATGCTCCAGATGCAAAATACATGCACACACACTGAGAACAGACTACAATATATACATGCAATGCGTCTGAAGTGATAGCATGTTTGTGCACATGCATGGTTTGTTGTATATGGGACTCACCCTCCGGGCTTTACTCTGGTATTTAACCGCCTTCTTAGTGTCTGATACTGCCCTCTCCACATAGTCTACTGAGTGCTCCACATTGTACTCTATGCGGTCTATCATTTCCCCCTGGGAGAGGTTAGTTACAGAGGAGGTGTGGAAGACACGCAGACAGGAAGAAGAAAGAGGGAGCAGATGTGGATGCAGGGGGAGGAGGAGGAGTGGATACAGATGGAGAGGAGGTGAGGGGAAAGGGGAGGAATAATGGGTGACAATGAGGACAGAAAAGGGGAAGCAGAAAGGGAGAAAGAAGAAGAGGAAAAAAAGAGGAAATAATGAGTTAGTTGGTAGAATGTTTGCTTCTTGAATCTCACCCGTTTGCCAGTCTTTTTGAACTTTTTGCATTTTGGGATGTTCTCCTTTGCCTGCTCCACAAATTCGTAGGCGTCCAGCACACTTCGCTCAATGTTGTTCACCAGTTCACCCTGAACAAAAAACAAGAGACACATTCATTGTATAGTGATGTTGAGAGCTCACATTCAGTACCATCTTTAACCACACTGAGATTTAGATTTCATAGATGTGTTTTAAGTCACTATTACAATGATGTCTAGTGTAATACTTAAGATATGAGCATCGGAGAGAATGGGAAAGACTGCTGTATTGTGAAGAAAACAATATATTAACTGCTCTTTTCTTTTCCTATCTTTATTCATACGTGTTCCTTCTTACTAACAGTGTTATTTATGAAAACAACAGAAGTCATTAACATCAGCATTCATTAACAAAGAAAGCCTAATATTGCATGTGTTAAAACAATAGTAATAAAATAAAGAATCAACCCTTTTGCATGAAAATACATATTAATATGAACCATGCATTCACTGCAACAATGATTTAAGTAAAAAAATAAAAAAGTGGATTCACAGGTAAATTACCTTTCTGTATGAGAAGGGGAGCGCTGTTCTCTGTTCTCTAGAGCTTAGAGTCATTGTGGTGGTAACAGTGTTGTGTAAAAAAAGAGGGAAAAGAGAGTGCAAAGCTGATAAAGGCAAAATTAACAGTATAATCAGTAAGTATAATCTTAAAAGATGTGGCACTGTGTTAATAAAGGAAGGGTTAGTTAATTACATTTAGAGTTTTCATAAGCGTGGCAAGAGAATGAAAGAGTTTACACACGAACACAAACAATTCTACCACTACTACTACTACTACTAATAATAATAATAATAATTATCTGACATTTAAGCAATTATGACTCCCACATTAACATTATGCCTGCTATTGCATTGTGCTATTATTCATATGACTTGCACGCAAACATTTATTTTCGTATTCATCATTCAGCATATTTTCTTATGCATGTGTTTACCTTACCATTTGCATAATTCAGACTGACTATTTCTGATGAGGGAAACAGTTCATCTCTGTGGGGGGTTCAGCCCACACACTCCTGCAGTCACATATACAGGCAAGACTACCGATTTAACTAAAGCTCAACACTTAACTGAGATAAGCAAAGATAACTCTTACGCTTGAGGATAATGTGCATATGTGGCTTTAAAGAAGCTATAGTATAGTATGTGAACATATTGTCGAAGCAGTCATGTTCACAGCTCACTAGATGATGTAAGTACCTCAGCACAATGTACTTTATAGACTCAGACCATCTCTGTTCTCTGACAGAATAACATTTCTAACACAGGGGAATGAGATATTCTGAACAAAACTTACAAAGCCAAAGACCCTGTAAAATCAAGGTTTGTTTATAATTTAAGGCTCTTACAAAACAGCAAATTAATGCAATGCTGTTTAGTTTCCTTACTGAAAGTCCCAGATGTCAGATTTTCCTTCCAGCTTATGAACGCAGCATGATAATTATGTATTTGAAAATGGCAGAAAACCCATATACAGATTCCAATCAACTGATGCTTGAGCCAATAATTATCTGTTCCAAAATTCTGTCTAAATTTACTGAGATATTTTGCAAACAGAGAACCAGTTGGAGCTGAAAACATAACCTCCATCCAACTCTGTACTAATTCCCTCTACAACTTGTATGTAAATTAAAAGACTGCTAGTAGTCTCTAGTGGAATTATTTTCATGACAGGGAGAAGCAGCAGCTGCTGCAGCAGGATAGCTGGTTAATGATTTCACCATTGTGAACACAGTGTGCCACTGAACTTTTGCATTAGCCAGGGCACAATTTCAAACCACTGACAGGAAGAAATTCTAAATCTACAAACAGGAATTTTGTATATCTTCTTTATATTGTCCATGTTGGCAGGTGGATTGCCAATTCATGATTGTATTTGCAGGTTTATTTTCACATGCATTTGGCTGAGCCCCAAACCACACAGCTGTAGGTACTGGGAGAGGATTGACGTTTTCACCTGGCTCTCCACCAGCATGGCCATGTCCATGAACATGTCATGAAGCTCTCTGATGCTGTTTTCCAGCTTGATGATCTCATTGTGCCGCGTCTCGATCTCATTCATAGCTTGCTCGGTGATGTTGTCCATAATGATCTACGATGGTACAACAGATGGAAAGAGTTAAGAAAGAAGTAGAATTAGATTCAAATTCACTCACTCAGGATGTTACATTTGTTGTATCGCTTACCCCCGAGGTAAAGATAGCCGGGTTGTCACTCTCCAACATGCTCTCCAACTCCTCATTTGTTGTGTTTCTCCCAGCTAAAAGGGCAAACACACACACACACACGTAAACATCTATAACCGCATTCATGTTTGTAGGTGTTGAAGAGATTTACCATGTGTGTGGATAATACAGTCAATTTAAGACCAGGATTTAAGAAGTGTAGGTGCAATGCTATCTGCTTAAAAGGTTTTCCATACTACAGTGGATGAAGACAACATTTGGAACAACTAATACAACGCCCTAATAATAACAGCCCCCAAGTCTGCCTGAGGACGAATTAAAACAAGTGTGCAACTCTCTTTTCCACATGCTCATATTCTCTCTATCCAATGAGCAACCCATGCTGCATTTTAAACTCTTTATTCTTGCATCTTTCTGAACAGCAGTGGATGTGAAAATCCAGATAATTTAGTCTACCTCAGTGGTGTAGTCTACGTGTTACGCAGGTATATTTGTCAGTATTCAACCAGGCATCTCAAATGTTTATTTGAATGCAGCCTAAAACACAAGCTCAGTTAGAATCCCACAACCTTTAGCCTCACACTTCAACACAACTTCAGTCATTTAAACACGGCCCTGTCCAAACATTTACAGCATTACAACTGAGTGACCTCTAGCCTGATATGGTCTGCTCAGCAGTTCAGACATCTAACACTTAACCCCCACTCCTTTCACATTGGCCAGTCGGGCATGTTTTCTTGCCATAATAAGGTCTTCCGCATCCAGCTGCTTGTCCAACTAATATGAGGATAATCAAAGGTGTAAAATGACTTCTCATATGGCTCCCATTTACCGTATAGTGTCTTTCGCTTTTTCTGTTGATCTATTTGTCAAGGTGGATTTTGATCTGTTTTGAAACTATAAAGGAATATAGACAAAAATGCTGATGATTCCCTTTTTGCATATAGTATTTGTCCTACATCACGTCTTTCATCTTGTGCATGAAATGAGTCATTAACCTCAAATACTGTTGGAAGAAGGATCAATGAATACTTTGCATGTTTTGTATTCTGTTTTGAACAGTTCCTATCTCTGTCGCTCCAGTTTATAAAACCTTCTGAATAAGTTTGATTTTCTTGCCTTTAAAAAGATGTGACCAGTAACATATGAAGGTAAGGCGCCGCATTTGGAGATGTGAAAAAAAAGGACCGCAGGTCATGTAGAATTAAGGAGTCAGAAATCTCAATCATGTTTGATAGGATCAGAACAGTTTGGGTCAGTCTGAACATTTGTTGAAGCCATTAAGATTTAATCTCATACTTGCAGATAATCGTTTGACATTTCCCTTCCAACTGACAGGAAAGGCAAACAAGAGCCAACAGGCCTCATAATGCTTGTAGTTTTTTGAGAGTAACAGAAAGTTAGAGACATCACCACAGCACATCTTGCTGCTTCTTCCTGCTGATGTGTTTGCTCCTCGTTCCAGAGAGAGTTGACCTACTTTATGAACATTTCCTCACCTCTTCGCTACACCTAAATTAATATTATCGTGTATGAGCGCTTACTTCACCTGCAGAGATGCTTCTCTTGGGCCCCATGTCCGCCCCTCTGACACTCTAGGTCACAGTCAGACTGTGTCAGCATCATCTCCAATCTTTCCTTTGCACATTAAATCCTCTGTAGGGCTAGATACAGTATATACAGTACAGTACTATCTCTTCCCCATGAAGACACCCTGCGTCCCTTACTAAGCATCCCTTACTAAGCATCCCTTACTAACCATTAATTGGTGTGCAGTTCGAGCTGAGTAGTTAACACAAAGACTTTAAAGAAAAGTAATCTGCAAGTTGCAGCGGGTCAAGGAGCATGAGTTTATTATGAAAGCGAGGCAAAGCTAATAGTATAAAATCTCAGCAGTGCAACTACATAAAGTAATCAGAAATTATTAAAAAAATCTGATTTCAGTTGTCACAACTTGCTGAAAATACAGTTTTAAACTTGGTCTTGTGTAGAAAGAGAATGTACAGTATGTCCTTGTATTAGCCGACTACTTATATGTGAACATATTTTCCCCCTCAGATTGTTTGCTTTTAAGGACTTTTAATGACCTAAAGAGGTTCGAGTATTGGAGTATTTTACAAGAAAAAAAAAAGCAATAAAGAAAAGAGAAAAGACGCTTTTTAAAAAGACTATAACCAATAGTAGCTCTGGCTAGTTAGCTTGCTTATGAGTTATTGTGATATCTATTGGTCGAGTTAAAATGCGTCAAGACCGCTCAAGCTACAGCTACAAGGGAGACTTTTATTATTTTTGAGAAATATAGATATCTGCAAAGCGCAAAGAAGCGCAAAGAAACTGAGGCAAACATCTAGCTGGCATAGCTAAGATAATTGCTTTTGGTGGGGAAGCGTATCTATGTTCCCAGGATCCTATGTTCCCCGGCTTAATATCCTTTTAATATGACACAATAACAAGACCTTTTAAAGGTTTTAATGTTCTCAGCAATGTATCTAGGTCAAATGTTCAAATCCCCCACCTACAGCTGTTAGCCTACTGATATTATACTCTTGGAAACACACTCAATAGTGGCGCAAGAGTTTTCTTTTCTTTCTTTTTTAAAATATTGACTGATTTTTACCATTCAAACTGCATTTAAAATGTCCATCTCTGTTGATGATGAACGCAATTAATTCGAGAATATAGCCCTTAGTAGCCTGGAAACCAGATTAATCTGCCATCTTATGTTTCATTTGCATCTGGCCCCCCTCACATTTATAAAATTTCAACCGAAGAGAAACTGGACGGACCAATCACAACCATGTAGCTCACAATTTTATATTAAATTGCATCCAGAGGCATTTTATTCTGTCCCGTTGATAACGCACCTTGGAAATCAAAAATGAACTGAAAGGTTCCAGACTAATACACATTTGTGAATTAGTCCCACTAAGACCTTAGCAATCTCTTACAACATTTGTTTGGATCAAGAACATAGGACCCTGGGAACATAGGGGTTAACCCTGTTGGGGAAAGCGTCATATTTACCTTACAGACATAAAAGTGGTGTCTATATTTTCATCTAACTCTTGGCAAAAAAGTGAGTAAGTGTGTATCCTAAAAATGTAAAGTGATTAAAACACACTGGCCAACACATTTTCACCCATAATGTAACTGTATAGACCTTAACAGCTACTGTAGCTTTGTCAGATATCGCTCCGCTTTTTCTCTCGGGACCTCCAGCAGCTGTGGCTCCTGGGAGATTTTGAAGGCAACAACAAAACCCTCTATTCTAATCAAAGTGTATGTGAGTGTGTGCATGTGCATTGTGTTTATACGTGTGATGGAGGCCTCAGTGCAGAGCAGGTAGGTAGATGGTGAGTGATGATGCTCAGGAGTCAGAGCCGATGATTGCCTTCATGAAGAGAATACTGATGAAGCTGTCCGTTTACTGCTGCATAAATGTGTGTCCATGGGTGTTTCCGAGTGTACTTTTATTCATTTATCTTTACAAACGAGGCCTATCGTGTCTAATCCAAACTTCATATCCATATCAAAGCAATGAAATTCAGTTAGTTGTGGTTAAGTGGTCCCGCTGTTTCATTACTGGGCTCGAGATTCTACTCATGTTTAGCAATGACATTTTGCAGTTTGACAAATGAGGGGACACAAAGAGGAGTGAGACCACATTCACCACATCACTGTGATCAATTCCCTATTCTCCTGGCCTCTCTCATAATAAATAATCCCTCTATCATTAAGGCTTAAACTACAACATTAAAGAGGGTCACAGTTAGAGTTGAAGGACAGAGAAGAGTGACAATGAGTCATGGATAATTGTGAAGAAGAAAAAAAAACGAAGGCACTCTGGTGTTACCCTAACCTATTTAGCTCACTTTCCATGCAGACGCGCGCACATGCACGTGCAAACACACACACACACACACACACACACACACACACACACACACACACACACACACACACACACACACACACACACACACACACACACACACACACACACACACACACACACACATAAAAAATTCTCCTTGCTTTTGTTTTTTTAAAACCCTGACAGGCTCCGAGGGAGGCTCTTATTTGTAACCATGGAGACCCAAACCCTGAGAAGCCTAATATGAAGCCAAGAAGTCTCACTTCACCCACAGCATTTATGGACTATTAAATCATTCATACTATGTTGCTACCAGCAACATTATTTCATTTCAATTGTTATGTAACACAAATGAAGTGAGCCCCCCGAGGAACAGAATGAAAATGCAAACCACACAAATGTTCACACACACACACACACACACACACACACACACACACACACACACACACACACACACACACACACACACACACACACACACACACACACACACACACACACACACACACAGCGAAAGAGGCAAATGATTTTGATGCTTCTGTTCATTGCAATTTCATCTGCAAAGGAATGAGAAAAGCATGTATCTGCACACATATAGGTCAATCTGTTTACTATACAGGAGGAATATGTTGGTGTACAGCTCAGTCTTTTCCCCCAGCACTGTGAGGAACTAAAACATAATCAAATGTCAAAGAGGCCCTGTGATGCCTGTGACCAAAAGCCAATCCACCCTACTGGGCCTGCCTTTCTGCTTTTGGAAGCAACTAAATTTGTGATATTCTCAATCAATAATACACAAAAATGCTACAGAAGGTGATGAACAGATGTGTTGTACTGTTATTAACATCCAGTGAGTTATTTTAAGAACATGAAAGATATGTGCCTTTAAAGGAATAGTTTCACATTTTGGGAAATGCTGGTATGCTTATTTGCTTCTTTGCCAAGAGTGAGATAAGATTGACATAACGCTTACATCTTTCAGCTGTTAAACTGGAGCCAAGAGATGATCACCTTAGCATAGCATACAGTAAAGAGTGATAACCCAGGTAAGAACAGCTGGCCTCACTCTGCCTACCATCACCTCTAAACTTAACTCATTAACATGTTGTCTCTCATTTGTTTGACTGTATAAAAAGTGTGAAAACGTTGTGTGGTTTTAACATTACATTTTTACACTTAGATTTTTGTGTATCAAACAAGATAATGTGTTATTAGTAAGCTTTAAAATGTGCTAGTAGGCTGACTTTGTTACCTTTGGACGGAGCCAGCTGTTTCACTGTTTCCAGTCTTTATGCTAAGCTAAGCTAACCGCCTCCGGCTTCATAATTACCATACAAACTCTTGGCAAAACAGCAAGTAAGTGTTTCCTCTATATGTTTTCTTTAACTAAGTACATTTTGCTGCTGGGAATAAGTGCAGCCATTTTATTCAAGAAACCCAAAGGGTTGATGCAAATATATTTGGACTTGGGGTTACCCGTAGAGGCAAAGAAAACGTGTTGTCTTGATAATTACATGTTTATAGTACGTCACAGTGTTGGCTTCCTGTTTCTCTTATTTCTGTATCCATAGGCGAATGGGAAAGAAGGGAAGCAGCAGAGGAAACATCGATACTCAGTCTGACAGACCAGCCTAGGTTTCCCTCTGTGTGTGACACACTCTTATTGATTCACACACAAACAAGTCAAAGAGGTTGGCACAACAGAAACACAGCTCTCTTGCCATATAACCCCCAAAGGATTTAAATTGTGTTAGATCAAAATCAGGACTAATGTAATCTGAAGGAAAAGCTTTAATAGATACTTGCAATTTTGTTTCCTCCAAAACCAAAAACTGCATTTATTTGTATGCCTCATACTCATAATGTCCCGCCTCTCAATCCATCTCCGGACTCTCCCTGCAGGTCTAATCCCTTCCCTGACGACAAGTAATATCAGCTAAGGCCTCCTGTGATTCCACCAGCTGATAAATCAAATCCAAATCAATCTGGAGGAGCTCAAGGAAAAAGTGAGTCAGATGTGTGTGTGTGTGTGTGTGTGTGTGTGTGTGTGTGTGTGTGTGTGTTTTTTTTATTCCATGACGATGTGTTTGTTCTTTGATTAACCCCAGAGAGTAATGTGTGTTGTCATTGCTGTTCTTTTTACTGGGACACATTCAGTGGGTAGTCGCACGCAACGTGTATACAACACACACACACACACACACACACACACACACACACACACACACACACACACACAGCATGTGTCTGACAGATGGCCAAAGAAAATTACATCTGTGCCAAGTGCCCTGCAACATAACTGCCCCTGCTCTCTTCTGCTGTTACCACTAAATGAGTCATATTGTTCTGGTCTGCATGCATGTGTGTGTGTGTGTGTGTGTGTGTGAATTGTGTATAAGGTGACTGTATCACGGTGACTGTTAGGGGCAGCTGGCATGGTGCAGCCTGCCAGGATGCCGTGGCAGAGGCCGTTGCAGTGTCTGGTCCAGGAGCCTGGGGCCTGCAGCTAATACCTGTCAAATCATATGACGCCTACAGTGTGACACGAGTGTGAGCAGCTCCAATCGGAGCTGCAGCAACCTGGCATGTGCATGTATATGGGTGTAGGTGTTGGTCATGTGGTGTTTTACTGTGAGAGTGGTTGTTTTGGTACACACTAAATGAAATACTCTATGGATGGGATAAACTGACATTTTCCATTAACAAAACGATTAAAGGACAGTTTGTTGGGAGGGGGTGAGGGGTGTGTGTGTGTGTGTGTGGGGATAATAGTTGGATGTACTCCTGGTTTTACGTGATGCTGTAACTGATGCTGTCACATATTTACACTAAGTGTTATGCATTTATTATGTTTTCTGTTTAAGTCTGTGTTCTGTGTTTTACCTGCCCGCCAGATAAATTCCCCTCTGGGACAATACAGATGAAGTTGATGCTGAAGTGCATAAACAGCCGACAGCTTGGAGCTGAGATTTATTATTTTTACCACCCACGTTAAAGCCTCCTTTTTCACTAATAAAAAATGTAAAAAAAATAGTGAATAAGTAAACTGAAGGCAGAAGATGATTCAGAACGTGGTTTTATAAATCAAACTGCAAGTCAACCTAGAGCAGGCACGCAGCTACCTAGGGGGTGCTTTAGCCTCGTCACAAATCTGCTTAGCCCCAGATAAACATTTTAGTATTTTTTGGGGTTTTAAATATATATGTAAATATGTATTAAAATATGTAAAAGTCAATTACCAGCTCTTTGGATCCCAATACAATACCTGGCTGCGTGCTCACCCATGTACCCTATGATGTGTGTGTGTGGGTTGAATGTTATTAATTTCCTTTCTGACATTGTGATAGCCATTTCATCTGAAACATTATTAACAATGCACAGTTGTCTGATTATGCATATGGAATACATTAACTTCTTGTTGTTGTTGTCACATCTTGGATGTATTGTGTTGTTATTAATTGTGTCTGCATGGGCGCTGTCCGGTGCTGAATTCTTTCACCTTTGAATATTAAAGATGTTTTTGTCATAGCCTTGTGGTACTCTGTATAAGGCTTATAGCTTTTAAGTTGAATATGCTTTGGCTAAATGCAATTAAAAATGACATTTATATTGAACGTTCTCTTAGCACCCCACGTATTGTTCTAGCTCTCCCTTGGCGCCGGCCATGCAGTAGAGTCAATGTTGATTGGTGTCAATGCATTTATGGTTACTTTACCTGTTACACAAAGTTAAAAGAGTTAACAAAAAAGACAAGACAATGTCTTTTAAGTGTTTGTGATACTAGCAGGATGTTGTGCTGATGAAGCTTTCTCCTGCCAGAATTCACAAAGAAATGGCTTAAAAAACAGAAATGAGAGTGAAGGCCAGTTTCAGTAATCATTGGACTTCTCACCACATGAATTTTAACTGATTTGTTCTTAACATTATGAAAAAAGAAAAAGAAAAACAATGTAGTGCAGTGCTGCAGTAGTCTATAATTCTGATATGAACTTAGAGGAGTACACAGTAAATAATACATATATAGTAGTACTGGCACATCTTTACGTCAAATACTTAGACTACGTAGACATAGTAATGCTCTTGTAAAAATGTATGATAATGGACGCCCGGATAGCTCAGTTGGTAGAGCGGGCGCACTGCGCAGAGGTTTACTCCTCGACACAGCCGGCCCGGGTTTGACTACGACCTGCAGCCCTTTGCTGCAGGTCATTCCCCTTCTCTCTCTCCCCTTTCATTTCTGCAGCTGTCCTGTCAATAAAGGCCTAAAAATGCCCAAAAAATTATCTTAAAAAAAAAAGTATGATAATGATACTGTGCATATAGGTATAGAGCAATTTTGACAAAGTGATGGAGAATTGGGTTGCAGATAGACTTTAGTTTTTGCCTAATTACACATTGCCCTTACATCTAACTAATAATTGGGGCATGATGAAGATGAAGTTTATGATGCTTTGGCGAAGGATAAAAGACATGCATGGAAATATGACTTTTTTTGTCTCATGTTTACCGTTTTGACAAGGAGCTAAAAAAAACTTGTAAAGAAATCATGAACAGCTGTTTTGGACAGAAACCACCAAAGCCGACCAAAAGTTTCACCCAGTTTACGGTGACCCTTTTTTGAAAAGTATGTTGTCAAATCATTGCACATAAATAACACCTTGTTTTTGGTATGAGTTCATGAAACTTCAATGCAACATCAGTGTTTAACATTTAAAGACGAAAAAGCACAATAACCAAATACTATGATTGGGAAGAGATGCAGATATGTCTTTTAATATGCGTGCAGTCAGTATGAAGGGTGGTGGAGGGTTTAGTCTCCCAGGTTTACTCACTGATCTCCAGCTGTCTCTGAATGCGTCCCTTGCAGCGCTCCCTGTAGTCTGACTGGGTGGTGTTGTATTCTGACATCACCTCGACAAACTTACGGGACAGTGTGGAGTGCTGGAGACACAGCGAGGAACAACGGCAGTAGACACCGTCTTAATAAGTCATTTAAATTGTAAATGAACAGGGGGTGAGCAGTTGCAAACATACATTGTCAGCCAGTGTTGCTTCTTCCTCTAATCTAAGTTAGTTGAGTATGTACTGTGTTCACACTGAAAAGGTGACACAATTCAGGAAACTCAAAGCAGTCAGTAAGCATACTAAAAATGCTGGATTTCTGAATGTGTTGATTGGCCCACAATGCTCTGGACAGAAGAAATGGAGGTGCTGCAGGTAGTAGTGAGGGATTTTGGAAAACAAAAAAATTACATTTTTATAAAACATTTTACTTTTTCTTAGTAAAGTTTAATTGATCTGTACCTGTGTCTTGCGTATCCTCAGGTCAGCTGATGCCTTGTTCTGGCTTTCTTCTTGCTCAATGGTTTGCTGAATACCTACAATTTAAACACAAATGTACATTAAAATTAACACCAAGACGAAGAAAATACTACAGACTGCAGTGCTGGTGGCGGCCTCTAAACATGCATTACACCACACAAGAAAAAGGTATTGGATAAAGAAAAGCAACATACTGATGATTTTAGTGTTCTTAGAGCCAAGTGTTAATCTGGGGGTGGCACACTTGCGCCAGAGGAAAGGTGATGAGGTTCATAAAATCAAAAGGATTTGCATTGATGAGAGCAGAATGTGCTCAGAAAACCTCATGTCCATCTGCCAAATAGATCATAAAACACTCTTTTTTTGTGTGTGCAAAGCTGACATTTTGACCTGATGGTATGTCAGAAGAAATTTTCAATTTGAGGAGATCATTATAACCCACATTTGTTTTTGAGACACCTTGTTATCAAGCTTTAAGTTATTTATAATTTATTTATCATTGTAATTTGCACAATTACAGAGAATCAGTCATTGGCAATGAAATTATTTCATCTCAGGCTCCCTCTAACAATGCTCAAACAATATGTATAAAAAAAGAAATAAAAACACACAAGTAAAAATGGGAATCTTAGATATACAATAATAAATAAAAATGTGGTCAGTAGTTATCTGAACCAAAGTGTGTTTCTACAGTGAAGAAAATTGTCTCCGGCTTCATAACTCACAGCATAAGTAAAAGAAAAAGAGTTTCTTAATTTACATCTGCAGGCCAATGATAAAAGGTGTGCCAAAGCCGGTCTTCTAAATATAATTTAGATATTCCTAAATCTACCAACATCATCATCTGAATAATTTGTCTTCTGTTTTTGAAGAAATTAACTTACTGAATGCATTTTATTGAATATTATTGCAAAGCAAAAGACACAGTAAATGATGCCAGCAGTTTGACAAATGGGTCAAAATGAGGGCACGCACACACACACGCACGCAAACAAACACACACACACACACACACACACACACACACACACACACACACGCAAAAGTATCCTCTGGCAACAACTAATGTGAACTGGAGTGACACCATTAGAGGCCTGTGAGGCAGAGCCTGTTCTGGCCAATAGCACTTGTGTGTATCAGTGTATGTGCACACAAAACTGTACGTGTATGAATGTGTGTATCAGTAGGCACGCAAGACGAGAGATTGGGGCTATTATTGTCTCTGCACTGAAGTTGTGCTCCACTTTCCTGAAAGATACTGTATACAGATCTTTTATCTCTGACCCCAATTCTTTGACACCTGAGTCCCAAGGAGGCCCAGGACACTGTATATAGTATCTTATATAGCAAACAATTTGTTATGTGATGGACACAGAATTCTGGCATGTGAATATGAGGACATTTTCATATGTGCCAGAGTCAAAAGAAAAAAGGGGAAGATGAGCAAGCTGCCAGCATTGGAAATTCGCTAAATGAGATTGGTGAACCCAAGAAAGTAATATGTCAGGGGGTGTGATTAAGGACGAGCTACACATCCTTTATGCCTGCACACAGTATGTTACTGAAACAGTAGTCAAGTGTAAAGAAAATGTGTGCTCGTGCATATGAATCACAGCCACCACCTCTGTGGCGAGTGACACTAATCACTCTGCCCACTGCAGGACAGACTCTACGAGTGTAAACGGAGTTTGTCTGTTAACTGCCAAATGCTATACAGTTCACCATCTCTTCATGTCTCACTTGTGACTCTCTGTCCTCTCCTGAGAAATCACCCAGGCCGACACGTGACATAAAAGACAAACAGCTGCACACACTCATTATGAATATATTCCTAATACTTTGACACAAATTCCAGGGCTGCAACTAAGGACTATTTTCATTATTGATTAATCTGCCATCTATTTTCTTGATTTAACAATTAATCCTTTGGTCTGTGAAATGTGTGTGAAAGTTATGAAAATAGTTGCTGATTAAGTTTCTGTCGATTGATTGTCGATATCGACAGTGGTGGAAAGTAACTAAGTACATTTACTCAAGTAGCCTACTGTACTTAATTTGGAATTACCTGTACTTTGCTTGAATATTTACATTGTCTGCTACTTTATACTTCCTCCGCATTCGACATCTATTCTATTCGAATCTATTGAACTTTTTACTCCACAGCATTTATTTGATACCTTTAGTTACTTTGCAGATTCAGATAATGCATATCTAGTGAAAAATAAGACTGATCTTTACCAGCCACAACCCCATAGTAATCTACATACTAATGCATCACTAATTATAATTCAATAATATTACATACACCACTACTTTTCAATTCATTAAAAATCCCTCATGCTGGAGGCAAAAGAGCACACAATGCTTAATTGTAGAACAGTCAATTATTATGTGAAATTAGCACAGATTTTCTAGTTGCAACTTCAAACACAAAGATGAGCTTGTTTTTCATGTTTCATATTTTTGGCTGCTGATCAGCTCGTGGCAATTTGACAATATTTGAAATGTTGTGTACTAAGCATGTAATTATTTGAACACAAACAAGCAAAAGGGTTTCACTGACACAGAAAATAATAATTAGCTGAAGCTCTAGCAGGAGATACTCACTCTTTAATTTGGAGCGTATTTTGTTGGCAAACTTCTTGATGTCTGCCATTAGATCCTCTAGCTCAACCTTAGTTTCTGAGGAAAGAACAGAAAAATGGAGAGAAGAAAAGAGATTAATGGACTTAACTAACTTACCCGCTCACACAAACCAGCCACTTTCACACAGACAGAAGAAATACAAGAAATGACTCCAAGTGTCACTCCCAACAGGGACAAACAATTCATCAGCTTCAGCCCACAGCAGCACATCTCGTCCTTCTTCATGCTTTCGCTTTTGTACAGAGAGTACCAGCGTCCTTCACTTGCCTCTTTCCATCCAGGCCCACACCCTCAAACACACACACTGCACTGTGAAGACACAAAGATGAAACTCATGTGGGTTGATGGGTGTGCAGTATGTGGGCGTTGAGAAGTAAGATTTGCTATTTTGGTGACCAGAGAAACAAGTGAAATCACGATGGAGTGCAGCAGGAGATGTAGTTGGGCAGATTTCAAAGATGACCAACTGAATCATCAAACTAGATTGGTGGACACTGGTGATGGTGGTGAAAGAGGTGAAGAGAGTTGGCTGAAGATCTGGACGATAGAATGTGGAGCAGGGCTTTGGATGAGCTCAGTGGAAGAACACTTGGCACTGGGTGTGATGAAGACTTGGAGGTGAATGGAGTGGAGAAGGGTCATGTCGTTTCATACTGAAACTCACAGCAGCAGAGAGGAGAATAGTTTTGAAGTTTAACAGTATGATCAACAGTATGATTGGCTTAGGGAGATTGTTGCAAGATCTGGATGTTTTCACCTAGAGTGAATGCACATAGGGAACATATAGGATTATTACATCGTCAGGGAGATAGATGGCTTTCTTTTCTCTCCCCTCCTCTCTCTCTCACTCACACACACACACACACACACGCGCGCACACACACACACGCCGCACACACACACACACACACACACACACACACACACACACACACACACACACACACACACACACACACACACACACACACACACACACACACACACACACACACACACACACACACACACACACACACACACACACCTCTCTATCACACAAATTACCCTGGAGCATTAATTGCCATTTTTAGCACATTGAAAGAAGTGAGAAAGTGAGTCATTTATCATCTTAATGCCATAAGAGAACCAAATCTCCATATGTTAACAATCCCCAGGAAGCCAGCAGACATAAAAGATGGTCTATTCAAGTCAAACTACCCAATCGAACCAAACTGCCTGCAGTACTTCTTTATAATGAGTTTGTTTCTGTTTCCTGCATTTTTAAAGCTGCATAAATCACAACTTTGCACATATTTTGTGATAAGAAAAAAGCTTAACAATTATTAGATCTTTATATTGTTTACTTCCCTACAGCTGCAAACCTACATTATATGAATGTTCTGCTTGGCAGTTTGAGATACAGTATCACACTTTGACAATTAAGCACAGATGGCTAGCATACTGAGCTGAAAAGTCATAAACACAAACATACAGAAAGTGGGGGATCCACTATTACATAAGACATACTTTTATTCACACTGATATGTCATAAATCCCAATCAGAAGCTTATACCAACCACTAGCTGGGATAAATCTTCTGACAAGCTTGTATGATAACATAAAACTATTGCAGCTCAGGGGAGATAGTGAACCTATTTCACAACGATCACCAAAGTTCTACAAGCCTTTAATCTGCTTAACGGGCGTATTTCCATATCAGCGAACACAGCCTGTGGTACATGCAGCTCGGCAGGACAAAGCACTGGACATGTAGAGTACTTACTGATAACTTCAGACTCATTCACAGAGAAAATCCCCCCTGACTAAAACTCGAAACCAGGAAAGTTGTAGTTAATGCATCAGCATCTTAAATCTCTAAGCCACTATGAGGCCCATGTGTTGTATTGTAGGTATCTTAAAGGTCCCATATTGATAACATTTAGATTTAGGGCCCTATCTTGCACTCAGCGCAATTGCCTTTGTACACCGACGCATGTATAATTCCTATTTTGCACCCGACGCACAGCGGACTTTTCCCTCCACAGACGCACGTCAGTAAATTAGGGAATGTATTTGCGCTCCCGGGGGCGGTTCAGCGAAAAGAGGAGGCGTGTTCCAGCGCAAACGTTACGTGGTCCTATTTTGCAGTTTCAGAAAACAATTCCGCCACTGACCAGGAAAAACCTGGTCTAAAGTCAGTGGCGCTAGTCTAAAGTCAGTTATTCTGATGCTATTTTAGGGACGAATGCTTGGCCATAATGTAGTGTGTGCACAACGCGCATACACTTCTCTCATCTACAGCAGTTCCCATTTTTGAAAATCATACATAATTACAAAGAAAAATATTACTGAAAATGCGCTTCATGTGTTTGGATAGGTCAGGAGGCACTTTACAGTACAGTGCTCAAAAAGTCGCAGCATTCTTTGTGGCTCGTTGTGTTTTACACAACATTTCCATGAATCATGGATGTGTTGATGACATACAGTGCCTTGCGAAAGTATTCGGCCCCCTTGAACGTTTCGACCTTTTGCCACATTTCAGGCCTCAAACATAAAGATATAAAACTGTAATTTTTTGTGAAGAATCAACAACAAGTGGGTCCCAATTATGAAGTGGAACGAAATTCATTGGCTATTTCAAACTTTTTTAACAAATAAAAAACTGAAAAAGTGGCGCGCAAAATTATTCAGGCCCTTTACTTTCAGTGCAGCAAACTCTCTCCAGAAGTTCAGTGAGGATCTCTGAATGATCCAATGTTGACCTAAATGACTAATGATGATAAATAGAATCCAGCTGTGTGTAATCAAGTCTCCGTTATAAATGCACCTGCTCTGTGATAGTCTCAGAGGTCCGTTTTAAAGCGCAGAGAGCATCATGAAGAACAAGGAACACACCAGGCAGGTCCGAGATACTGTTGTGGAGAAGTTTAAAGCCGGATTTGGATACAAAAAGATTTCCCAAGCTTTAAACATCCCAAGGAGCACTGCGCGCCGATAATATTGAAATGGAAGGAGTATCAGACCACTACAAATCTGAAGAACCGGCCGTCCCTCTAAACTTTCAGCTCATACAATGAGAAGACTGATCAGAGATGCAGCCAAGAGGCCCATGATCACTCTGGATGAACTGCAGAGATCTACAGCTGAGGTGGGAGACTCTGTCCATAGGACAACAATCAGTCGTATACTGCACAAATCTGGCCTTTATGGAAGAGTGGCAAGAAGAAAGTCATTTCTTAAAGATATCCATAAAAAGTGTCGTTTAAAGTTTGCCAAAAGCCACCTGGGAGACACACCAAACATGGAAGAAGGTGCTCTGGTCAGGTGAAACCAAAATCGAACTTTTGGCAACAATGCAAAACGTTATGTTTGGCGTAAAAGCAACACAGCTCATCACCCTGAACACACCATCCCCACTGTCAAACATGGTGGTGGCAGCATCATGGTTTGGGCCTGCTTTTCTTCAGCAGGGACAGGGAAGATGGTTAAAATTGATGGGAAGATGGATGGAGCCAAATACAGGACCATTCTGGAAGAAAACCTGATGGAGTCTGCAAAAGACCTGAGACTGGGATGGAGATTTGTCTTCCAACAAGACAATGATCCAAAACATAAAGCAAAATCTACAATGGAATGGTTCACAAATAAACATATCCCGGTGTTTGAATGGCCAAGTCAAAGTCCAGACCTGAATCCAATCTAGAATCTGTGGAAAGAACTGAAAACTGCTGTTCACAAACGCCTCCATCCAACCTCACTGAGCTCGAGCTGTTTTGCAAGGAGGAATGGGCAAAAATGTCAGTCTCGATGTGCAAAACTGATGGAGACATACCCCAAGCGGCTTACAGCTGTAATCGCAGCAAAAGGTGGTGCTACAAAGTATTAACTTAAGGGGGCTGAATAATTTTGCACGCCCAATATTTCAGTTTTTTATTTGTTTAAAAGGTTTGAAATATCCAATAAATTTCGTTCCACTTCATGATTGTGTCCCACTTGTTGTTGATTCTTCACAAAAAATTACAGTTTTATATCTTTATGTTTGAGGCCTGAAATGTGGCAAAAGGTCGAAAAGTTCAAGGGGGCCGAATACTTTCGCAAGGCACTGTAAATGAGGAAATATTAGAGGACTTAAGGAGATGTGATGTTGAACTACGGTGGGATTGGACACTCCGGCGGAATCTGGTCCGGGAGTAATGTGCGATGCGCTCCTGGTGGAGCGGGTGGACGGAGATGGAGTGGGGGGAGGAGGAAGGGGCACAACAGGTGCAGGTGGTGCGTTTGGAGGCCCACGCTCCATGGCTGCAGCAATCCTCTCCAGACTTGAGGAGATGCGCTCCCGCACCCAGCTCCCGCTGGCGTGCGCCAGGCAAATCCGCCGTCACAGTAGCAGTCCGCCATGGAACAAGCGCGCCTGCTCTTAAAGGGAATGAGAGATGACGCTCTGATTGGTTATTTTCACGTTACGCCCAAACCACACCTAGCTACTTCAGACCAACCCATTTTAGATTTGCGTCGGGTGCAAGACTCATTTATCCCGCCGGTATAATAGCAACAGCGCCAGATATCCGCCCACAAAGATACTTGCATTTGGCGTTTCATACTTGCGTTTCAGATCGTTAAAATAGGGCCCTTAGTCTTTTTTGAGTATAAAAGCAGTTCAAGGTGCTATATAGATACAGTGAAAGTATCAAAACGCTCAATACACAAATAAATGCACAGACTGTATTCAGAAACGGTGCCTTTAAACGAGCTGTCAGGACTTCCGTACGGTTGTGATATCACAACTCTGCTATATACAGGTTCAAAGTGCTGCTACAGTGCCGTCACAGTTACTCCCTGGCTACAATGACGTTGCAGAGACACTGAGGGCTAGATTTATCAAGCCGTTTGCGCCTGTTTCCAGGCGCTAATTGGTCGCAAAGACTGACGTAACCGATGCGGGCTATTTACAAACAGGGTGCACTTGGGTAAAATCGCAGATTGTCTGCCACATGAACGAGAAGAGACAAGTTGCGCTTTCAATATGCGTTCGTGGGAGGATTGTGGGGAAAGTGGGAGTTCCACCCAAAAAGGTGGGAGGATAAGCGCAAAGTGCACCTAATTATATATTCCGTGGTATTTACAAAGACTGTAAGTAAGAGCACGCCTCTATTCTGCGGGGGAAATTAGCCGCCTCTTAAAAGCAGGTCTAAACCAGCCGCAATCGAGTTTCCTCGTAGACCTTTATGCCGCTGGTGAAATGGCAACAGTAATTTGAGCAAGACGAAGACATAGGCGAGGCTGAAAATATTTTTAACACAAGAATCACACTTTGTCAGTGAACACAACATCATTTAGCGTTACAGATCAAGCAACCATGTAATATTAGAGTTACTGGAAGAAATCAAAGATGACATTGAATCTCCCACTCAGCGTTCACATCCCATTCCAGCAGTTGTTAAACTCCTCGCTACATTACAAATATTGGCATCAGGATCATTTCAAACAGTCATAGCATCAGCAGTGGGAATATCGCAGTCTGCACTCAGCCGTATCATAGCACAAGTACCGCTTTGCTACAGCGCAATTTACGGTCTAGTGGGCGGAGAAAGACACTGATTGCCTGATGGGTGTCAGGGTTGATAAATACTACGCAAAATGTGGAAGCATAGCGTGCGCTATTACCGAACTTGCATAAACAGATGCAGCGCAAACTGCGCTAGTGTTAGTAAATTAGGCCCTGAGAGCTCAGATGCGGAGACCCCTTTTTTGACCAATCAGTAAAGACCGGGCTTTTTCGGGAGGGGGGCTTAAAACTGAGAGTTTCAGACAGAGGGTGAATACACTAAAGGTGTGGACACACAGGGCCGACGGCCGACCGTTGACAGAAAAGCCAGTCGAAATGATCAGTCTCCCCGTGTTGGTCCAAAAAGTGCCACAGAACACACCAGAAAGACGAGAGAGACGAGACGCAATACATCTCTATAACAGCAGGCGGCGCTAATCTGTATTGTTGCCCAAGAAATGAAAACCAGCAGCTGATTGGACGAACGCGTCACATGGGTTTGTTTTCTCCAGAAATTCAAAGCCAGGCTGTCATGGCGGCCGTTCAGAATACGATCTCATATTGTACTAAAATAGTTCACTGAAACGTGTTTCTGAAAACATTTTAAGCGAGAAATAGGCCATGCAGTTGCTGAATCTGTCTTCATTTCAGCTCAACAAAGGTCAGTTTAAAAGATTTTCGTCAGATTTTGAGAGACTCTAGTCACCTCATTCCGCTCGCCATTTCCGGGTGAGTCCCGACTGCCCTGTCTCCGACTGAACATGTCAGGTCAGCCAAAATGAACGCCGACAGCCCCTCAGACGGACGACGGCACGGGACACACCAAACAGATTCGAGTCACTGACCTCACCAGACTGTCCAACGGCCGATAATCGGCCCTGTGTGTCAGCACCTTAACAGGTATATTCAGACAGACAGCATGAGAAAAATAATGTATTTTTTTTTTAACAATAAAGCATGTAAACATGTTCTAGGAGAAACCCAAAACAGAAGTGTTAACCTTAAAATGAGCATAATATAGGACCTTTAGATCTGAATTTCAACAGCTACATTAAGACAATTACAAAGTCAGCCTATTATCACCTTAAGAATATATCAAGGGTTAAAGGACTTGTCTCAGCAGGATTTGGAAATACTTGTCCATGCTTTTATCTTCAGTAGACTTGACTACTGTAACGGTGTCTTTACAGGTCTCCCTAAAAAATCAATCAGACAGCTGCAGCTGATTCAGAACGCTGCTGCTCGAGTCCTTACTAAGACCAAGAGAGTGGATCACATCACTCCAGTTCTGAAGTCTTTACACTGGCTTCCAGTGCCTCAAAGAATTGATTTCAAAATACTCTTGCTGGTTTATAAATCACTAAATGGTTTAGGTCCAAAATACATTTCTGATCTGCTACTACACTATGAACCACCCAGACCTCTCAGGTCGTCTGGGACAGGTCTGCTTGCTGTCCCCAGAGTCAGAACTAAACAGGGAGAAGCAGCGTTCAGTTTTTATGCTCCACATATCTGGAACAAACTTCCAGAAAACTGCAGATCCGCCGCAACTCTCAGTTCTTTTAAAACCAAGGCTGAAGACTTTTCTTTTTGATGTTGCCTTTCTTTAAATAATTGTTCATTTCTTATACCGCACTGTCACTGACTGCATTGTGTGGGTTTAATAAGAAACAACCTTTTACGAATAGAAAAGGGATTTCTTAATTTCTTATACTGCACCGTAACTTTTATTTTCATATTCTGTTTTTCATTTTGCTACTAAGTTTTGGTTATCATTATTCCAGATTGCATTGTGTGGGTTTAATAAGAAACATCCTTTTACGAATATAAAAAGGGATTTACAGTTGAAATAAGATCACTATTACTACTACTACAAAAAGTGTGAATTTCAACCGAAAGGGTTTTTGCAAAGGTTTTTCCAAGAAAGAAACTAAGACTTATAGCGACGACTATATTATAAAATTAAATTACTTTTTCCACACCAAGATGGGTGGCAAGAAGGCCCAGTTTGGAACTGGTAAAGTCCTCTGGGAGGCCAGGTTGGGAACCTGAGTTGCAACAGAAAAAGAGTTAAAGTATAAGTCCTCTGGGAGGCCCGAGTTGGACTCGGTTAACTTGTTAAGTCCTTTGTAAGGCCCAGTTTGGAACTGGTAAAGTCCTCTGGGAGGCCAGGTTTGGAACCTGAGTTGCAACAGAAAACACAAGTCCTCTGGGAGGCCCGAGTTGGACTTGGTTAAACGGTTGAAATAAGACCACTAATTACAAAAAGTGTGAATTTCAACAAAAAGGTTTTTTTGAGAAGGTTTTTCCAAGAAAGAAACTAAGGGCGTTTTCACACATACCTCGTTTGGTCCGGACTTTCGGACTTTTTAGTTTGATCCGAACCAAAATTACAGGTGTGAAACCTCCCCCGGACCACGGTCCGGATCAAAAGACCAAATTTTGGTCCGACAAAAAGAGGTGGTCTCGGTCCGGACCAAACTGAACCATGATCCGGTTCGTTTATAGTGTGAAATCATTTTTGGGATGGTTCGAACTTTCGGACCAAATACAGGAATCTCTGGCAGGCTCTCCTCGTGTTACAAGACCGGGGGAAGCTTCTTTAAGGAACAGCTCGGTGCTTAGTGAGAGAGAGAGACTGTAAATGCGCTCAGAGCAGACAGCTGTCAGCTATCAGAGCAGATAATACATCAGCAGTTTATTTGTTAAGTGGTAGTAAATGTAGGCTACAGTGTATGTTTCCGTTTGTCTCTGAATAAATGCTCCAGAAAGAAAGTCCCGTGTCTTGCTTCTCTACATCACAACAAAACAAAAAGAGCCGCGGCAGTAGGGGAGAGCAGCGGTCAGTTGAATAGCCTAAACTCTGACCCAGAGAGAGGATACGAGAGGACGGGGAAGCCGTCAACAAACCAATCAGTTCTAAGTATCTGGAGACGCAGCTCACGTATGTGATGACGGCAGGACGTAGTTTTGTCACGTAGAGATCTTTAGTGCGCTTGCAAAACTGCAGTGTGAAACCAAAACTTACCGGATCAAATGTATACAATGTAACAAAAACATGAACCTTGGTCCGGACCTTGGTTCGGACTTTCATGTGTGAAAACGCCCTAAGACTTATAGTGACGACTATATTTAAAAAAAAAAAAAAAAAGTACTTTTTCCACGGCAAGATGGGTGGATTGTTCATTTGACATAAGTCCTCTGGGAGGCCCGAGTTGGAATCGGTTAACTTGTTCTTATACTGCACTGTAAATTATATTCTCGTCTTTTATGTTTTTAATTTTTTTGTATCGTTTTTAACTGCTCTTTAATGTTTTATGTAAAGCATTTTGAATTGCCCTGTTGCTGATATGTGCTATAGAAATAAAGCTGCCTTGCCTTCAAACATACTGTATGTATTTTGACCATGAGTAGCGCTATAAAGCAATGTTTTTTATGAGTGAGTCCCCATCTTGCTTTTTGTGCGCACATGCATGCACGCAACCGCAGATGACGTAATACAAGTTTCTGCAGATTTGTCTGGCCTCAAGGATACACACAAGGTGTTTTGGTGAGTAATGCTGAATGTAAACATAACTTTTGCAAGAAAACTCCACAGGGTCCCTTTAAATACATAAGTAATATATAGGAACCAATATAACATGCATTAAATCTATTGTCTCAACTGGAAAAGAAAGGCAACAAGCACAAGTGTGCTGCAGTTAGAAAGAGAAATGGGATACTATAGTAAATTGATACAATGATCATGTGGGATATACAGAGAAGCTAACCCAATCGGACAAATGCAGAGGAAACAAACAATAATTAAATCAAGTAGGCTATTTGAAACACAAATTGTCAAATTCTAAAGAAATAAATAAATATGAAAAAAAAAATCATATTCTTGGTATACATCGGAATAAACTTGTGTTTCTTGTCAATAATTTTGCTGCCAATGGCAAAATGTATGCAGTATACAGCGAGCTGGTGGTCAGAGGCCGAGCTGAAGAGTTGGGCTGAGGCTCTCATGGCAAAATGAATAAGCAGTGCTCAGTGGTGTGTGTGTGTGTGTGTGTGTGTTTTTCCTAACACTGTTTTGAAAATTCATATATGTGTCCACAACTTCAGAAACACATAGAGGTGTAAGGGTTGTGGGAAAGTGTCGCTCTCGCTCCTGTGTAACCATAGAAACCTCTAGTATCTTGCTTCATGAGGTGAGCTGCATTGGCATCAGAGATAATGACATAAAAACTGAGCATAGTTTTGGGCCGTGAGTAGAGTGTGTGTGTCTGTTAAGGACTTAGATTAGATTTCCCCCTTGTGGTTACCAAACAGAGGAGGACAACCTGCTCAATCAAGTGTCTATTCAGCCTCATTATTGGTTGTCTGAAAGGAGGAAGAGAGCAGACACTGATGAATAACTAGAGGGAAAAGTGAGAGGGGAGCAAATTAGAGGGCAAAACTGAGGAGTCAATTGAGCTGTGGCCTCACACTTCCTCCCTCTCCCAGACGCTCTCAAATGAAATCTTCAGGTCACGCATGTTGCCATCATTAAAACTGTGTTGCTATAGCAATGTGTGCAGTCGGTCCTCTTGCCAGCGTCAGATTGTTTCAAAGTGGCAGAGGGAAAGAGATGCATAGAGATGCTTTGAGGCAGGAAGAAATGCAGAAAATGTGGAACTAGAAGAAGGGCGGAAAATTATTGGTATTCCAGGATATTTATCAAAATGTAATTAATCTATTTTTAAGGATAAAGTGCCCACTGTTTTAGGAAATGAGCCAGCCTTTAAAAAAAATGAAACAATATCTTTGTGAACTGCTTTTAAAAACTAGGACATTGTAGTTACATGCATACACTGCATGCATCGTCAACCACTAGAGCACCAGGACAACTGTGAATATGACTATTCCGACAGTTGGCAGAACACTGGGAACAAATTCAAATCCCCATGTTTGCCCTGACAAAATTAAACCAGAACGGCAAACAATGCAGAGACACAAAGCAGAACAGCTCATTCAACATTTCACAATTTCAGTCGAACAAAACTTCAGTTAAGAAGCTCACCATTTAGGGGTACAGATGTGGTGGAAAAGGTCAAAGAACCAGAACAGCAAGGAAGATTTTGTTGGGAAAACTATTCCCGTCAGGACAAACCGTATTTGTTAAATCAACAGTACAGAACAAACTGCTGCGCTCAACATCTGTAAAGACATGATTGGATGTTACTAGTTAGCTGGTAGCCAGGCAGCTAAATAAATGAGCCAATGACTGTAAAGCATGAATAAAGTTGATGGGAGGATCTGGAACGAAACTAGAAAAGTACGAGGGCATCTGGTGCCCAGGTGAATAACACTGAAGAGGCCTGGGAAAGAGATGGGGAGAGAAAGGGAATGAGCATACTTCCCAAAATGTCGAACTTTTCCTTTAACCTGCACCTAGTCTCGCATTGCCAGACCTATCTCCACAGTGCTGTGAAGTAAGGTCTGGCTACACCACACTGGGATTCTGGGATAGGAGAAAAAAAGCTCTGGGTGGTTTGCATTTCTTTAAACCAAAAACTATCATCTTGGGCGGCGCAAGTTCTGGACGCAGCGACGGTGGCTCTGCAAAATGGTCTCGGGAAGGAACAATTGCACCCCGCAAAAGAAAACAGCACATACAATATTAAATTAAGTTAACCTTTCACACATTACAGTAACATGAGCTATTTAAATTAGCCGGATACATGGTTAAACGTAATTTGTTCTTACCAGTGTATCGCCGTGTGTACTTGGTCTATATAGCAATCCCGCCAATCGGTCCCAAAAACATCCCAGTTAGAGAGCAAATGCCATGAACATATTTCTTGTAAATCTTTACACTCATTCACCAAAAGAACCAAGCAGGCTTGCCTTGTTGCAAGATCCAGATATTCTTAAATACTTGCCATTTTCAGCGTGTAGCTTGCTAGCTCGAAGTTTGTTGTTGTTTCCCAAAGGGAAAGGATTTTGAGAACGGCAACACACAGAGTGCGGAAGGTGAGGGGCAAAGCTGGTAAAGTACTTCTGTTGATCCAGAAAAACATGTACTTAACACTGCACCTGAAGGTCAATATCACATCTAGCATGGTGGGAACCATTCACCAAAAAGATGCCAACTGGATGGAACCTACATCACTCAGTATATATTACTGAGATTTGGTAAAAGATGAACATCCTGGAAGTTCTGGACAATTCTTTAAGCTTCACTTCTACAAAAGCTTTGATTCTACAGCAGCAGCAGCAGTTTATACACTCGTAAGAACACCATCCAAGTTTCTTCTTGACTGTCACAATCAGCAGTCTGTCTTTCTCATTTCCCATTCCTATTACTATATCAGTCTAATGTCAGAGTACCATGACACTGACAGGACACCAAGCCTGTTTCCTCCGCTCTAACTCAGGGTCAATTGCTGCCGCTCCAATCGCTAACTTGCAGCCATTTATCTTTTTCTCCATCTCACAGCCTCTCTCTCTCTGCCTCCCTCTGTTCTCTCTGTAAATATATTACCAGTCCTTTGTGTGTTTGCGCCACTTATTGATCGTCTAGAGTTCAGTTGTCTGATGTTTAAGAGAGACAGAATGTGAGCTCATCCCTCAAACATGACCTGCTATTTGCCTTACTGCAGAAATACAGAATGAACTCAGGTAATGACAAACTGACAGCACAGATACCACTAAACCAGATACCACACACATGCCTACCTTTCATTCAGTTGTTGCACAGCTTTTCTACAGTTAATCACAAGTGTTACTATTGAAAATACTTGTTATGGATATTTAGACTTCTCTTTTATTCCATGATAAATAGTAGATAAGTACATATACTAATAAGCAAACTAGCACACTAGTAAATATTCAGGAGTTACTTCGTTATATTTTATTATTTTAATTTGAGTGATTGATTAACTTTTTAATGTTCTTATTGTTGAATCATTTAATTTTATGTATTGTCAAAAAAACAGGACAAACTAATATTTAATGAAACCTCGACACCTTGATCTGCCGTCAAACAAGGTACAAGGTTTTGGGAGATTGATTGGCACATAAATATTCTACAATGTTTCTAACCTTAGAAATCAATTTAGACCAATATCTAGTGTTGTCATAGTTGCTGCAGCAAGTAAAACACAGTACAAGATATTTTTGGGCATCACTCAAGAGCAGATGTGGGTGTTGTACCTTTTTAAGTCTGTGCTAACAACTCCGTCCTTCACTCTAACAACCTCTCTTTCTCCTGCAACATCTTCCAAGACAGTATAACAGGGTTACTGTCACTCTGAAGCCTCCCAACACTTGACATTTCAATCTAGAACAAAGCACTAACACCACACGCCTCTCACGGACCGCTGGCTCAAGAGCCAAAAAGAACAGAGGGCAGTTAAACTAATTTATCTTACTAGCCTTGCCTTTGAACGTCCACATCTTATTAACCTCACTTTAAGAGGGATATTAATATTCCACAGTATAAAGCTGTGACTTCAATGGCTGTAACAGCACAATACAACAGCTCGGACATTATGAGGGAGATAGAGACAAATAGAGAGAGAGACAAAGGGGATAAAGGAGAGAAGCGAAGAAATAAGATGGTTGAGGTGGAACAAAGGAAATAGAGAGCTGGGGGAACTTATACAAGACTTTCAATTTTTGGTTGAGGGTGGAGGAGCTTTGGCACTCCGAGGGAGGGAGCACACTCAACCAAAAACTGATACTAGAAATAGTAACACTCACAGGCTGCAATTAAAACAAGTATCTCCAGAGCTGCGAGTCGAGGACTTTAAAGAGTCAGAGGAAAGATGCTCTTTAGAAACGGGAGGCTGAGATGTCGAGGAGGGGAGGGGGGGCAAACGCTAAGTGGTTGGAAAAACAGACTGGGAAATGTTATTAAATAAGGGTGGAATAAACTCTCAAGTATCTGCATTAAGGAGCAGATTCTCTGCATTTAAGTGCATTGTTGCAGTAGCATGGTGGTAGTTCGACAAAATTCAAAATGTAGATTTTGTACTTTATTTTATAGTATTTCTGAGGTGTATAATTCAATCTGCACCACCCATAATTTGTCCTCCTATATACATTTTATTCCCACTATTTTTTTAAATTGGTTTGAGTCAGTCAATCAATCAATCAATCAATCAATCAATCAATCAATCAGAAAAAGAGTCACCCGGTTAAATGGCAGCGGCACTCCAGGATCCAGCTGTCGCTGCGAAAGGACGCCACAGCTCCCGGCATCCCGCTGGAAACCAACGCAGGCACGGAGGCCACCCAGCTCACCGTCCGACGCCACACTAGCTAGCAGGATGCCCAGCAGAGAAGTTGCAGTCGGTGTTCAATTCCCCTCTCATGTAGAGATGGACACAGCCGTAGATCGTAGCCGACAGGCATCTTCACCTTTTCCTCTGCGTTTACTCGGTTGTTTACATTTGAAAACTTCGACCGGCCAGGCTAGCAGAGTGAAAACCAATTCACAAAAGATATGTGTTCCTCCGGTCCAGAGTAAAAATGCAAACGTGAAAACGGAGTAATAGACAAACAAAAGCAAATTAACATTTAATTTCTCTATTGTGTGTGACAAGCCCCGATTGAGTTGCTCGGTTTACACTAAATTGTGGACTAATTATCTAGCAGTTGCAGCAGTTGGAGTTTGATCCAACAATAGAGATAAAACACAATTCTTAAGTCCCTGAACTTGTAGCTTTGCATTGATTTTCTCATCCTCTGGGTAGTATAGACAGCACTGCAAGGTATTACTCCAGACTGCTTGTCTCAAATGGTCTAAATGTACGGACCAGGGAGGCACATTAAGTGCGCAGGAATCAATCATGACCACTGCTCGGGTTTCCTACCACAGTCCAAAAACAAACATGACAGGCTAATTGGAGACTCTAAAATTGCCCGTCGGTGGGCTTTGAAGGGTGAATTGTCATGTACATGTATACAGATGTCACGCATGGATGGATTATCTTGTTAATTTCCTGGACGTTACTTAACATGAAATTATGTTTTTCATCTTCTTGTAATTAATACAATAACCAGTAGTTTGAAAAAAAAACACCGTAAGCTACACTGTAAGAAGATAAACCCATATAAAATCACTTTTCCATGATTTATATTTATAACAATAAGTTTTCTGGCTTTGACTATTTTACTACTCTTCCAGAAAAACAATGTATATTTGAACAACTAAGGTGACAATTTTTGTCGTCCTCTGCTACAAAACAGCTTCAACAGATACAACTAGACTTTCCTCTAGTGAGGATCTTGATGATAGGTATTTAACCTGCAACTGAAGAGAGGGGGAATGAGAATTGAAATAAAAGACATTAGCCACTCCTAGTTATCAAACTACAGAAACAGAGAGTTCGTGAACTGTGCTTATCTCTGGAAACTGCTATCTGATTCAAAACTGTAGGGAAGAAAAGAGGAACTAGAAGTGTTGACAGCGGGGGAAAAAATGTGACAAGTGTAATATGATAAAACATCTAAAAACAACATTGTCTTAGTGTCATAAATACTTATTTTCCAATACTCTAGTGTTGATTAAAAAAGTACACCTAAAAGGTTTTAATACCTCCATCCCGCCAAATGTCATATTTCATTTCAATGTCCCACTCTCCGAGGCAAAGCTGAGCGCAAAGACCACTGATGCTCCTGCAGGAGAAGCAATCCTCACTGACTTTTGGCCTTTCATTATGAAATCTATCAAGTATAGTCTAATCGATAAAAATAACAAGAAGCGCTGCACAGGCCCAATAAACAAGCCTAGTTAACAAAACAAATAATGCATTTATGTAATGGGCAATGTGAATTCAATCATGCTTCTATATATAAAATGCATTTGTCATCCCTTCCTGCATTAGAGGAATTTGCTCATGAGGGAACACAGGTTCAATACTCATTATGACCCGATGGCTATTACCTAATCTATCATAATTATTGAACCTACTACTGTACACAGATGCTGAGCACAGCCCACACAAATCCTTAACACCCACCAAGTAAACACACACACACACACACACACACACACACACACACACACACACACACACACACACACACACACACACACAGTATTGCAATTCCCTGGTGTAAAGTTGCTATGCTTCATTTAGGGGGGGTGGTTAAACTGTGATATGGGATAATGTGTAATGCAGGGGCGAAGGTAATATTACACAGAGGCAGCTGCATATGTGTCAGCTTATGTGTGTGTACGGGCTCCGCTAGTGGGCTGGAATTAAACCCATGGAGATTATGAGGAAACGTTTCAGTCAGCGTACACAAAAGCTCCCCCAGCAGAGGGGGAGGAAGAGAAGGAGGAGAATTGCGAGGTCGGGGTTGTGAAGATGGCCAGGTGGGTGGTGGCGGGGGAGATGTGATGTGATTATGAAATTGATAAACCGTGACGGAAACAGAAGGGTTACCGTTGCACAATGTTACGCTGAGTTGTGAAAGACTCACTCTCAGTATCACACACTCAAAGTTTCACCTAATTTCAGAGAAGGAGAGGGGAGAGGAGGATTCAGGTGAGAAACTACTGTGAGAATACTTGTGTTAGAAAAGGAAAAGACTCATTCTCATCAGGAAGGAGATGAAGTTCGATTTAGTAGGAAGGAACAGAAACAAAAAAGGCTCCTCTCACAACAGGGGAGAACACAAAAGAATACCAGCAAAGACTTCATATCGCAAAAAACTGTCTGAAGACTAACAGACTATTCTCATAAAAATGATGAAAAGGCCACACTGGCCTTTTATGTGAGCAACAATTTCAATGCAACAATGAATCCGTGTAGATCTAAAGTACATTAGATTTCACATTAAAATGTCATTGTACAATTAGTTTTGATGACACACTCCTGTGGCGGCTGAAGCACAAAAATGTTACGGACTGTAAGCACACCGGTCACGGAGACAGAAAGACTACATAACAGCACTGCATAGTTCTTATGATGGTCACACCAACCCTATTTTATATGAATTATGTTCATTTATATAACTAATTTTCAACGGATAAGATGTTTTGGAAGATAAGTAACTGGCGCCTGACCAAATTAAAGATGTAGGGAGAAGCTCAGGGTGTTTGATTGGGTACACAAAGCACAAGAGAAATGAGTATATATCCCATCTACTCAAGTCAGTGTTGCCTTTTTTGTCATTTATTTCATTTAGGGCAATTCATTACCTCACTCCGATGTACACACACACACACGTTAGTTAGAGGGCTCATCTGATGCCTGCTGCTGCAAGCAGATCAATGTTTTTTGAGGTAGGTGGGAAGTAGGCAATCAGGGAGAGGAAAAGGGATTTGCGGGGTGTTACTACTGTGAATAACATCCCCCTCGTGAGAGCAGGGGTTCACTGCTGCTGTTATAACAGTAATTAATCTCTTCTGTCCCATTAAGAGCTTCTCTGAAGCATTACTGACACATTGCATTATTAAACATTGGTGTTGTTATGCAGAGCGGAAGAATATAGGTGTGTGCTGGCTTGGACAATGTAACCTTCTATGGTTGAATCAATAAATTAATTGACGATGAATCACATGTGGGAAATACACATGGGTGCAGTGGCGGCGACTGGTCATCAGGGGCCGGTGGGCACAGCCCCACCTCTTGTCAACAGAAAGAAATGCAAACCAATGTTATTTTTAATTAATTCAAGATAATTATCATCTATAATTTATTGTCTTCTATGAATATAACATCTTCCTAAATCGCATATCATTTGTGGTAGGATTTGATTTCACATTCTGCCCCTGCCTTGCTGCCTCAGACTGCGTTCTCCCGTGTTCGCGGTAGACTACAGCAGCCTGAATGTGTCAGAGTGGGGCTAGCCCCTCTCACACAATGCAATGTGCATTGTACATGGGGGAATTATTAATATGCATGCTCAGAGTGTTATTGTGTTTAATGTAGATCACACAAATTTGATGGCAAGTGGGGCTGACGGCCTGAAGCCCCACCACAGCGTCATTTCATATCTCAGATATGATTGCTAGACAGCACGGTGCCAACAGTCGGCAAGCAGAGCGAAGAGGGGAGATTGTGTTATCGTCTCTAGCTAACTTGAAAAATGATTGAAGTAGATTTTATACTCAAGCACAGGTTTGAACCCTTTGGAGGGGAAACTGGAATTAAAAACGCCTTGGTGCCCACCAGCCTCCGGATATTGACATCACTCAAACTGATAATAAGGTGGTAAAAGTAACCGCAGTTAAAGATGCTGTAGGTAAGATTGTGAAGATCCAGGACTTTGCCAACAAATTTGAACATTGAAAACTTCTCAGTCCCTCCCCCCTTTCTGCTGCAGCCCCGCCCACACAACGGAGTTTGACAGAACTGCCTAGGCATGTCAGACAACATGTTCAATAACTAAACACTAACACGTTAACTTTACTCACCAACAGTAAAACGATGCTAACTAGCAGGCTACCGTTAGCCATTTCAGCATCACATCTGACCGACCACTGTGCAAACGTTACTATCATCCTCACCAACGTAGCTTTGTGGACTTTTGACTACTAATAACCAAGTGAAAGATAAATCATTCATGGTAATTATGTTACCTGTCGAGAAGAAATGTGGCTACGTCTGCATCGTTCTTCAGATCTTTAAAATCCTGCAGCTCACGCCACCTCTGAAAAGCCACGCCAATATTCACTCGAGTTTGGGGAAACCTTTCTGCAGCTCGTGCGCGGGGAGGGGGGAGGGGAGAACGCTATTATATGCGTGTGCCTGAACAGTGATTGACAGGCAGATAGACCCCCCCTGTGGCCCTGATTGGAGAAAATCAACCGGGAGCGGTGGCATTTTGCCAATCGCACTACAGGCTGTAGGAGGTGCCAGAGGAGCTGTTTTTTATTTTATTTTACATAATTCATGTAGTTCTACTGGAACATAGGGTCAGTTTCAGCAAATATGACAGAAAGTTAGTTTTATAAGACTTACCTACTGCATCTTTAAACATGGAGTGGTTAGCTTACAAAATAAGTCAAGTTTGCCCAGAGGAAAAACCGCTGCGTCGCATTTCTCTTAGAGAGCCCTCAGCCTTGGTGAGTGAAAACACATTTTATCATCTTGCCTTCGTGGAGCTGGTCTATATGTTGATCATGTTGTGATGGATCGTTAGATGGTGAAAAGTGTGTATATATTGAGTTGGTGTCATAGAATGAATCTGTATGCATCGCCGCATGACGTTACATTTTTCTGGCTAAACTCTAACGTTACTACCATGGCCCCTAAAAGCACCGTCATCTGGCGGTGCCTGTAGCCGGGCTTGCAGTCACCTATTGACGGCTAAACAACTGGCGCTGGTATGTGTTCACGTTACAGCGCTGTCTGTTTTGTGGAGCCATGCTAATAGAGTGAGATACATGTTAATAGAGTGAGATACAGAGTATTCTAGTTTTACTGGTATAGTGCCCAACTTTTAAAATTGTGCCCCACCAACTGCATGGGTGAAACATTTGAAAAAAAGATTTGAAAAAGTCATAATCCTTAAGATTTCTGTTCAGGTTTATTTGACTATAGCATCTTAATAATACAAGAGTATCATATGAAATTACCTCACTACCAGCTGTGACAGCGATGCTGGTATTGTTTTCACCTTGTGAGTCTGTGTGTGTGTGTGTGTGTGTGTGTGTGTGTGTCATCATGGCAAAATGTGATCCTGGAGATACATACTGTAGCGGAAAGTACCACATAGGCCTACTATGTCAGGTGGACAAATTTTGTCACCATGATAGCATCACAACCGTGCAAAATGCAGTCACAAAACTTTACAGGTATGTTGTTGAAATCAAAATAAAGGCCACGTTCGAAAATGGGTGTGGTCCGAGCAAGGATGCCAGAAGTAAGGGGATAGGAAGTAGGCCCCTGGCCTAATTTGGAATTATACCAAGGGAAAGCCCATCGCAAGATGGTCTCTGGTTTGGTGTATTGAAGATGGTGGTGGGGGCCGGTTTGGCGAAGATAGACTTTAACTATTGCTCAGACTTCAGTGAGACATTTAAATTCATTTGTTGCACAAAGCTGTCTCCGTAAGACTAATTTGTCATGACTTCTACATAAATTAAGACTATTCAAATTAAAAAAACATGGCTGATCGAGCACCTGCATCGAGTCACTCAGCTCCGTTCACTGCAGCAGAAAATATTTGCCTTCTGGAAGATAAGACGACAATAGTTCCAGTTGAGCGTAGTTTAAGTGCCTAAGTTCCTCAAAAGGCTCTGGCAAAAGCTGTTGCAGTGGAAAATTCCCTGATTTATTCAGATTTTTAATTTTATGTCAGCCACATGGTATTTCAGAACCAGAGGATACAGATGCAACAAGACTATTAGATAAAACCAGAACAATAGACTAAACAAGGAAAGAAGGTGAAGGTCCCGGTGTGTTGAGCTCTTTACCCTGAGAGATTTATGATTTATTCAGTATGTTTGAGGGAATTAAATAAGAATAAAAAGAAAAGTAAAACAGCCTTACTCTCATCTGGGTTAGGTGAAGCGAGGATGGCGCTGTGCTTCCTCTTCACCTCCTCAACTTTCTCTGCCAGAGATTCGATAAAACCCCGGATCTCCTCCACCTGTCAAGAGGGAGACAGAGAGACCAAATGGTACTTTAGATCTCCTCAGTGCTGAGGCAGGAAGTACCAGTGATTAGTCTGAGTGATGTTGATAGAAACCAAACTGAAGATGTTATTATCGTATTAGAGGCAGAATGAAAGCAGAGTCAAGCAGGTTTAAGTGAAAGAAAACATAGGAGGGTTTCATGTTTATTTGGGCTCAATCATCATTTCTCTGTGACTTTCAAACACTGGAGCAATCTGTCATGTATGTGTGTGATGTGTGGACTAAATTAGCAGAAAACAGGGCGGTATTCAAACTAAAATCTTTCAAATTAACATACACAGATATCCTCATCAATATACAGCTGGTATTAATAATTAACACAAATAGAGCAACGTCCACTTCATTACAATTAAATGCCTTTTTGAGGTCATTTTAGTCAACAACTGGCAGGAAAGATGAATCCCTATGTGCTGTGAAAATGACTCAGTTTTCTACTTTTGATACTCAGAAAGTCCTTACAACCTATGATGTAGTTCAGGGTATGATACAACTGCGCAAGGACAGAGCTGCACAAAGCAACAAAAAAATGATGTGGGTACACTACATCGCGAAAAATATGTTGATAACCAAACATTACACCCATATTTGATTGTTGAATATCTCATTACAAAACCATGGGCATTAATCCGCTACCATAACAGCCTCCACGCTTCCTGGAAGACTTTCCAGAAGACTTTAGTGCCTGGCTGCAGAGATTTGCTCCGACTCAGCCACAAACGCATTAGTGGGGTCAGCCGCTGATGCTGGCCGATAAGCTCTGGCTCACAGTCGGCATTCCAGCTCATCCCAAAGTTGTTGTGTTGTGCGTTTGTGCACAGGGACATCTTCACGTTGAAATAGGGAAGAGCCTTCCCCAAACTGATGTTACAAGGAACTACACAACTGTCCAAAATATCATTGTGTGCTTTAGTATTAAGAAGTGCCTTAATTGGACCTAATGCGCCTAGCCCAAAAGTAAACAAATGTTATCATTTAAAAAAAAAAAATACTAAAAACATCTAACAACAGAAAATAAACATCTGGATCTCCATCAAAATCTTTCCATAATTGTTTCTTGGCTTGGTGCCTCCCTGTTAAACAAATATCAGGCATGTTCTGCAGATAAACGACAGACAAACAGACTAACTAGGTGAAAATAAAATATCCTCGGACATAAAAATAGTAGTTTTCCTTTGAGCATGTGAGTGAGTTTTAAAGATGCCGGGCTAGCTGGTTCCCTCGGTTTCCCTCTATGCTCATATTTAGCGTACAGACATGAGACTGATATCAATCTTCTCTTCAATCTTCAATCTAACTCTCAGCAAGAAAGTGAATAAACGTCTTTCCTAAAATGTTGAACAATGCCTTTAAGCATGTCATTAAATGCATTAAAGAAAACTGAGCCTGGAAGTGCATCATATACATATACTCTGCACTTCAAACCATCATCTGCCACTGAGATTAAGGTCTGACATTCCTCCCTGCTGCCTCCAAAAGCTGTGCTGCCTCTGGTTTAGGTAACAGCTGGACGAGCAGCAGGTTACATCTGTCAGTGACTTCATCAATATCTACTTTCATCTCAGTCTGTCATCTACTCCCGATCACTTTCTCCTCCTCTACACCTGCTCCGCTACAGGCCAGCCTGCTCTCCCTTCATTCTTCTCTATGATGAGTCATAGTTACTGTATTTGACTTTTCCATTTGCAGCCCACCTTTTCTCTGTCACTTCTCAAAGCTCTGCGTTCCCTTCGTTTCTCCATCCATACATTCTTGAGCCCTCAGCCTGGTTCATTATTCTCCCATTATCTCTTTAATTAGCTGCTGATTGGATCCGTCTTTTTTTTTAATAACAACATAATTGGCTCTGGAAGACCACTAGGGAAAGACCAGAAGGCACACTGGGTGAATACAGAGTTGAATACATGTAAGACAGACAGGTGGGGAGAGATGACAAAGTTAAGTGAGACAGGAACGCAGGGAGGAAGAAGTGGCAGAGACGGTAAGTGAGCGGAAGATTAAACCACTTTAAGCTATCTCAGTTTAGAGACCATGTGTTAGTGAGTCATGGTGCGTCGCTCAGGTCTCATAAGACATTAGGCAAATTGTATTGGTGTGGGAAAACAAAAACAATTTCCGACATGCAGAAACAAAATAAACAGACACACAAACACACACCGATTTTATAACTCTCCTTTATGAACTTGATATGCTTGTATCGATCAAGACATTTGTCGGCATCTTGTAATGCCCTGTTAACGAGCCAAATCCCACAGCTGGTGATGCAGTCACCAAAAAGAAAAAAAAAAGTCTGTTTTCCTACTTCTACTACATCTAATTTTCGTTGTCAGTCAAATTCTTATCTGGTGAGGAGCATGACTGGAGGGCATGAGGCCACAGTTTGTCTTGCCTCTGCTCACTTCATTCTTGCATCATCTGGTGAGGGATTTTGGGGGGCATGAAATGAGTCTTGCTGCACAATGTAAGAAGTACTGATAAACGTAATGGTGTTTATACTGTATGCATCTCAAAGTATGACTAATTCATAAAGATAAGGCTCACAATCACTTTCATTGACTGTTACAAGAATTTCTTTAAATGCTTTTTTTGTCTCACTGCATGAAGGTTGTGGTTTGTCTTTAAAAGCACTTGGTAACAGTAAATATGTTATAAAAATGTCATAATAATCATAATTATAATGATCAATGGGCAATGGACACATTCCTACTTTTTCTTTACCATAAAACTAGAGGTATAAATAGCTTAAGTAGATAGAAATAGATAGAAAATAAGAATGAGTGTTCCTAAATTGATCATAATTTAACATAAACCTGTTTTACTTCAATACTGATGTAAACAAACCTTTTATAGCATTGTAAAATGTTAATAACTGAATTCATGACCGCATAAGATCGGAGCCTCAACAAAGCATCACATACTGCAGAAACATGCATACACACACTTCTGTCAAAGCTGTGAAGTGAAGTCAACATACAACACATGGTACAGATTCGTTCTTACACACACAGACTAAAAGTGTGGCTATAAACAGCCCAAGTCAGATGTCATAGCCTACCTGCTGTTGAACAACATGGTAGACAGTAAGGATGTCATTACAGCTACCATCTGCAGTGATTCAACAACTCCAGAAAACCTTTTTAAAAAACTAAATCAGAGAAGGTTGTGTTTGTACACTGCTTTGCTAGTTTGATGAGCTGAGGGGAATAAACTTCACAGGCCAGATTCATTATGAAGAGATATGTCAACCACATACAGTAAAGCTCTATGCAGCACATGCAACATTTTCAAATGACACTATGAAAAGTCTAAAAATAATTAATTCTGATTCCCAGTCCAGCAATATTTTGAAAATACTGATAAAGAATAAGTATTTGAAACACTCAATGAGTGACATCAAAGTAAAATAAATTGTCCATCCTGACTTCTTTCCCAGGATTTTTTAGATAGTCAAAGATAATTATCTGGTATACTGTGTATACCAGAATATTTCAGGATTTTGTTGAAAGATTTCCTGAACGTTTGCCAGTTTTCTCTCTCCTCTTAGATTCACGTTTCACTTGGGATCCGAGAGGTTTTGGATGACATTGTAATTCTATGGCATCGAGGCATAAGCTATAACGTTCTTGATCTTGTTAAAAGAATACTTTTATTATTGTTTCTGGTTTCTTTGATGACTATTTTGAAAATGATAAAATGCACCCTTGTCCTTAAATTGCAATATAGGCAATTATATCATCACCCACACATAGATCCAGATACGCTGCACAGTGTAGTACATGATACTTTAATACACAGCCACATGCACAAACAAATGCCACAAACACATTATGAAATCAATATCCACACTCTGAGGGTCATGTTTATGGTGTGAGTGAAGGACAAAAGGCAGCTGTGGTCTCGCACCCAGTCAGAGTGAGAGGCTGATTACTCCTTCACTGTCTACACCCCCCTCTTTCACATGTACCTGTTCCTTCTCTCTGGTTTGGTGTCTAACTTTTCCATATCACTCTACATATACTCTCCTTTCAAAATCTCTCGCTCAGTCTCAAACTGTTCTCTGTTGCCTGCTGTCTCCACATTTCACTCAATCTCCTCTTTCTTTGCCTTCTCACTTGAGGCAGATGTAACAGACTGAAATTCCTGACAGATAAAGAGACGTACGTTTCAGTATCTAGGATGGATACAGACAGTCTATCAGTGGCAAGAAGCAGCAGCAGAACAGAAATGAGGAGACAAACGACTGCAGAGTTCCCTCAGAGCTAAAGTGTTTTAGCAGTTATTTTGAAGTTATACCATGTATTTTTCCTGTAATGATTGTCAAACCTCAAACACAGGAGATTAAGTCCTGGGTACAGACGTAACAACATTGTTACTTCTTTTTTTAAATTGTGTTGCTAGAATATGGGTTGCAGAGGACACTGGGAGACATTCTTTCTCATACACATTTTAAACATGAAGTTAGGCAAGTACAATGGGGGCATTGAACTTGTCATGGATGTGCTTGGTCATCTCTTCTTTTTCTTAATTAATATACATCATATAAAGGCGCAGCAGGGTTCTGGAGATATTAGGGTGGCATCTCTTCTATTTGCAGATGTTGTTGTCCTTTTGGTTTTATTAGACTTTGACCTCTGATGTACTATGAAACAGATTGCAGCTCAGTGTGATGCTGTCAAGATGAAGATCATCACCTTTAAATCTGACAGAATGCTTCTCTCTCCATAAATGATGGAAGATTAACCCTTAAAAGGTATAGTGCGTAGTTGAGGATGAGGAATTCTAAGCAATGACAGCAACACTGTCAGCGCATCCACATGACACAAGCCTTCTGTGATCGCGCACCACCCCTCCTCCACACAGTTGCTTGTTGCCAAGGAAGACACGTAGGATTAAAAGAACACTTTAGAAGAGGTAATTATCTTCACTCAAGCTTCTGCGCGTGAAAGTCGCCGGACGACACCATTTTCTAAACATAGCCATACTGAGAAAAACAGAGAGAGTTTTGTGGAGCTGGTAGTCTTAATTAGCTTTGTATCAACTCATTTGGCAATGGCATGAATGTGACGGACGTTCATTATTATAAAAAAGTTACGCACTAAAGCTTTAAATGGATAGCTAGGGTCTTTAGCAACCTGGGTCTATATTACACCCTGTCTAATTCATTCAGTTAATATTGAAAGAAGCCAGTTCAAGTAGTTTGGGCACCTAATAACGATGCTTCTGGTCATCTCCCTTTGGAGGCTTTCAAAGGATGACCAACTGGGAGGGCCCACATAGGAGGGATTCAATCTCCCAGCCGCACTGGAGGACCCAGTGACCCTGGAGGGAAGAGCACTTGAGGAAGTAGAAGCCTTCCCTTACTTAGGCAGCGTCATTGACAAGCAGGGTGGCATGGATACAGACGTCAGAGCCTGAATCGGCTTCAATCATCCAGCTGAGAAACATTTGGAGCTCCAAAGAAATCAGCCAGTGGACAAAGCTCAGACTCTTTAGCTTGAAAAATAAGCCTATACAACGCCTATACTACGCATATACTACTCTGTGGATCAGAGACATATAGGACAACCGAGAACACAATGACGAAAGTACAAGCATTCATCAACAGCTGCCTGAGGCTGATCTTGAGAGCCCACTGGCCAGATACCATCAGCAACAATGACCTCTGGCAGGGAATAGGCCAACAACCATTGGAAGAAGAGATCAAGAGAAGAAGATGGAGATGGATTGGCCACACACTCCGGAAACCAAATACAAGCACCGCCAGCCAGGCTCTTAGATGTGGTCATATATGATTAAAGGTATATGAAACGTTTAAAATGTACCTGAATGTAGCAGTAATTGTCCCATATGTTATATACAGTGTGTCCATCATATGCCTGTTGAATTGTTACAACATGTGACGGCTGCATGCTTCTCACTGTTGATGCGATTTGTCTGTATTTCCCACATATTTATATTATTACTGAGACCGTTGCTTAATATATTTAATATCTACACAGGGATTTTGATTGATGCACCTGCAGCTCGGTCACAGATGATTCTCTGGGTGATAGGTTTGTTGTCTCATGTTGCTTTGAAAACTCGCATATCAAAGTGCTGATTGTCCGACCTCTTTCATAACTCACAAACGCAGCTAAATGGCATCCAACGTTACTCGATACCTTTGTAGCAGCATTTGCAATGGTGATTTAAATACTTCAAAGTTAAAGCCAGTCACCATTTTCATAAATTGACAGATACAGACGTTTTAGAAGGACTGCCACATAAGATATAACATATACGGCAGTGACAGATGAAGACAGACATGATAGATGATAATACATATGGATTATATAGAGGAAATCTTCCTCGAAACCGAATTATCCTGCTTTTTAAACCACTCAATATGGAAGATGTACAGTATGTAGCAGGCCCATTAAAAACAGAGCCCCCCCCCCTCTGAGAGCCAGCACATGTGCTTAGTGTGTATAGGGAATTACACTCCCAAATGCATGTAAAGATGCAGGCTTGGTGCATAGTAGTATCTGTCATGCACAAGAGGCGTAACTGGAAATAAATAAATGATATCACCAATGTTGTTATTCAGAGCTGGACAAGAAGAGCATTGTTATGTTGTTAAATCAATAAAGGCTGTTTCAAATTAAATGAAATACATGACGATATATGCCACACCAGCAACATCAAACATTAGCAACATCAAAAGTTAGAAATCATTTCAATGCTCCCCAGAGAAAATTTTTATTTCAGGGCTCTGAAAAACCAACACGTCTATATTCAACATCAGGAGAGAATCCCAGGCAGATTGTAGTGCGACCTGGACTTTAATTTAAGATGACAAGTTATTAGCCTACTATCAACCCGTTAAATGTGTGAAAGGGAAGGTACTGTAGAGACAGAGATACACTTCCTCCTCCACTGTGAGAAGTTCTCTTCACTAAGCGTGTTACACTTTGAGGAAATAGCAAAGAAAATACCAAACTTCCCAATGTTAACCCCAGAAGAGATGCTGTCAGTTATCCTAGGAGCCAATTATATGTATCGGCCTGACACATCCTGATGGACTCATAATCACTGTAGGATCCCCAAACTTATAGAATTGTATAGTATTGTATATTAATTATATTAAAATTGATAAACAAAATTGTATTGTGTAATGTAATTGTTTTGTAGTGTAGTGTATTATATTATGTAGCAATCATCAGAATATAGAACCTACGGGACAGCTATCTATTTAATATGTGATATGAGAGAGAGAGAGAGAGAGAGAGAGAGAGAGAGAGAGAGAGAGAGAGAGAGAGAGAGAGAAATAAAAAGAAGGAAATACCAGGACCGTGAGAGAAACAAACCTGTTCGAAGAATTCATCCATAAAGCCTTTGTCCATCCCCACAGCGACTTCATCCTCCTCTTCTGTCGTCTCCTTCCCCTGGACGAACACACATACATTTAGGAATTATTTCAAACAGCTATAAGATAAAATAATGAACATGTTCACTGACCTAATAAAAAAAAAAAAAAAAACTTCAATGAAAAATGTAAGACTTAATTGTACGATTGTAACACAGGTCACACTCTCCCCAACCGTCCACCCATCAACTGGTTAGAAACAAGGAGCACTTAATGACACTTATAATTAGAACCACAAGTCGAGTCATTAGCAAGTTATTATTGAATTAGGACCTAGGGGCAGAGAAAACCTTGACTTTTAAATACTCCAGCCTGCACACTCATACATCAGCATACAGATACATACCAACATTTAAGCATAAAGGAATATTTTGGGTAATACGCTAATTTGCTTGAAAAGATTGATATCTCTTTCATATCTTTCCATTAAATATGAAGCTACATCTAAGAGGTGGTTAGCTTAGCTTAGCATAAAGACTGGACATAGGGGGAAACAGCTAGCCAGGCTCTGTCCAAAGGTAGCATAGTCCAACCGACCAGCACCTCTAAAGCTCACTAATTTACACGTTATCTTATTCGTATATTTTGAACAAAAAGCAAGTGTAAAAACATTTGGTTTAACAGGAAGTTGCTATGCCAGACAACACAGTATCTCTCTGTAAGAAATGTTTCCCCAAATATCCAAATATTAAATGTAGCCTACAAAATGGGAAGCAAATATAAGCAAGAGGATATCTCAGTATCAAAGAAAAAGCACAAAAGTGGAATCTTCTTTTAAAACGACTACAGGTCTTTGAATACAAGGAGTACCACTAGATGACAAGAAAAAAATTGCTTTTTCTGCTGCTGCAAAATGGTATATTTACATTAGCAAGGTCTATAATTGTTCAGCAAATTTACAAAAGGTTGGAAATAAAAAATATGTAGCTTTTCCATTTCTAACTTAAACCGTAACAAACTTTCTTTTTTTTTTTACATATTTTACATGATCACAAAGAACATAAGGCCTAGCCGGTCTGTAGCAAAAAGAGTAAAAAAATTTAACTTTACAGTTCAACTGGTTCATCTTGAAAAAGTTACAACTTCTCAAACTTTCCAGCGTCTAGCCAAGGATTCATTCTGATATACATGCTCAATTCTAATCACATATCAGCCATTACCCTACATTAGCAGTGATCTCATGTGGCGTCATCTCATTCATCTAGCCTCTGTCAAACTAATTCACTTCCCCATTAGAGATCCATTTGCTTCTCGCAAACACTGTAGAGAGGGAGTGGTTTTCTTCTTCTGGCTGAAATGGTATCCTTATTCTCATCCCAAATATTTCCAAATTGAGAAAATAATCAGCGAATTACTCGACAATGAAAATAATCGTTGCAGCCCTTGACTCAAGAACGTAGCACAACTACAGAATCTTATAATTAATTTAACAGGTACTTTCCTAGTTGTGTGTATCAAAGGATTAGGATTGTATTTATTTCTCCTTCACAACAGGCAACCTCCGATCTTCAGCCACCTCCAATCCTCTAAAATCAAAGTGTTCTTTTAAAAATCCTCACTGACCAAAAGCAAAAATCCCTTAAGTCTAGTTTGTTTAAAACAAGCGGAGTTCCGTTTGAATGCAGTGAATAGTGTGCATGATGTTCTGGGATCCAGAAGACTTAAAGCCATGCATTGCCTTTTACAAAAGGTAAGAAAACAATCTTTAAACAAGTAGGTCCAATTAATATATAAAACCTGCAAAGAGTTGTATTAAGATATTATTTTCATCCCATACATGTGTGCGGGCAGTCAGCCAGGTTCGTCTAGACTCTAGACAAAGACACTAATGTGCATGCATTAGTCCAGCAGTGCAGAGTGCAGGAAGCAGGAGAAATCATCATCATATACAGTGGGTACGGAAAGTATTCAGACCCCTTTAACATTTTCAATCTTTGTTTCATTGCAGCCATTTGCTAAAATCTAAAAAGTTAAATTTTATTTCTCATTAATGTACACTCAGCACCCCATCTTGACAAAAAAAAAAAAAATAAAATAAAAAAAAAGTAGAAATTTTTGCAAATTTATTAAAAAAGAAAAACTGAAATATCACATGGTCATAAGTATTCAGACCCTTTGCTCAGAAGCACCCTTTTGAGCTAGTACAGCCATGAGTCTTCTTGGGAATGATGCAACAAGTTTTTCACACCTGGATTTGGGGATCCTCTGCCATTCTTCCTTGCAGATCCTCTCCAGTTCCGTCAGGTTGGATGGTGAACGTTGGCGGACAGCCATTTTCAGGTCTCTCCAGAGATGCGCAATTGGGTTTAGGTCAGGGCTCTGGCTGGGCCAGTCAAGAATGGTCACAGAGTTGTTCCGAAGACACTCCTTTGTTATTTTAGCTGTGTGCTTAGAGTCATTGACTTGTTCGGCCCAGTCTGAGGTCCTGAGCACTCTGGATGAGGTTTTCTTCCAGGTTATCGCTGTACTTGGCCGCATTCATCTTTCCTTCAATTGCAACCAGTCGTCCTGTCCCTGCAGCTGAAAAACACCCCCATAGCATGATGCTGCCACCACCATGTTTCACTGTTGGATTGTCTTGGGCAGGTGATGAGCAGTGCCTGGTTTTCTCCACACATACTGCTTAGAATTAACGCCAAAAAGTTCAATCTTGGTCTCATCAGACCAGAGAATCTTATTTCTCATAGTCTGGGAGTCCTTCATGTGTTTTTTGGCAAACTCTATGCAGGGTTTCATATGTCTTGCACTGAAGAGAGGCTTCCATCAGGCCACTCTGCCATAAAGCCCCAACTGGTGGAGGGCTGCAGTGATGGTTGACTTTGTGGAACTTCCTCCCATCTCAGCCACAGTGATCTTTGGGCTCTTCTTTAGCTCTCTCACCAAGGCTCTTCTCCCACGATTGCTCAGTTTGGCTGGACGGCCAGGTCTAGGAAGAGTTCTGGTCGTCCCAAACTTCTTCCATTTAAGGATTATGGAGGCCACTGTGCTCTTAGGAACCTTGAGTGCTGCAGAAATTCTTTTGTAACCTTGGCCAGATCTGTGCCTTGCCACAATTCTGTCTCTGAGCTCCCTGGGCAGTTCCTTCGACCTCATGATTCTCATCTGCTCTGACATACACTGTGAGCTGTAAGGTCTTATATAGACAGGTGTGTGCCTTGCCTAATCAACTCCAATCAGTTTAATTAAACACAGCAGGACTCCAATGAAGGAGTAGAACCATCTCAAGGAGGATCAGAAGAAATGGACAGCATGTGAGTTAAATATGATAAATATGATATTTCAATTTTTCTTTTTTAATAAATTTGCAAAAATGTCTACATTTCTGTTTTTTTCTGTCAAGATGGGGTGCTGAGTGTACATTAATGAGAAATAAAATTAACTTTTTAGATTTTAGCAAATGGCTGCAATGAAACAAAGATTTAAAATTTTAAAGGGGTCTGAATACTTTCTGTACCCACTGTAAGTTGGGGATGCAATTTTCAATAGAGGTAATTAGTATAGTAGTATAATAATAAAAAATAGTATTGCCATGCATGTATTTAATGATGGATTCCTCTTTAACTGTTTAATACATCCATGATGGCTCCCTACATCAGTGACATGCTAATCTACAGATAATTGATATTGACGTCTGTGCTAGTAACATGACTGTACCTTAACACAGCATTTTTTTTTCCTATATTCTTTTAATGTGTATTAAAATCAAGAAACACAGAACACACTTAACAGCAGAGGATAATGCACCGAGACCTAAAAAAAAACATAGCAGCACCACCACAATTTTTTTTTAATTAAAATCAATAAATCAGAAGCAAAAAAAATAAAAAGAGCAAGGCCGGATATACATGCCCTTTGCTTGTGATGACATTTCGAGTCATTAAAACAAAGTTTTTCCAAATGTATATTTCAACTCCATTCTGTGTAGAGATAACGTGTGATGTGCTGACACGGAAGTGGAGAAGAAATGTTGGAAAACGGGCAGAAGAACAGCGGGAGAGGATCCATTTCGTGAGAAAAACGTCTGAGAGGACAGACTTCAGGAAGAGATGGTGAGGCAATTGAAGCAAAACTAAGTGAGAGGAATGCAGAGCCACTGTGACCACGCTAATACTATCTAAACCCACTCAGACTTGATTTAATCCAACAAAAACTGGATAATTTTATTCATCATAACTAAACATTTGGAAAATAAAATGATTTTGCCTCAATATTCCCAATCTGAGGGTTTATCTTTAAAGTGACACCTATCATGACAACAGCCAATATGGGGGGTGTCATTTTCTTGGTGTGGAGTAAAACTCTTTAGATGGGATAAATAAATAAAAGTTTGGTGTTGGTATGGCAATGAGGTACATTGTCGAACTGGAGACTATTGGAAGCAGAGACAAAAGAGGCGGCAGCAGCAGGAGGCAGAGGAGGAGGAGGACGGCGACAAGCAGGGAATCAGAATAAGCTCCGAGAGCACCAGTAATGTGCGGCGCCTCCACACAGAGATACTGTATCTCCTGCAGAGAGAAGAGCGCTTTGCTCTGGCTTTTTCTTTGAGTGGTCAGAAGGGGAGAAGACCTGAGCGATGCCCCCCAGACCTCCACCTCCCCCCAGATCTGAAGCTCCTGCATGCTGAGCCACATTGACACTGCCTGGGAGAGGACTTCAATGCTACATTCTTGGCTCAGCCTACAGACTTGACTGTCCACACACAGAAGATGCTCTAAAGCCAGACTTGCAAACATGTATGCACACAACAGCTAGCTGAGATAGATTTATATATATAGATATATATATAGAGAGAGAGATCAAGGCCTATAAAAGCCGGTCCCCATTAGGCTATAACCCTTCCATTCACTTTGCCCCTTGGGATCACACATGGGTGAAACACCGCGGCAGGAGTAGTGGCCTGATGATGCTGTTTATTAAATTAGAGAGTTGTTCTAGGCACCATGCCAGCAGGGAGTCGCTCCATAAAGACAGAAGGCAGTGCCTGCTGATCCAGTGTAAACAGGGGTGCAGGAAATATAGTCCATGAGTGAGGGAGCGAGAGACAAAACAGACCTCTAGTATGCGGGCTACAAAATCACAGCTGTCAGCACAGACAAAAAGAAGAGGAGAAAGAGGGCAACACAATAATTATTTAAAGCTGTGAAAGTGTAATTGTATGTGCAAAAAGAGGACATAGAGACGCTGCGTGTGTGTGTTGATGTGTAAGTTCTAAGGTTAAACAGAGAGGGTGGGACTATAGTGATCATGCGAGCGCGTTCAGACCCTTTTCATGATTTTATAAGAAAGAGAAGAGCAGCAAGAGACAGTTTAAGTAGAGATGGAAAGCCATGTGGGCAGCACTTTATTGTCCTTATGTGTTTCCATATTAAAGCAGACCAGTTTCCTGCATCTTTGTAATAAGCCAATTCAAGCAGCTTCCTGCAGTCCCATTAGAAATGACTCATACAAATCTGTGTCAGCTGCACAGAAAATACTGAGAGCATAACCAGATTTATTTTCATAATACAGCTAGGTAACATTCATTATGGATGTGTGCTCACTCATATACACACACATACTTGAACATTTGATTATTTATTCATGTTTCCCACAGTACAGTACAATACAAATATGAACAATATTTTCAAAGCCTTGCTGCTCACACAGTATGTAAATCTGCTCACGTCAATAATAAAGTAATTTGTCTAAAAAGCTTAATGATACGAAAGTGCCTGAGAAGTCAAATAAATAAAATGCCTCACATCAACCATAACTCCATACCCCCCAATGTATTTGATGGGGAGCTACATTGTCAATGCACCGTATCTTCATACAACCGTCTTGAATTTTTAGATGACATGAACGCATTCAAGTTAAGGGAACTTTACCATCTCTACCATCCATCCCATAAACGTCAATGGGTCATTAGCCTAAACCTAATTCAAACCTTAAATGGACAGTTCAACAAAATTACAAAACACATATTTTCTCACTAGCTATGCAGATAACTTTGGTTTCATTTGTCCAGAATCTGTTTCTGAGATTTCTGTTGCCCCCCCCCCTCCCCCCCCAATATAATGAAGTATAATGGGATTTAATTTGTGATGCTCACAGAGAAAATCTAACATTTTGACCAGAATCAGTGTCCTGGGTACAGACCTTGCACTGAACAGTTTTCTTAGACAAAGTCAAAGACAGCAGAGATGGGAAGTAACGAAGTACCAATACTTAATTACTGTACTCAAGTAGATTTTTCAGATATTTTTACTTTACTACTTATTTTTGTAGTGACTTTTTACTTTTACTCCTTACATTTTGAACACGAATATCAGTACTTTCTACTCCTTACATTTTACAAAATTGGCTCGTTACTTTAGTTTCACATAATTTCAGTGGAGTTGCCGTTATTATTTTTCGCGTCATCAATACCGAATTCAATCTAATTGGGTGGGAATATACGTTGCACTTGACGCACCACTACAAGACGACTCAACAGATTCGGTGGCATGCGTTCGCGGCAAATCATTGCGGCTTGATGGCGGTAACATTAGCACATAGTAGTATGGATGGCGACATGATTGAAAATGAAGAAAACGGAGATCCCAGAGATTTGGCAGACAAGCAGCAAGACATTCCCAGTCATCCTTGGCCTTATCTGAGAGTTTGAGATAGCAGGCATCAAGAATGACTCCTGGCAAATCTGCTGCGTAACTCTAAAAGTATGAGGAACTTCTTAATTAATGTATGTTTAGTAATTCATATTTTATCCTGTATTTTCTTTCCAGAAGCCATATTTGAGCACACATACATACATTTAAATGTTAAGGGGAAGATTAAAAAAGAACAACTGGATCTGTGAATTCTCACAGAATCACAATTGAATTCATATCTTGCTACTCAGTCAGAATCTTATTAACCTGTCACAATAATCATATAGGTGATGTTTTAGGCCTATTGGCAGACATCCATTTAAAATGTAGGCAATGGAATATAAAGAGCCTTTTTTCCATTTCCACTGAAGTTTCTCAGCTTACACTCTAGTAACATCTGTGTGGTCCAGGTAGCTTTGCATAAAAAAAGTTGTCATTCGCAAGGCTACTTTAACTTTTATGCTTGAAGTAAATTTCCAAGCCTGTACTTTGTTACTTTTACTTGAGTAAAGAAGTCAAATCAGTACTTCTACTTTTACCAGAGTATTTTTTAACACAAGTATTGTACTTCTACTTGAGCACGGGAAGTGAGTACTTTTGCCATCTCTGAAAAACAGCAAGGTGAATTATCCAGAGTAACTGAGACTTTGTTTCTGGAATGACATGTCGCTGTTTTAATTTTTGATGCTCTAACAAGGACAAACAAATTTCTATTCACCGCCACTGTACTGTTGCGGTGATAGAACTCTCAGAGACGGATATCACAAAACCAAATAAAACCGGCACTATCTGCACGGCGAGATACCACTAGAAGTCAGTGAAAGTGGGTGAACGGACCCTTTAGTCTAAAACCAAGTCTATCTCAAACAGCTTTTGGAAGAAGTAAAGAGAGGCCAGTGTCCTTACTTTCCAAAAATGCCAATGCTCACCCTCACAAAGACATTTAACAGCACATATAAATACAAAACCCTACTTATGAAAATAGCCATGGCTGTGCCTTCATCTGCTCCCATGCTCAAGCCCTAAGGACACTCACCACCGACAGGCTGAGAGATCTACAGTTTATATGTATCCAGGACCAGCTGGCAGTAACATCACACAGGAAAATTCATTTGCACTTTCATTTTATGCATGACGCTGATGCTTGTATCCAAAGTGACTTTTTAATTCATAAGTCACCAGAAAATCCAAACAATGACCATGATATAAGATATATATTCAATTTATCAAAATCAAATGGAGCATTGGTGATGCTGACACAGCAAAACCACAAATCAAAACACCGGTCCATAACTGATGGACTGCCCAGCTGGTCGGCTGACTGTCAACGTAAATGAGCGGCTGATGGAAGAGGAGGACACAGTGTAGGGCTATCGAGACAGCATAATTACACAACCAGGCAGCAGCGTGGGTGACAAGAGGACACAGGAAGTGATAGATTGAGCTGTTCCTTTCACATTACTGTGCTGTCTCCTCGCTGAGCAATCTTTGAAGAAAATCAACATTTGATTCAGGGCATACACTGATGTGTAAATGTCTGCAGATGTAGTCCGCTGGAAAAAAGATACATATGTATGTGCTGCATTACTTTCCCAACAAGCTCAATTGTTGCCTGTACACATTTATGCCCCTTGAGTACAGCACAACTAATTGTGGGAGAAGAAAAATTCATTCTTCTGTTTTGCAGAGACATTTGAGTTTGAATCTGGTACAACTGCAGAACACAACACTCTGCCTTCAGTATTTAATAATTATTTCAGCAACCTTAGCACTATTCACAAATGCCAAACCAGAAACAGACTTAATTGAGTTTTGTGTGACTTGTAAACACAACAACCTAATAAAGTAGAAGCAGCTTTAAAGACCGTCGACTGCCCAATTTAGAATATTTCAGCTTGGTTCCACATCTCCAAATCTGGAACCAGAAAATTCAAAATTCCTAGCAATTCAAACACATCTGGCGTCATGCTCACTGAAGGCTATAAGTGTGGATGTGATCAAGGCTCTTGAATTGACATTAATTTCTTCAATCAATGTCATAAATGTTAAGTTAACTGCTGTAATTGCTAGTGCTACCCCAGCTTCTATGTTGACTGGAAATGACATCATCAGGGCGGCTACGTCACTCACTACTGATTGGTTACGACAAAACAAAACCCATGGTCCTAAACACAAAACAGCTAACATGAACACAATATCAGACTGCAAAATTAAGTAAGACAAAATGGTGATTAATGGCGCTTTTCCATTACATGGTACCTGCTTGACTCGCCTCGACTCGCCTTTTTTGGTTTTCCATTACGAAAAAAAATACCTGGTACCTGCTAATAGGTACTTTTTTTAGTACCACCTCAGTCGAGGTTCCATGCGAGCTGAGGCGATACCAAAAGGTGACGTTTAAGCGACAGAGAGGGGTGTCCTGAACAAACCCGCCATTTTTTTTCCATCTGCAATGGAAAACGGACGCACAGTGCGTCGAGTCGAGACAGGGCGAGTAGAGTCGAGGCGAGTTGAGCAGGTACCATGTAATGGAAAAACACCATTAGTCTGATCATCAAGCTAAGAGTTTCTCAAAGTGGTCCTAGAGTCTGGAATTCAATCCATCAAATTTTGTAAACCTTTACCCCAAGACATTTCTCATTGCTAACTGCTACTATCCTTTAATTGTGAATCTCCATTAATAACGCTTACAGAGATTTAATCATCACTCTTTACAGTTTTTTTCGATTGCTAAACGACAGTGGGCACAACTGGAGTCACATGTGCAAAACGCTAACTACAGTCTGCACAGCAGCAGTTCATGTGGACCAAACTCTAGTTCGTTTTTCATTGCTTGAACACAGTTTTCAAAACTCTACACACTTATCCCATGACTTTAACCACAACGTGCACAACACTGTAGATTTACAGCACTTTGTTCAAATGCTAACACACTGCTGTCAAAACTGTTAACCACACATTCAAAACAGAATAGATTCCAGTCTGGTGCCTATCAAACACTGCTGATTGCAATTTTAGCTGAAAGCCTAAGCAGGTGTTTGTTTTAGACTAGTTAGTGAAGATGTACGGTATTTATACAGAGAAAGCTCAGAAAGCCTTTTTTGTATACAAACACCAAATAAGAATGAAACCATTATACACTGTACCGTTTGAGAGAAACAGGTAAAAGAGCAAAGATACCAATATGTCCAGGTAAGATGTCTGAGGTTATATACACAGCTATAAAAAAAAGTGAAAAACGCTATATCTTTACAATAGTAAAACTGCGTTCTTACTGTTTTTCAGAAAGTAATGGAGGTGAAAGCAATGGAAACAACATATTCATTTGTATTTAGAAATGATGCAGACATCCAATGTGATGACGAAAACTTGCAACATGATGCTGGAGAGAGGCAGGATTAGTCACACTATTCTTTGGTACTGTTATGTACCTTTAGTTTTTTTCCCCAGTAATTCCATAAATTACTAGAGACAAAATACTATATTGAATAAAACTACAGATTTTCATTCCTTCTTGTTTACCTTATGTAAAAATTGGTATGCTATACAATCTATATTTTTTCCTTAAATAAACTGTTGAGTAGTGTCAAGTCACTCAAATTATTCAAACTGTAAAGATGAAAAAGTTTGTAATTTCTGTATTGGTGTGTGATGCTAGTGTTTTTACCCTCAGTGTGTTCTGAGTGACAGTGTGTGTTATCTCAGTGAGGCTTGTGCATACTGTTTGCCTGCACTGAGCCTGTTTTGAGACGTGTGTTAAGAGTTGTGTTGCTTCGAATGTGTTTTGCAGGTGATGTGAACTGTTTAGCTCAGGTGACTGTTGGTAGTGCAGACTGTAATTTGAGTTTTGCACATGTGACTCCAGTTGTGCCCACTGTCGTTTAGCAATCGGAAAAAACTGTAAGGGCTCACATGAAAGGGCTCTTGGCTGGGTTTGCTCTGCAGGCACATCATTTTACTGTGACTTTTTATACGGGATTTTCTTTTGGATTTTTGTTCAAATAGACATACATCTAGTTCCTGCTTTGCATTCTAGTGAGAAACAGATCTGGGCCGAAGTTAACAGGGTGATTTTATCAGCCCTGCCCGCAGCGAGCGGGGTTCAGCAGTAACACAAAGAAGAAGAATGTGGGTGGGAGAAGAGATGAAGCGCTGCCATCACAGCAGCACAGAGTCAAAGTGTGTGCATGTGGAACAATTTCCTTTTTTTTCCTAACAATCCTCCTCAACGTCCTCCCCCTTTAATCATCTTCCTTTTTTCTTTCTCATTCTCCCTGTCCATCATTCTCTCGCCTCCTTCTCTCTCGCTCTCCTTCCTCCAGACTTCAGATTCACTACAGCAGCTGGCCCACACAACATGGACTTGGTTACCTTTGTCTCGCTCATCCCCCTCACGCCTTCACTTTGCGTTTCTCTTTTCTTCTTTAACATCTCATTATCCTTCCTCGAGACCAATTTATCCAACCAAACTTACACTTTAGATGATTTTATGTTGTGTCTGTCTTATTATTACCTGGTCCTGAGAGAAATGTCTTGTTCTACTGTGTATTATTAATTATGGAATGACAAATAAACTTTCCTCATGCAATTCTCTTCCTCCTGGGTTTATCTTTTTCCCACATTGTATCCCTCTTTTGCTCTTCCTTCCATTTTCCTCGATGTCTTTCATCCCTCTCTGCCCTCTGCCTCCCTCACATCTTTCTAACCTATTACAATGTAATTACCACAATGATGACATTTAAACACGCCTAAATACAAATTTACAAACTGCCACACAATGAAAGGTTAAATAATGACTTTTGATGCGATAATAGCGCGTCTTTTCACAAATCAGCGATAATCGATTTTAGGCCAGAAATCAAAGGTCTGCAGCTGCCAGTTCTCCCACAGATAACTCTTTCTGCTAGGGACCCAGAAGAGACGACTGACCTTTTAGACTAAATAGTGGATGCTTACTTCCATTTTGGCTTGTTAGCACATAATTGGCCAATGGGTATGGATATGAATACATAAATGACATGCTGTTGAGGATTTTCATACACAAACTGTTCTGCCCCGGGCACGTGTGTAGGCAGTTGCGGGTGCTCGGTCAGTGTTCAGCTAGTGTATATCCTTGACTTCTAGGATTGATCCGGTGCCGCAGGAAATTCCGCCGGATGCATACATATTCGCAGATTTCTGTTTCTTTCCTCTTTCTTTTTTGTTGGAATTTTAAACTCCGGTGGATTTATGAGGACTATGGTTAACTGCTCCTCAGATCTCTGCAGGGTAAATCCAGACAGCTAGCTAGACTATCGGTCCATGACGATTGTGATTGGTTTAAAGAAATGCCAATAAACAAGAGCAGCGCTGCCCATGAGGATTGTGATTGGTTTAAAGAAATGCCAATAAACAAGAGCAGCGCTGCCCATGAGGATTGTGATTGGTTTAAAGAAATGCCAATAAACAAGAGCACGTTTTTCTCCCATCCCAGAATGCTGTGTGGCGTAGCCAGACCCTCCTCCGCTCCGCAGAGTGTGGATGGTCTGGCAAAGCGAGACTAGTGTTCAGCCTTGCAGGAGTGGGTGAGAAAATGCCATAAAGCTTCAGTTGAACTTTAATGACAGATCACAGGCAGGGAAAAGAGATGTGCTGTCACCACATATGCCATGGCTTTTCCCACCCCCAGTTCCTTCTCCCTATTCCCCTGTGGGGTATATTCAGAGTGCCTCGCTGACCATGAAGGATTATGACAGCACCAGTGCACCACTAACACAATTATATCGTAGATATGGGGGAAATGTAACAGAGTGAGGAGGATGTCAAGGAATGGCAGCATGTAGAAAAAGAATCATCGCAGTAAGAGGGACAGATGAAAGCGCTGTAGGATGAGAAGTGCAGAGAAAAGCCAAGAAAAAAATATCAGAAAACAGAGGTGGAAAGAGGCAGAGAGAAAAAAAAACTAAATATTGTTTTCATCATTGAGTAATTTTCTTGATTCATTTATTGTTTTATTTTTAAAATGTCGGAAAATAGTATTTAATCACAATTTCCTAAAGCCCAAAGTAATGTCTTAAAAAATGCTTGTTTTGTCTGACAAACACTCCAAAACTTAAAAGATATTCAGTTTTCTATCACATAAGAAAAACAAAAGCAGAAAATCCTCACATATCAGAAGGTGGAACTGGGAAAATGTTTTTGCTTAAAAATGCCTTCAATAATTAATCAATTATCAAAGTCGCTGCAGATTAATAGTCTGTCAATTGACTAAACGTAAAAAACATCATCAGTTGTTTTAGCAAATAGCTACAGTAGGAAGTATGATTCTTGTGCATAAGGAAGTGAGAAGGAAATAGTGTGACTAGCTGTTAGCCACAAAGGTCGCAGAGGAAGAATTTTGGAGTCCATGGATGGGTCAACCAAATGCCAAACTCCAGTCAAAATTGACTTCTTTTAACCATGTTTTCAGCCTCAAAAGGCAAAGCTCTAAAAGGCCACTGTACGGTACCTGCTCAGCATCAAACAGCAGACAGACCAACTATCTGGTGAACATAGTGGAGCGTTCTCTCAGGAATTAGTAGACCAAATCCAGAACTAAATCCAGCTATCTGCTGGATGTGTAGAGAAATAAAACATTAACATAACAAGTTTGCCATATCAACTATAATAAATTGATTTAAACCAAACCATGATCTTGTCCTAACAAAGTAATTTTGTGGTTTGTAACAGTTTTGGTGGGAACGGACAAATTATGTCCAGCTGATCGAACCATCAGGTCAGAAAACACCCATATGTCCTTCTGCGGGGCAACTCATGTCAAGTAATGTATTATAGTATAGTAAAGTAATGTATTTGGTTGTTTACTTTGGAGGTCTTGTTAGTTAAAAGAATCTGTTTGGCCTCACATGGAGAAGATGAAGCATATTATTATTATTATGAAAGATTATCACCCAACAAAGGCAGACAGAGCTACTGATGGGGGCCTGATGAAGTCAGTTCATAGCCTTAATCTCCAACAATTATCTAAGATAAAAGGCGTTATCTGCACTGCTAAAGAACCACTCTGCTGCCATTGATTATGAGATTATGTAAAAAGGGAGGTCTGCACATTACAAATTCAATTTTAGCAGCGCTAACAAAGATGACCCAAAGCTAATTCTCCCACTGCAGATGGGGAAAGTTGATTACAGAATCGTCTTTTATTTATTATCAGGATATACATTAGCTGATGCCTCAGGAGCTTCTACTCTTTATGAGAAGCACGAGAATAAGCAACAAGATTTTACCACACGTCAACACTATAAAACCCATCAGCAGATGTTGATTTCAAGGAACGCTCACAGGTAGAAGACAGCTCAAGAAACTAACATAAATACGAGCCATTATTTCATGCTTCATTGGATAAGGATAATGTATGTAACTATTAGCAGCTGATATTGGAATTGTCACCTAATTTGCAAAGACAGACACGTTTCTGGTGAATTTCCAGAGGGGTCACACTCATTTGACAGCTAAGTAATGCAATTATGCAGCCTCTATGTGTAGAATAATGTGTGTATGCATGTGCCTTTCTTAATAGCAAGAATATAGGATTGATGACAGCGCATTTTGCAGAGGCTTGAAACTTTGAATGAGGACCAATAAAACCTCTGACCCTTGTGACTCAGTGTTCGATTTAACAGCAACCAACGTGGCTTTGTTCCCACACTGTTATTTGTGTCACTGACAAAGTGTTAGCAGCCAAGATCAGGTCGTGGAAAAAAGAAAAAGAGGTGATGGCATGGAATAAAGTGGAATAAAGGTGAGATGGATGTGAGGAGAAAAAAAGAGAAAGGATAATGAAAAGAAACAAGAGTCAAAGACACACAGAGCGCCTGAGTCGGTGCTCCACATCCATCCTGTTAGTTAATGTGTCACTCTAACGCCAAACAGGCAGTGACAGTGAGTACTCCTGCCATGCACACACACAAAGAGCTGCCTGAACCAATACTAACACTGACTAACAAAGCTGCAAAGAGAGGGCAGAAGGGAGAAAGAAAAGTAAAAGGGAGGACAGGAAGCCATCTGATAAATCACTGATAGGAAAAGAGCAAAGAGCAATAATGGAGGAACTCACCATTACTGAGGGGATAAAAGAAAAGTGAGGGTTATTATTAAAAAGAGACGGAGATGGGAAAAGAGGCAGATATGGTCAATCAAACAACAAGACATGAAGAAAAAAACGACGCTGAGCTGATAAAACGTCGGCTGATAAACAATCACATTTGATTGATTACAGTTCCTCCGGTGTGTGAAATCTGTAATAACCTCATCCTTATGTTTCCACCTTAGGTTTCAGAGCTTGAAGACAGCTGACGAACGCATCTTATCTGCGCCATCTGTCATTAAATCAATGCTTGGCCGACTGGGAGTGTATGACCATTTCAGTTATTGAGACTGACAGTTTATAGGCAGCAAGCTAATGAGCTACTGGAGGAGCAGAGTCGTACACAGGTGTCGAGCTCATATAGCTATGCGCATATGGGCAATGTTGGAGCAGAACCTGCACTCTCACACAAATATGAGCAAAACTCAATTCCCTGCCAAAATGACACATAAGCAGTAAGCACATGGGTGAGTAAACTAGCAGTGTGAAAACACACACAGAGACACTGAATCTGTAAAGCTCAGTCTTCTGGGTTGTAGGTGAAAATTAACACTTGTGTGATATCTTTGTAATATGTTATTTGGAGTGACATTATTTCACCAATTTTAGCAATTAGCAAAACGTAGCACAAAACGAATATTTTCACATGAGGAGGACAACATTAAACTTTAAGAAGATTAACAAATCCAAATTGAACAAATATGGTAAAAAAAAAAAAATAGAGATGCAACAATCCAATGATAAGCATCAGCTCTGATATTGGCCAGATGTCTCCATCAACAATAAATACAGTTTCCTTGTCAATGTCATTATAAAATGTAATGTTTCCACTGTCACCATTAGGTTCATTAAGTCGCAGGTGAGGACTCAGTATCAGGAGAGAAAAAGTTGCATCGGTGCATTTCTTCTTAAAATCTAACATTCATGTCAAGAAAGCCTCGGTACTAGATTTTGTGTTTCTTTGGCCCTTCACAAGACACCAGTTTACCTGTACAGGAGCTGTTTCCCAGCAACAAAGTTCCCAGGATCATGGGGCATCTAAATCTAATTCTTGGAGGGACTCCAAATCTTATTCAAAACTATTACAACTACACAATGGAGATAGAAAATGTAGTGCAAGGCTGCAACTGCACGACCTATTTCTTGCCAAAAATGTATCCAAATACTAAATGTTTGTACATTTATTTTTTTTATTTAATGACAATATTTCCAGAACAGCTGCCAACTTTTCCATCTTGAAAATCTGAAGCAAAGATCAATGACAGCCCAGCAAGGTATGTGAAAGCAGCAAGAGGTGGGTTTGTCAGCTTTAGGGTTTAAGATGATGATGAAATAACTGCAAATTATCTATGCTATTTGACCGTTCTATTTAATGCAACCTTAGCAAATCCCAGCAGGTTCATTTGCACAAGTTACAGCATTTCTCCAAATTGAAGCTAGAACTCAAAATTGTTTGTTCCCTATAGCTGAAACAACTAAATAAAACATACATAAACTTATCGATCCTTTAGCAAGCAAATCTGACTAAATTAGCTGGTTCCAGCTTCTCAAATGTAAGCATTTGCTACTTGTCACGGTCACTTAAATATCTTTGAATTTGTACTATTGGTTGAATGGATGTGATTCTGGGAACTTGTTACTGGCATTTATCTGGTACAATATATATCTTTTAAAAAAATGCAGATTGAACAATATTGAACATACTTAGTTGCAGGGAGTCCTAGTGCATTGCACACTAGTTCAGAGCTTTTATACGACCACACATGTATCCAACACTGTGGTGTTGTAATGTGCTGCTTAGACCCACAGACATCTGCACGAGTCAAGAAAATGCATCAATATGAGGCTGCAAATGGAAAACAATATCACTCTAGTGCTGATGGGAAATAACAGTCTGTGACATGCAATTTACTTCAATTTTATTTGGTCTGGATTGTCTGAAATAGGTCTGGCTGAGGCCGCTCCAGCTTCCATTTCTCAGAAGATGAAGGTTATGATCAAAAATAAAAATCACCAGCTGACATTCCATTGCTCTAAATCCTGAACAATATGGTTGAATTTGTGTTTCTCACTGAAGCTGGTGAGAACGATTAAGGCTCTCTCTCTCTTAATTGTACAACTGCATCATCCAATATTGCGAGGAGGCAGGCTGGAGACGCGCCTCTCTCAAACCCACGCGCGCGCGCGCGCACACGCGGCAGGATGTCTCTAGAGGCCAATTCATAGCTAGATCTTCACTGAAAACTGGGAGTCGTAAATTGTTCTCTCCCCTCTCCTCAGTTAAACTGCCAATTACCCAGATCTGACAAGGCCACTTTACTATCACAGCACACGTGCGCGCACACGCACACACACACCAAAAACCAGTTATATGCTATATCCTTAACTAGTATATTTAAAAACGTAGAATAAAGATTTTTAAGGCTCTACTTTTATGATTAATCTCTCCTATGATTACTCTCTCAACATACACACAGCTTTATAAACTGCAGTAGAACTGTAAGGATAAGACAAAACATTGTTGGTTGTTAAGGTTTTTCTATTTTTTGTTTTAATAACCCGCAGAGGGCGGAATGGGCGAGCTGGGACCAATTTCAAATCACACACCCATAGTTGGCCATATCGATCTCACACACACACACACACACACAGACACAGACACACACACACACACACACACACACACACACACACACACACACACACACACACACACACACACACGCGAAATGGAAGATGAACAGATGTTCAGTGTGTATGAATATGGCAGGGTGGTTCCCATTTTGCTGTCATACCGGGTTATTTCTATGAGTGTGTGGTGGTGTATTAGAGTCCAAACATTTTTCAGTGAGTGTAGTGTACTGTATATAACAGTAGTGTTTCTAAAACATGGTTTCAAGGTCCATCCGTCTGGTGCTGGTTCTGTATTCAAGCTTATCATATCAATAACCTGTGGATTAGATATGCTGTTAATATAGGAGTTCACCCTGAAGTAATTCCGAAAATGCTCAAATTGAAGATTGCATTAAAGTTATTGAACCTATGGAGTTTAAATACCATTAAATACAAAGTAATCTCCCTCTTGAGTCCCAGAGATTTAATAACCCTGGCTATAGTCTATGCTTATAGAATAAGCAGGCAGGATCAAAGTGATTTTTCGTTTGGAGAATAAGGAGAAAACTACTTCATATCAGCTTCTTCACCCTCACAGTATTGCTTGGGAGCAATATGCGCCTGTTGCTTGTGATAAAACCACATTATTCCAGCCTCCATCAGACCCCCGAGAGTCACAACTGTTGCTCAATCAGCGAACGCCGCTCTGTGGACCTGTGCTGTCTGAAGACGCTTTTATAAAAGGCTAATCTAAGGGTCATCGATTCACAGAACAGGTGAACGATGACAATTTAAAAGAATCAATCAGTAACTTACATGTTTAAGTTCTTGCATGCGGTCCTTCATGGCTCCGGTAAATCACTCGTATTCCTCCAGTTCCCGATGTCTTCTGGCTGTGTGTGGTGATGGAGCGGCGGGGCGGAGACCGACAGGAGGATGCGAGACCGACCGAGGCGAAGGTGCGCGTCTGGCGGAGGCGACAGGCGGTGATTTTCCCCTTTTGGTTTGGATGGTGGGACCACTTTACGGAGCCGGGTGACGCGCACTAAAAGGTGAGGCGAGGCCTTCCGCCGTTAACCCATTACACACCTTCAACTTCCTCTTCAATCCGCACTAATTGATCTTTCTTTTTATATGGCCCTCCTCTCCAAGTTTCCTTTTGTTCCGTTAGTCAGTCTGACATATCGAAGGCTAGACTGACAAGAAGAGAGCCCCTCAGAGAGTGTGGCTGAGCGGCGACACAGGGTTGGATTGGATTATCGATTGAGTAGGTTCAGAGATAACGCCCAGGTGGCTCCCATTGTGCCAAAGCGCACAGCGACCTCTGTCGGCTACACATGATGCACACTGATACTGGGAGCAGCAAAATATCTCGAAATGAATTTGTATATAATACACGAGCGACTTAGAAATGTGTCATACATTTGCTTGTACAGCTGCATAATAAAATATAAATAAGTTCCTTTAGTTTTCTTTTTTGCGATGCCTGCATATGTCCATTGATTTAAAATTGTATCAATTAATTTAGTGTGTTGTTTTTTTTACTTAAGAGCCATTTTGATTACATTATAAACAGTAGACATGTCTTTATTAAATTACACAGGTCTTTTATGTACTATTGGACTGTTAATAACAGTCTACATAAAATGAAATACAATGTGTGATAGTTGCAGCTGCAATTTGTCATTTTATTCCATTTTAAAGTTCATTTAGTTACATTTTCCCATTATGACTCCCGTTTCTTTAACCTTCTGAAACGCCATGAACAATAAGTTTGTCCGGGGACAACACATAAATCTGCATGTATCATTTATTCATGAAAAGTACAAATGTCTGTCTATGTGTACTTCGTATCTTCCAGCCAACATGAACATGGAAAGTGCAATCTTACTACCATTTGTCAGAAGAAAAACAAAAACACTCAACCAAAAGGAAATGATTGGCCATTATAGCATTTTACTCTTTCATCTCATCCACTTGAATTTAAGAGTTAGAAGTCCAAACCCTCTTCAGTTCGAGGGCTGAATGTGTGTGGGGTGGTACTGACAAGAGCTAATGAAGGCTCAGCTGCATGAGTCAGTTAGAAATTAGGTCTTCTCTGACGTCCAGTGTATTTTGTGTCGGCTCGAACCTCCCTGCAGGCCAACAAACATACAGCAGAGAGAGAGGAGGCGTCAGCAAGTGTTACAGAATACAGCTCATCAAGAGGTGATTCAGTTGAAGCTAAACTTAAGTATATTACATTATTTAGAGCATGAATATTTCAGCACAAGATAAAAAAAATAAAAGAAATCCAATAGTTTGTCCTGAAAGAGTTTAAAACACTGTCCTGTACATACCGTCCCTGCCTTCTCCTCCTCTCTTTCTTCTCAAAGATCCAATCTCGCCCCTTCTTCGCCGATTTCCCCTTCATGTTTTTGAACCGACATCTTCACAAAGAAATAGTGTGGCTGATGAGCTTATTTAAAATGCACCTTGTTCTTTGTGACAAACCACCCAAAAACTCCTCGCCTCTGATGCTAAATATTTCACTCACACATGCAGTCTCTCTGTGTAACCGGGAGGGGCAACTGGAACATCTTTGTGTATAAGGGAGGAAAAGCTGCCTGACAGGGTTTTTAGTCAGGCAGGACAACGACCCTTTTGAGATTCCTCTCGGTCTTCTGGCTTCATCAAGGCAAGTATGACTGAACCTGCACTTATCGAAGCCGAGACCTGTTTGCAAATGGCTGTTTTAATACAAATCAATAAAGAAACTAGGGATTGTCCTAGTCAGAGTGAAGTAGGGCTGCAACTCACAATTTCCTTGATTACTCGTTGACCATAAAATGTAAAAACCAAAGAGTGAAAATGGTGATCACAATTTCCCAGAGGCCAATATTTAAAGTGTGTTGTCCAGCTAACAGTCCAAAACCAAAATAATATTCAGTATACCATCATAGAAGATAAAGAAAATCAGCAAAGCTGAGACCAGCAAATGTTAGGCATTACAAAAGAAGGACCCAAACAACTAACTAAAAAAATTATTTTCAAACAATTACTTAAAATGTATGCGTGTTAAAATCCTATACTTTTGAGGTATCTACAAAATGCCACATGCAAATTGTCAGCAGTAAGCACATTAAGAACAACTAAATATTTTAACAATTGGCGCTCAGATGGCCTCGGGCTGCATCTCATCACATTGCATCTTTCTGAATAAAAAACACACCAAACAAACAAATCAATCCAGATAAACTCTGGTGACTGAAATAAACTCTGCTACTCCCAACCATGTAAGTAGTTTCATCAAACTCTCATAATTCCAGTGTCTGCCTGCTGTGAATATATTTACCTCTGTCCTGAATACTGGACCTGGTTTGAAACAGCTCTGTCTGACGTTTCTGTTCCCAATCCCTGAGAAGAAAGAACAAAAAAAACAAAAAAGAGAGATCAATATTGTAGCTAAAATGAAACACAAACTTCCCCAATATCCACTAACTCCTTTGTTTCTTACTTTGGGAAGGGCTCCTGTTACTCCAGCAAACAGACACAGGAAGAACCTGGAAACAGAGAGTAAATCAGGCCAACCATGTAATAATTCATCACGAGGCTAATGTGACAAACAGTCGGGTCAATATAAATGTCATCATGTTCTAATTAGCCTTGTGTTGCAAGTACACTGTTGCTTATTTCACAGGCCATTAAGAAGGAATGAATTGCAGAAGGCTGCAGCTGACCATGTCAAAATAAAAGCCCAGCCTCTGAGAGGTACTGACTTTTTAGCCTTGCTGCTGTTGGGGTAATCCACCACCATGCCTCCACCGAAACCTGCCCTCATGGCCTGCGTCGTAATCAGCTCAAGCTATAGAGGGGGGAGAAGAAGACTGAAGGTAAGTAAAGGAATCGGCAGAAAACATCAGATTTTACATCCACAACTTTATTTCACCTGTTCTGAGTTCTCTGGATAAAGCTGGAAAACCGCACGTGCACCTCTTGACTAAAAGACAAAGAGCAAGGAGATGCTAGCAAAGGTCTTCATCGTAAAATATGGCATCTATCTGGATGTTTGGAAAGACAAACAAGAGTGATAAAACCTTACCAGAGAAGAGTAGAGAGTACTAAAGAAGGTGTAGAGTCTCTTAGGAGGACTATGTGTCCTCTTGTCGGCATTACAGAGCCACTGCAGAGCAGAAATACTGACACGGTAGAACGCAAAATGTACATGAAAAACTGAGTTAGAAATGATTCAAAATCAAATTCAAAAACCTTGTATTTTTGTAACATAAGCATGCTTTGTTCTTCACCTGATGCAGCCATCGAAGGTGCCGGGTCGGAAAGGCATCCCCTGGCCCATGTCCCCCACTAAAAGGTCTCCCTCTACTTCTCTGTCCAGTGCAACATCTGTCACAGGCAAGACGGAATTTGATCAATGTTTCAGAAATGTATCCACAGCCTCCTTTTAAAGTAAATGAATCAATAAACAAATGAACCAAACCTAAAAAATACATGAGAAATCATATAATTATTTTTGTGCCAAAGTTAAAATGTCACCCAGAGGGATAAGACAGAAACCTCTGATACTTGACTTAAAAGATTGTATATAAATATGAACAAACAAAACAAATATAGCCCGGATGAAGGCAGGAAAGGATATGCAAAGCCAAACAAGTGCCTGGAACTTTATTCTTTGAATAAACTATGAATTTGTCTGATTTAAAAGTATAATATCACAATATCGATAACATACTGGTACATCATCCACCTCTTGCTTCTTGTTTAAATGTAACGGTGACAAACTAACCCAGCATTGCGGTGCTGATGTCAACTCCAACCCAGTAGTGTCCCTCCTCTGACAGGAAGTCTCCACTGAGACCAGAGCCGCACCTGAGAGACAGAGGACAGACAGTCACCCGAGTCCTTCACATCACAAACACACAAGATTACTGTATTGTTCCAGATCTTACAATGGGTTCGATTACAAAAAAAAAAAAAAAAAAAAGGTCTTATGTGCCACACTGGTGACATGCAGATAGCCTGGCTCAGCCCTCCTACGTACTTCCGCTCAATTTTCATTTTCCTTCAGTACATATAGCGACACACCAAAGCGAAAAAAAAAACAATATCTATAGAAAAAACAATATCTATACGTAGGGATGCACCGAATATTCGGCCACCGAAAATTTTCGGTTTTCGGCCGAAATACTTTTATCACCGAAACAATACGGCCGAATGTTGTGATGACGCAAACAGAAACCGCGACCTGCACGTGTGTCAGTACCCGTTCCACCTGCAAAGCGTCTCCGAAGCAAAGAGGTTGAGCCGGACCACGGAGTGAAAACAATGAAAAGTACGCTCTTAGAGTCTGTCAGCACACGTTTCAGTGAGATCTATTCGGATCCTCTGCACTTCATCGCGACTGTACTTGATCCGCGTTATAAAGACCATTACTTGGATGCGGAAATAAAGCTGGGCGCACGAGAAATGATCCAGGCCACGATGGATGCGGAGAACCCGCATGGAGACGGAGCAGCAGCCAGCGCAGGAGGAGATCAGAGCGCAGAAAAAAAGACTTGTCTCTCTGCACCAGATGAGGGGCATATGCACCCTCGTTGTCTGATATGTTCAGTGAAATCTGCAAGATGAGTGCCTCAAATAATAATAATGATAATAATAATAATCCTCTTTTTCGGTTTTGGCCAAGAATTTTCATTCCCTAATCTATAGTGTTATTTTTTTCATCTACAAATTAGAGTACATTCAGAATGTTAAAGTACATATCATCACGATAAAGATCGATTACTAATGAAGCAAAGTGCAGCCGAAGTCAAAGTTTGATTGATGTCTTCAGTGATGTAACAATACACAATGTGCATCCTATTTAGACAATGGCTAATTTAATTTATACTGTTTATTGATCAGATTTATTGAAATTACAATTTACACTCTGTTAGAAATCACTACACACAGGCCTGAAATAAACACAGACATGCTCAGGACCTATTCATGCACAAATGGAGAGATGTCAGAGGTTGGGGGTACGGTTCCTTGCTCAAGAACACCTGGCCCAGGAGCAGTGAACTGGCATCTCTCCAGCTACCAATCCACACTCTGTACTTTTGTCCGTACTGGGACTTGAACCAGCGACCCTCCGGTTCCCAACCCAAGTCCCTACTGACTGAGCTACTGCCACCCCAAAACTAACAGTGACCTCATTCATTTTAAGCTCAACAGAAAGAAAAAAAAGTGTATAATTTCAAGTTAAGGATGCAAAGACAGTCAGTGTCACTCCCTCACCCCACATCTAGCAGGAAGCATGGCTGTCCCTCTGGCAGGTTTAAAAGCTCTACAGCTCTCTCGGACATCTGGGTCTGGATCTCAATCATTCGAGAGCTGTGAAGCAACAAAACACACACAGATATAAGTTACACTGTTATATGGGACTTCTGGCAACGGAAATACATTATGAAAGAAACAAGTTCAACCTTTAATAACCCTTGTGATGCCTTCGGATCTAATTGACCCATTTTACATTTTTGTTTTATATCAGAAAATATGGGACATAAAAATAAGCGCTGAAAATGTGTAGAAGAAAAATTTAGCAGGGACAGGGATTTATTTATCTTTTAATCTAAAAAGGGAAAATCCAATTAAAGCAGAATTTTAAATATTGGTATACCAATGAATTTGAAGTGTATAGCAATGTATGCACTACAACCACAGACAATTCTCTCCTTAAGTTGGAAAGGGAGTTGATTATGTGGTACATTTGAATTAGTGACTTACTGACTAACTTTGCATGCTTTCATTTAGAGGTGTTGAAATTAATCAAATAATCGATGCATCGTGATGCGGACACGGACGATGCTGCATCGATGCGGTGGCCGACCATAATCGATTATATGAGGTCGCTCGTTAATTTCCCAGCCGCGGCATAAACCTTCAAATGAAAAATAACATTCTCAGTAGCCTAACCCGTTTCTCACACACACACACACAGACACACAAACATGCAAAACGGCTGAGCAGAGACATGAGGAGGAGAGTGCGAGAGAATCGCAAATCGAGAAGAGGACAGAAAACACTGAGATATCGAGAGACACTAGAATAGTGAGCTTGGAGAAGATCTAAGTGGAGTAACGAAGCCGAAGAGGTGTAGCTACACTACGGCACTTTTCTTGTCTAACAGCAGTGGTTTAGAACAAACGTTGTGCTAGTGTGCCTGGCTAAAGTTGGAGCCCACGGCGGAGAGCCGCTAATTCGGAGGACGCTAATTTCGGACCGGAGAGGATGACTAGAGGTTTCCCTGCTGAAGAGGACTCTGGTTACTGGTTTTCATTTTCGTGTTTGAGCTGTGTTTCTTGGACTAACTATAAGTTGGATTTCTGTGTGTTTGCTTCACTGAAGATAACGTCCTGTCGGACGCATCGCAAACGAGAGCCATCAAGCCTGCAACTTTTCCCCTCTTGGCGTGTGTGTGTGTGTGTGTGTGTGTGTGTGTTGTAACAGTGGTTTAATAGGGTTTGAGTAAGTTTTACATTGGAACTGCTTTAAGGAGGAATAATTTTGTGTAGCTGGAGTGTTTTAAGTGGAAACTGATAGAGAAACGGGTAAAGGAGTAGTTGTGTGTAATATCATTTGAAGAAATATTGCAGTTAGAATATTTGAAGGGTGTGATTTGTGTTATATGTTGTTGTTTTTTTGTTATTCAATCTAACGGCTAAATATTATTTGTAGATTTAAGTTATCGTTCAATAAACAATACCTTTTTTGTTAAAGAGTGGTCTGGGGTCAGTTATTCCAATACAGCACAATAGATTTGCAGGTTAAAAAGTAGGGTGGTATATGTATATATATAGGTCAACTTTCATGGTAGCTACCTTAAAGAAACAAACCCAAACACCTCATCATTCCAGTCTAAAGTTACTTATTGCAGCTTGGGTATTGCACCAAATATCCTATATGGCTTTAATAGAAAAATGTTTTTGATGCATCGTGATATCGATTCGAAGACATGATAATCGTAATCGAATTTTCACACCTCTACTTTAATTGCATGTTCAGTCCAAATTAGTTTTATGCCAGTGCTTTAAGCAGTGAATAAAATAGTGTCCTCAGTAAAATCATCATTGTAAAATGGTAAATTTCCCCTACAAACAGGGACAGGAAGCTATTCATAAGTAACACCCAGACTCACTTTTGAGAGTATTTCTTTGCTTCGGCTTCATTGTAGAACTGCGGGGATGAGAGCACATCAATAACAAATAACACGTCAATAAAACAACAGTTCACGACATTAGTCTGTCAGCTGACTAGCCCCAGTTTGTGCCTCTCGTGTATCTTACGTTACATTTTTCATTACATCACATTTATGCATCAAAACATGGGACACAAAGTAACAAACTAGAGCTAATTACAATAATGAAAAAGAAGCCATTAATTAGCCTATGATCCAGTCAGCGTTAACTCAGTTGCCTTTTAAAATGCTGCTACATTATATCCAGGGGACCTTTAAAAACAAACAGGACTACTGTTAGCCTAGCAGCTAAAAACTAGAACACAAAGCGCCACTGACCACATCTGGAGGAGCTGAGTGTTCCGGCCGCCGACAGCTGGAGGTCATGGTTGGTTGTCCTTGTGTTTGTGTGCCGGTATCTGAAGGTGAAGGGTTATTTTGTAATATCAGTTCATAAACAAGCTAAAAGCATTGCGATAGCCGACGGTCCACACGTGAAGAACACTGACGTCACTTGCAAGCGACGTAAGTATTTCATCGTCGAGTTTAATAAAGGCAACCCAGGTAAAACAGAAGCTTATATCGCCACCTACTGGGTAGATATGAAATAAAATATAGAAATTCTTTAATATAAATTAAAAATACTGTATTATTGTAATGCGAAAAGATATCGTCCTCACATAAACTCTTTAGAGTTTATTCTTTGTTATTTTTTATCAACCTAATACACATTTTAATAACAATATATATTTGTTGTAAAACCTAGATAAATAAAATGAATAATAAATTAAATATAATAATAATAATAATAATAATAATACTACAATATATCATTATTTAATAATATATTTATATTGACAAACAAACCGCGGATATCACACAATATAGGCTACTGCCATCTTTTTAGAGTGTTTAAAAAAGGTGTCCTTTTATGGCCATAATTACTAAATACACCTTCATTACACTCAAAATTGAATATAATTATCAAAAACATATCACAGTTTTAAAATCAACCACTTTAATTTTTGGAAGTAAAGGGAACACCAAAAATTGTTTTTTTTGGGGGGGGGAAATGACTGTAACGATTTATTGTTTACTGCCAAAGCAGATCTTGAAAGCGTATTGTAGAGACTGTTAAAACTATGGTTGTTACATAAGGTTACTAAGGTTGTTACATACCCATTAGTAGTCAACGCTTGAGGTTCCCCGTTTTCTGTAAAATGATTGGTCGGGAATGATAAATACTTCCTGTAAACATTGACTGTTATTGGTACCTCGTTATGTGACGTAGCCGGATGCTGCATCATTTTTCCTGCCTGCTCGCCGGCTCCTTTCTCGGTAAAATGGCAGAGGTCGGTCAGAGGCTGGGGAGCGGAGCTTACCGGCTGTCCGCTCTCAGAAACAACCAGAGTCGACCGGTGTGCACCGGAGAAAGTCCCGCGTCTCTGCTGGGTAACTGCCCCTTCAATGACAATCGGCTAAAAGAGAAATCAAGCCGGGATCGTCAACGTGAAGTTCAGCCAGTGTCAAAAAGAAGAGCAACGCAACGTAAATCAGAGAAACTTTCCAGAGTGAGAACAAGTGGAAGTCAACAGGAAAATGGGACTTTGCGTTGTGCCACATCTTTGAAGCTGGATACATCCCGTTTTATCAGAGAGAGCCTGCAAGCTCACACAACAGCCCTGTACCTCTCAGCAGGACTGCAGCCTCTCCTCCAGGAGAAGCTGCTGCCTGGCAGTATGACATGCTGGACTAGAGGAGCTGTTTCCATCCATCCTGAAACCTTCAGGTCCCACCATCAGCTGCGAGCTTTCTGCACTGTCCTCTTCATTCTGGCAGAGCAGAGGTCAGAGAAGCTGTGGCGTCCAAAACTACATCCTGATACCCTGCAAGCCTCTAGTAGAAGCTACAGCTGGAGGAGTGGCAGCAGCTCAGAAGATACTCCTCCGCTGTACAGAAGCAGGACGTCCTATTACGACATCCTCAGAGTGTCCCCCAGTGCCACACAGTCCCAGGTCAAGACAGCCTACTACAAGCAGTCCTTCATCCATCACCCCGACAAGAACCAGGGCAACAAGGAGGCCGCCCAGCGCTTCTCTGATATCAGTGAGGCGTACGCAGTGCTGGGCAACATCAGCCTGAGGAAGAAGTACGACCGTGGTATTCTGAGTGGGTCAGACGTTCAAAGTGCAGGGAGACCGTCCTCCAAAGAGACCACGAGCAGATTCACAGGTTCCCCACAGCATCATCAATACAGAGCCAGACGATTCTCCCAAGCTGGCGGGAAGACCATGTTTGATTTTGACGCCTTTTATCAGGCTCACTACGGGGAGCAGCTGCAGAGGGAGAGGGAGATGAGAGCCAGGAAGCAGCACGTGGAGGAGCAGCAGAAGGAGAATCTTCGCAAGTGGAGGCAAGGGAAAATGTTGGAGATGACTGTGGCGATGCTGCTGACCATGGCAGGCTTCCTTTTTGTCAATCTCAGCAGGCCCTGAAATAGAGTAGCAACCCGGCGTGCCCCTATGGGGGTGCATGTTACGACTCTCAGGGGACTGGAGATGGAGGGTGAGGGGGTGCTACCTCAGACTGTTTTGCAAGTGTTAGCACAGTTTCTGACAGTTGAAGATAATTACTTTGAGTGTGTTGCAGGAGTAAACCAAAGCCAGATCACTATGTCTCATTAGTTAATGGTCCATAGATACTGTAGGTTTGTTATTTATAACAGCAACTGAACATATTCATTTTTCTTTACATCTAGGATCTACAAAACATAAACAAACATTAGACATAGACACACACTTGCCTAGAAAGGGATGTCATGAAAAAACTGGAAATCTACTAACCACGTAGCATGAGCATGTAGCTCATTAAAGAATCTCAAAAGCACCCAGTGTATGGGTGATAATAAGATATCATATTTCAAACTTTATGGCTTTCTTACATTTGATTTATTTAAAAAAAAAATATTTCAGAGTTACGTCATTACAATCTTGTAAAATGTTAATGATCTTCATCCCGAGAAGTGTCACTGCAGGTTTAGTCTTCACAACAGTGGTTTAAAAAGCTGCGAAGTTTCTGTGTAAGCATTTATTTATTTACTTCCTATTAGAAGTGACAAGTCTGAAGCCAAACAACTTATTTTGGCAGCTCAAATTCAATTCTGTTCATTCAAATACTGTACAAGGGTGGACAAATTAAATGTATCATGCTGAACACTGGATCTGTAATGTAAAAAAAATAAATACTTTTAAGTGTGTAATTTTAAGATTATTAGAAAAATACACATTCATTTGTACACCTTCTCCCAGGTGTTTTAAGTGTGTATGTGTGTTATCTACTGTATATAGAACATGCCACAAATGTGAAATTGTTTATTTTGTGTAAGAGAAACTGTATTAAGCAACTTTGATAAAAAAAAGTATTTCTTTGTTTTAATCTAGTTTTATTTATAAATGATCATAGTAAATATGCAATTACCCAGCACTTCTTTTGTTTTCTTTTTCTGTAATGCTATAAAATCTCTCTAGAGGGCGTCTGCGTACATCAAAATGATCTGTGGTTACAGCTGGAGGCCTGAGGGGGTCAGTGAGTTTAAACTATGTGGGATGACATTAGTGTATGTTATGGAGGTCTCAGTCTGCTGAGAGCTGCTGCTGTTGGTGACAGTATGTTTATTTCCCAGAAGATGCTAAATATTAAAAACCTATATCAAAACCTATCAAACGTGGTTAATGTCTGGGATTAAGTTATCAGTCTTTAAACAGAAGTGGTCAAAACACTGTCTGACCACTTTGAAAATGGTTCACTATCGTGTCATATACATTTATGAACTGACACTAAATGTACAACAACTCAGTGTGATTGCATTAGGGCCTAATTATGGAACATAGGCTGAAACTGATACTAAATAAAATTACATCACATCACATTTCACACTTCCGTTAGATGAATAAATAGAGGTGAGACAAATTATCTCTGCAGAGCGATGCCCCATCACTTTAAATAACCTACTTAATAAGATTATTTTTGTAACTCTTAGACTTTTTTATGGCTTTAATCTCGAACATTTCAGGCTGGATCCCCAGACTGTGACATTTATGAGTGAAAAATTGCAGAAAAACATCAAATAGTTTGTTCACATTTTATTCACAGAAATATAAAGTAGTATGTCAAGTACATCACTTTGTACAAAATTGCACAGACTCTTCAAAACTCAGTCAGACAACAGAAAATTTAGCTTTAAGAAGTGTTAAGAAAATAAAACGGAGGCATGAGCAATCTGTGATATGTGAGATAGGCTCTATCAACAGACAGGTTCCACTGAGGGCGTTTCATTGAGAAGAATCAATTAATTGTACATAAATAAGACTCGATAGGAAAAATGTAATTTACAACGGCTGAGGAATAAGTATGTTTCAAAAATAGGATTCAAATTGGCACATGAATTGCTCCGCCCGCTCCTCGACTGAAATTTCACCTTTGAAGCTAAATGGCCGTGCTTGAAAAGACAGACGTTGACTCTTGATATGTTTATTCCAACTGAACAAAAGTGCTGCGTATGTTTGAAGTACAGTAGCTGAAAGGTGCCTGCTTTCTGTTTTTATGTTTTCAGGCGTGTCTAAGCTGACATTTTGGGAAGTACACTTGTGACATTGATGAGAGGATTGATACCACTTTCATGTTAACTTGGCAAGGAAGCAAATAGTGTATTTCCCAAAATGTCAAACTTTACCTTTAAGACTATATTTTAAGTGATATTTTGTGTTATAATGAATGTCAGTAACAAATATTTTGTAGTGTGAAATTTAGGTTTTCTTTTGAACTTAAAAAGCTTAGTACTCTCTCTCAGCATAAATTAAAGCAGCAATGTCCCATCTTCCCATTCAAGCATGGCCATTTAGTACCCTTTACCTTACTGTCTGTACCGTTCCAGTCCACGCCAGGCTGCACAAACAGTATGCAACACTGCTACCTTTCTAGAAAAACAAGTCCCCAGTCCCTCCTATAGCCTAAATGCTGGATTTGGTATAATAATATCTTTAAAGCATTACTTCAAAGTGAACTCCTATATTAACAGCATATCTAATCTACAGGTTATTGATATGATAAGCTTGAATACAGAACCAGCACCAGACGGAGGGACCTTGAAACCATGTTTTAGAAACACTACTGTAGCACACCGATCATTGAAAAATATTTGGACTCTAATACACCACCACACACTCATAGAAATAAACCGGTATGACAGCAAAATGGGAGCCACCCTGCCATATTCATACAGAATGAACATGTGTTCATCTTCCATTTCAACTGATTTGTAACACAGCATATGGCTGTTTGTGTGTGTGTGTGTGTGTGTGTGTGTGTGTGTGTGTGTGTGTGTGTGTGTGTGTGTGTGTTGCAGCCATCGATAAAACTGTGAGAACAAAACCATTTTAATATGCCACGATATGCACGTTCAGTGTGTTTTAAGCAGAAACTGACAGTGAAATAATCACCTGCGTTACGTTTTTGGGCTTTTGTGATTATGCAAGATGTCGACACCATCTTCCTTGTCACTATCTATCACTAACAGTCCGTTCGAGTCCAAGGTAATTGTCAGGCACTAAGACCCTTTAGGCTGTACATGTTTAAGAAAAACATCTCCGAGCTAACACTAACACACCCATGATTGCTGATGTTAAGAGTCGAGCAGAGACCCAGAGAAGGACTTTGTAGGGAAACCCTGCAGGGACACTGAGGATATCCGGGACAGACTCAAAGCAGCTTTATAAACATTAATAGTGATGCTCTCGGGAGCTCGGAGAAGCTCGGAGGGGAGGGACTGTTTCTTCAGGGTCATTTCAAACTCTCAATCCTTCAGTGGGGTGGTGACACAGGCTCTGCTCCCAGGGAACTGTGGCTAAGGGTGAACAGGAAATGGTCAGAAGAGATGAATCAAAGCTATAAGACTCCACTGGGTGACTTCCTCTTGCTTTCTCCGCCTACGCTCATCTTCGCTGCTCAATCTCAACATCTCGATTACTTCCTGTGGCCTTCTATTTCTCTGCTCACTGGCATTCTTGACAACTGAGTTTCAAACGAAGCCGCAGAGCCTGAGGGATTTGTCAGCGTGGACGCACTGCTCGCCATGATCTGACCTTTCTTCTCAAATCACAGAAACAGGAAATTGCCTTGAAACAAAAACAAACAAACAAAATGATGGGCGATCCAGTGATTTGGACCGTTTTCAACATCAGCAGAGCGTCCCATGTCACCTCCAATACATGACTGAACCATGCCCTGGGCCGTTTAGTAGAAAGAGTACTGGTTCTCCACTGCCCGGGCCCTGCGAGTCCCGTCAGCGTCGTGGTAGTCGTCGGATGCACCACTAGAGGCCTCCAGCAGGCGTTCAGAGCTGTTGCTCCGGCTCTGCAACCCTCCTCCTACTCCTCCTCCAGTACCTGGGTCACTGCGGGAGAGGGAGGGAAGGGCGGTGGGTGAGGAGGAGGTGCTCGAGGAGAGCGGGGTATCAGGAGGGGGCCCTGCAGGCGCGGTGATACCAGGAGGGTGGAGAGCTGGCTGGGCTGAATCTGTCCGGCAACCTCTATCCCTGGGTGGGGTGAGGACCGGAGGCAAAGTCACATCTGCAGCAGATTGTGGTAAGAAGAGAGAGAGAGACAGAGAGAGAGAGAGAGAGAGAGAGAGAGAGAGAGAGAGAGCGAGAGATAATTTTAATGGAAGGCAGATTAATAATATAGATTAATCTGTGCTGCTGATAAATTGCTGGTTTACACTGAAGAGCTGCTTGCAAAAGGCTCCTTCATAGAGCAGCATGTAAACACAAGCAGTGTGGGCCTCCTTTATTATGCTTTCTCTTGGTGGGCAATAACACCGACAACACTGGTGCCAAAGACACGCCTGACCAGTGTATCAGTGAAGCCTTTTACGCCCTGAATCAAACCCTCACTCTGTGTAAGTATGTGTTTGGGAGTGAGTGCATGAGTATGTGTAGGTCCAGCGTTGGGGGAAACAGGGAGCCTCTTTGTGACCATCAGGGTGGGTTGGGGCCGGAGTCTCGGCCTGCATGCAAAACTCCTGCGGTATAATCGCCCCCTCACTCTCCTGTACAGGAGGGCATTCATCCCATGCCAGGAGAGCAGAGGGCAGGAGCAGTGTTAGCACGGAGGAGGCGGAGGGGGGGCAGGTTCAGTGAGTTTTAGCTCTGCTTCCAAGGACAAACCTCTGCTATCCCATCAACACATCCAACTTTCAGGAAGTTTCTAATTGTCCTCAAATATCCTTTGGTGACCTGAGGAATGAGGAACGATTGTCAAGCCGAGACACTACTTTATTTTAAAGCACTTATTAATTATTTCCACCCTAAATGTTAGCCTTTTTTGTTTTGTTAAACAACTGAACATGGACATAACCTAGGTAGTTGCAAGATGATGGTGAATGCTAAAACCTAGTGTAGAAGTATAGCCATAACATATATATATATACTTTGTAGAAGTTATACTTTGTAGAAGTATATATATATATATATATATGTTATGGCTGATATATCACTGATATATACTGTATATATATATATATATATATATATATATACAGTATATATCAGTGAATCAGTAATGTCAGTTACACAGCAATATCTACCATAAGTATACAAACATTAGCTAACATTAGCCAACTTTTAATTTTTAAGAGGAAGGATGTGTTAATTCTTCTTTCAAATGTTACAAAAGTCATTTAAATCTCAAACAATGTAATGAGTAGCGGTAGACCGACATATCGGCTGAAAGTAGCTTATTGCAGAAATATTGTGTCAGTGTATATGTCAGCTGTTAAGTAACAGAATGTCCCACTCAGTACATATCGGGGTCACAATCTTTTTGTGTTTATGTAAAATATAATATATTTTTTTAAACTCTCAAATATAATATTGGCCCCAAAAATCCAGTATCGGTCAGGCTATACTAATCAGAAACTCGTTGGAAACATAAAATTTAAAAATCTAAATAAGGAATAGGAACTATTTATTGGAAATTACCTAATGGCCAATATTGGGACTTTGTCACAGCAGACATTTTGACAGTGAGCCAGCATGATAAGATAACATAAGACAAGATAAGAAGCCTTTATCGTCATTATATTAAAACAAAATTGCCAATGCCTCTCCCAACGGAGCTTAATACCAGGGCCCTGAAATCATGCAGGTAAATTAAATTCAGCCAGCATTAGTTTTTTTTTTTATTTACACCTGTGCTTTTCCTACTGTGGCGTGTCAAAATGTCTTCAAAGAAAAATGCATATTATCCTAGAACTTGATCTCTCTAATTATGCACGTGCAGCAGACACCTCAGGTAATGTCCCGCATAGCTCCACCCAACAACCTGAGCAGAGGTCTAATCATCCAAAGTACTTGAAAACACCTATATCGTGTGTTGAGGCCCTCTACTTAAGTCTGAATGCTTTAACCTTTCCAGCACACCTGTTATTAATGAAGTGCTAATTAAGCATCTAATTTGGATATAAGAAACTGCAGAGTAATAAGCCTTTAAGTACAAATATTTGGTCTTTGCATGTTAAAAAGAACCACTTTACAGTGTCTTAAAATCAACTGTTAAATTCAAATAATTAGAGAGAGCAACATCAATGACCTGTCCAGCTAAATCTACAGTTGTGACTGTGTAAGATGGTGTATGTGCAGTTTTTGTTCCTGTGCTGTGTACCTGTGGTGGAGCTTCGCTGCACTTGTACATAGGAGCGTAACGTGATGTCAGCAGAGCCTCCTGATTCGAGGGGAATGGGGTGGGCGTGGAAGTGTCTCAACATGTCCGACACGGTGTGGAACCACAAGTGGTGGACGTGACACTGCCCGTTCTCATTCACTGACAAACGCAAATGCTGGGAGAAGAAGGAAGGGAAAGAAGGGGGAGACAGGACATTAACAGTTTGTGTGATTAAAAGGAAGGAAGAGGGAGAGATAGATGGTAAAAGAGAGGGTAGGGGGGGAAAAAAGACAGTGCTGAAACTGAAAGTCTAAGACAGAGGTCAGGACATTATCTGAGAGGTGTCTCGCTGTGGGAGCAGAGTGACAAAATGCCAAGGCTGACACCAGAGGAAGAGGCGGCAGCTGACACTTCCTCAACACTGCCGGCTGGCAGGATGTGATGTGCAAGGATCGTGTTACGTTACACAAAACGTTGCCATTACTGCATCTTTTCCAGGGCCTGAACAACTTGGTCTGCTGTGAGCTGCAGTGGCTGCAACCCAAAATGTCACCAGAACAAGCATGAGTGAATTAAACTGCAGCTGGAAGAAGATAATGTATTTTAAGTTAAGTCATTATTTAAAGAGCACACAATTCATCAGTGACAATTTTGATTTAAAGCTATAGTGCCTAGTTTGTCCATGAGGAATTTTAAGTAATGACAACACCACTGTTGTTGCATCCCCATGACACAAGCCTTCCGTAATCGTGCAGCATCCCCACCCCCACCCCTACTCCACACAGTTACTTGTAGCCTAGGAGGACACAGAGGATTAAAAAAACACCATGTTCTGAACATATTCATACTGAGAAATACAGAGAGAGTTGTGTGGAGCTGATAGTCTTAATTAGCTTTGACGTTTATTAATATAAAAAAGTTAAATTTAAAAAATAAATAAATGCTAAAGCTTTAAGTCTTAAGTATCCAGTTTCTCGAATATCAGAATTTCGTCTTTTTTTTTCATATCACGTTTTTTACTGTGAAAAAAGGGAAATTGAAGACAGAATGTTTGACTCTGGTAACTTGGACATTTGATCATTATTCTTGACATTTTATAAACTCAATTAAATATATAAACTAAACTATCAGTACATTAACAAAATACAAATAATAGTTGTGCCCCTAATCTACAATCTAATCTAATCTACATATACAACACACAACAACTTGCCTCTCTCTTAGTGTATAGACATATTACACAATTCTATTTCTCCGCTCTCTACTCATCTCACCTTGGCTTTGCCCTGAAAGTTGAAGGTGAGGACGTACTCGCCCGGCCGTGTCTCGCTCTGACGAATCACAAAGAGCCCGTGGCTCCTGGCCCCGCCTGCAAGCACCAACTGAGCCGCACGCACACGGGACAGGGTACCATGGAACCATGGGTAACCCGCCAGGCTGGCATCGCCATCTGACTCTTTCGCTCCTTCACTGCCACCTGAGTTAAAAAAAAATCAATCATTTTTTCTTTTCTTTTTTTTCTCTGTTTTGGAGTATTCATATGCTTTGATATTGTGAGTATTATTGTGGTTACCTGCAGAAGAGTTGGAGCCCTGGGCCTCTGGGGACTGGAGGAAGCGCTCTAAAGGCATGTGGGATGGGTGCTGGGTGAAGGGGGGTTCCCTGCAACGGACTGACGGGGCGCTGTAATGCTCTGCTGTTGTAGGACACGGCCTCTCTGGGGCACGATACACACCTAAACACATTTTGAATATTTTAACACATTCACATGGATCAAAAGATTGTACTGTTATGTAACAGGTGCTGTAAAACACTTAGAAGAGTCTTTGCTCACCCTCAGACAGAAGCTCACAGCTGCAAGAGGCCACCATGGAGCAGTCTTTGGAGGCCTGACCATGAGGACATGACGCCAGCTCGATGTCATCGCCGCTGTCCCTGTACACAAGCAGGCAGGTCAGAACAACCGCAAGAACGTATACACATGCACACGCACGTGTGCAAACAAAACATCACAGATTCCTAACACACATCCACATCCTACAAACACGGACACAAGTCATCTTTCTGTTTACGTCCTGAGCAGCACTGACCCAGGAAAGTGAGGAGGAATGTCAGCGGTGCAAGCTCGCCCATGTTTGTGCTGAAACAACCTGTCAGAAACTCCACTAATTTGATGATTAATGACTGTGTGCGTTTCCCCTCCTTCCCCCTTTTCCCATACACCCTTTCCCTCCCTCTCTTCATCCCTCCGTCCCTCTCTTCTCTCCATCTTCAGCCAACAGCAAATATTTATCTGGTGGTTTACCCGGGGTCTATGCAGTCCTGGATGTCAGCAACCCAGGAGTTTTTCTGCAGCGAGTCGATGGTTTCCAGGATGTACTCTCCCCCGTTTTCCACCTGTGGAAGAAAAACCCAAACACTGCAATCACACACTGAGCTCTGTTCAAAGGACCGAATCAGGGTAAACAGGGCATTCCGATGTTAACTCAGCAAGGCCATGTGCTAGCTCATTTTTCAACAACCTGTTTTTGTATAGAATCATATTTGGAACTGAGGCAGGTGCACTTCTGTTAATGTGGTCGTAAAATGGCTGCAGTTTCTACCTTAAGAACAAAAGTGTTGTCCTTGTCAGGCATCTCCAGCGGCATGGTGGTCCGCACCTCCACGATGGCTGACAAAGGGATGCTCACTTTGGGCTTTGAGGACTGAAGTGAACATGCAAACAGAGATAGAATAAAAGGTCACATTTAACTAAAACTGTAAAAACAAATGTTTTTTTTCTAGTGGTATGAGGTATATGACTGGTTGGGACCCCCAAAAGGTCATAAGATCAATCTATGGAGTTCCAAAAAACTACTACACTTCTACTGCTACAGTTTGTTTATTTCTTTTCTGCATTTTTAAATCTGATCAAACCATGAGGCATATTACTGTAGCTGAGTTTTTGAGTGAAACTATTAATACATAATAACTAAGGATGTTTTGTTACCTAACTATATCTTTGATTGTTGCTTTTTTTAATCATGAAGTTAAAATGTTTCCCGAGGCTTAAAGGGGTCACAAGCTAAAAATGTTGGTAGCCACAGCTTTAGATGATGTTAGACAATAAACAAGCATCCGCTGCCTGTGCTTGCATGTCACAGTGGATCGAGAAACACATGTAATATGGTAACAGCATTATTTTATTTTTTACATTTCTGCTTAACAAAACTAAGCAAAACTAAAAATACTGTAATTATGCACCAGTGTAACATCCCCAAAAAACAGAATAAGTATTTATGAATAGTCCAAAGTTAAATTAAATCCTTTATTACATCCTATAGGAGGCAACTGCAACACTTGTAAAAGTAGAAACTTTAAATTTTGCAACAAAACAAAACCCTAAATAGAGCTTTTAATTAGTGGTACAAGTTTAAATAGTTCCACTTCACCCTCTGTTTTTAGTGTGAAACACACCCAACTCAAACAATAATTAAGGGGCAACATGCAGTCTGACTCAGTGGTACAACCTTAGCAGCACTGAATTGCACCCCCTGTCTCCTGAGATTAAATAACCCATTCAAATAAAATAAGGCCAACATTAAAAGAGAAGGGAAGAGAAGGCTCAGTTTTTATGCAGTCTCTTATTTCGCGTTGCGTTTCTCAGCAATTATTCCTGCTGGCTGACTGCAACAAACATAAAACCGTTTACAAGAGGGTGAGCACAGAAAACATCCTGGCCTCAGTTTGGCATCTGCAGAGAGCTGGATCTAGACGATAATCTTAAAAGATCCAATGAGTGTGGTTGAGACGGTGAGCCGTGTGTGTGTGTGTGTGTGTGTGTGTGTGTGTGTGTGTGTGTGTGTGTGTGTGTGTGTGTGTGTGTGTGTGTGTGTGTGTGTGTGTGTGTGTGTGTGTGTGTTAGGAGAAACCGAGCGAGAAGGAGGCTGACTGATGGTCTGGCAGAGGCTTATCAGCTGATCTGTCTGGAGCAACACTGTTCTCATCTTGATCTGCCTGTGCAGCTGGCTGCCATCCACACCCACAATTCTTTCTCTGGATCAGATGTCAAAAAAACACTTCCTGTAGTAAACCATTTGACCATTTCCTCTACCTCTCTACAGTACAAGCCTAATTTCTGTGGGAACTGTCTGTTGAAATGTTAAGTTGGTGGAAACCAGTCTTACATACGTGCTGTACCAGACAGCTCTCACAGTCTTACAGGAAATACGTATATAGTTATTGTGATCAGTCTTTCTATTCTTTCGTGTAGGCTTTTTGATAAAAACCTAAAGGGTCTATCCACCCAAATGACAAAGAAATGACATTTTCTCCCTTAACTTTAGCAAACCACTATATTCACCATGTAGTAGCTAATGTTTTCTGTCTGCTGTTTGGTGCTGAGCAGGTAGTGTACAGTTTTATGAGCTTTTTTCACTGAAAGAAAGGTGAGCGTGAACCAAAACAGTAAAGCTGGGGGGGCATAAACCCAAAACAATGAGCTGAAAGACACAATAAAGTTCAAAGCTGATGATAATTGTCTGTGAGTCTGTCACATTACACATGCTATTTGATCTGTTGTTAACATAGAAATACTGATTAGTGCAGCTTTAAAAGTTATCAGAGATGGATATTTCAAAAACTGGACAAATAAAACCAAACCTAACTGCATGGTTAAATACATAATGTAACTTTGAGTTAAGTAACAAAAAAGTAAACAAATGATGTTAGTTTTTTCCAATTTGGCCGAACAAATAAAGCTAGTGACTCAAATCAAATGAGCGCCGAGGGAGTTTTGGTTGGATTCTTTTTGGAGGCATAGAAGGATTTCTTCCTGAATTGGTGTGGTGATGGGACTTAAACCATCCTTAAAGACACTGTCAACAAAATGCACAAAATCACCCATCGCTCCAATAAAGTTACACTCAAATACAGGTTACACTCAGGATTGTCAAAAACATCCATAATTCTCCATGAAAAATAAGATAATTACACCAGTAAACACACTAGGGGTGGGGGAAAAAATCGATACCGCACAGTGTCGCGATATTTTTTGTGGCAATACTGTATCGATACACAGACGCCAAGTATCGATCTTTTATGATATAGGTGTTGGTCAGTCTGTCTGCTTGACAATCCCATTTTGCAGCAATAAAATTGAAGTGAGATGAACAAACAGAGAAATGTATCTTTTTAGATAAAACAGATGTTAACAAAGTTTTCTTTTGGGGACATCATTTGAAATTGGGAAAAATTTGAAGTTGGAAAAAAGGTAATACATTGCAATATATCGTAGAATATTTAGTTTAAAATCGCAATAATATTGTATCGTGACATAAGTATCGTGATGATATTGTATCATGAGGCCTCTGGTGATTCCCACCCCTAAAACACACCCATTTTTTTTTTTTTATATTTTTGGGAGATTATGGATATTTTTACGTAAAGCTGCCTCTTATTATAATACAAAAAGCATGTGATGTGTTCCAGCTACTTTTACTCTTTAGTTATTACATGTTACTTTGGGTGGTGTGAAGCAGAGGATGGGTCGTCTCGGGGCCGGCTGCTGTGTCATAATGCAGGCAGTTAGCGTGCTGCAGTGTGCTGCCACACCGAGCAGCCGGCAGATTGATGGCCCTGACAGGGACGGAGCCAGTCAGCCAGGAGCGGGCAGGAGTGAGATTTTATGAGTCCGTTTATCTTTCTGACACTGTTGACTCTGCACTGTTATGATTTGTAAGACCTGAATAAGACGGCAGTTTTAGAACAAGTCAGAGTGTGTGCAGGGCAGGCCTGTCGAGTTGTGCGTGTTTAATTAATGTGTCACTTTAGCTGCAACCACTGCTCTGAAGTTTCTCCTAATCTCATCTGATAAGAATTGTCCCACGTGTGGACGTTAATAGAACATAACAGATGAAACTGCAGAAGCACAATTATTAAGTTCCATGTAATATGTTCCCCTTGTGGCTCTCTCTCTGAGTTTGGCAGCATTTTTGAGTGACTCACAAAAACTATTTCGGTTCCTATTTTCAGTTTGTCGTCACTGCAGCTAAAGATGAGGAACCAATCAATATTTATTTTTTGCACAAGAAAGGGAATCTTTGCGATTCGCTGCCTCTTACAGAAATCAATGTACCAGCTTCCTCTCTCACACACACACACACACACACACACACACACACACACACACACACACACACACACACACACACACACACACACACACACACACACACACACACACACACACACACACACACACAGTCTCCAGTTCTCTCTACCAGCTCCTTCACGCCCCTCCCAGGCCTGCCTCCCACCTGTCCCCCCTCTCCCCCTCTCCCCAGGCTTATCCCCACATTCCCACCAGCCATGATCAAAGGACAGTGGCAGATTTACACACACTCAGCTGCACAGCCTCATGGCCTTCTTAAGGTCAGGGGCAATGATCTGGAAATCCCATATAGACAAATGTGAAGTGTGCATGCATGCATGCATGCGAGTGAGTGTGTGTGTGTGTGTGTGTGTGTGTGTGTGTGTGTGTGTGTGTGTGTGTGTGTGTGTGTGTGTGTGTGTGTGTGTGTGTGTGTGTGTGTGGTTCAACTTCACTAAGGGTCAGAGGGGTTGGATTATCAGGCTGGATTTCTATCTGGGATTCATAAAGGGCTGCAACTAATGATTATGTTCATGAATCATTAATGTGTTGATCATTTCAATATTTTTTAAGTCTAATTAGACTTGTCTTGAAGAGTTGGAAATGTCCTCCTGCTTTTAGACAGTGGCTAGACAAACCTCTTCCTCAATGCATCTGGAAAAGAAATCTTGCTATGTTGGAAGTGGCTTTGGGGACCATTTTTAAGTGGTCTGGATGATGTCTAAACCCCAATAAAGACTGTGAAAAACACTGATCTTTTTTTGTTTTTGTCAGGCAGGGGTGTGTGGAAAGATCTAGATTTAGTTTTTGTTCAAATCATCCATTAACCAATTCATAATTTCAGCACTAGATCCATGTTTTTTTACCAAATGATCCTGCATGTCTGCGTGCGTTTGTGTACCTTGGGTGGAACGTAGAACTCCAGCAGGAACTTCTCGCCTCCCTCCTCCCTCTTCGTCTTCCTCAGCAGCAGGCGGCACTTCTGCCACTGTGCGGCACCCATACAGTTTGTGTCATCAGCCACCATGTATCTCAGCGCTCCCTCCCTCTGGATCTCCAGCATCTCAGCCTTGTGGCCCTGGGAGCCCCTGGGAAGCCGTAGCTTTTGGGACCACTTCTCTCCCCCTGCAGCCTCCCCTCCTCCTCCTCCTCCTCCACCTCCTCCTCCTCCTCCCCCTCCTACCCCTCCCCCGTTAGCCTTCCTGGCTCCAGAGGGACCTTCGGGTTCAGGGGAGGCCCGTCTGTGCCACATCTCCTTCACCCCGTCCACCACACAGAGGCTCATGTTCCTCAGGGAGAAGCCCTTCTTGAAGCGAGCCTTTGGGTGATTGACTGACACGTCCTCTGAGCTGCGGGACTGTCCCAGAGCAGACACCTTGTGGGTTGCCTGGGGGCCTCGGGTGCCACCGCCTCCCCCATCTATCCCGCCCCCTCCGCTGTCCATGCTGTCGAGGGATTCACTTGAAGCCCCGGTGTCCTTTCGTCTCTGGTAAAAGTCGTGGCCGTAGGACAGCGGGCAGCCCTGGATTCCCAGGAAAGGAACAATGCTGTACTTAGGTGCTGCGCTGGAGCCGTCCTCCCCCGGCGAGGACGCCCGGCTCTCCCGGGCCTGGGTCAGCGCTGCAGAGAAGCACGCCAGGAAGTGGTGGGCAAAGTGTTGTGAGAAGCTGACATCGGCGCCGGGCGAGTCGTAGCACGGGTTCTCCAACAGGAAGCGCTGGAACTTGTCAGCGAAGTCTGCAGCGGAGGCTCGAGCATGGAGCTCACAGAACTCTCGCCAGTCTGGCAGCGGGCACGAGGAGGAGAGCTCCGGGCTACCGGGCACCACCGCTCCGTTCATCACTGGGCCATGCCAACCCACAGAGGAGAGGCTGCAGAGGAGGAAGAACAGTACAGTGTCAGATTATTTAGTTTTACATCAAAATTCTCTCCCATTTTTAATATTCCCACATTCCCATCATATAAAATGTGCAACGTCAAATTTTTCACAGTGATAACCAGGATTTTAAAAAAAAAACTAAGATCATGAGTCCAAGCCCCCCAGTCCAAGAAAAATGCGACTCCACACCAAAAATAAAGTCTCAACATTTTTCTTGATTATTTCAATGTTTCCTTACATCTTATTCATTTAGTTAAAGGTCATCTAAGTGATGTGACGCGTATTTTAGGCTACAACATGAAGGAGTTGGTTGAGTCATGAATACGCATTGTGAGAAGTAGCCTACGTGCTAACGCTGCTGCAGTGATGGCGCTCAACCAGCTCCTTCTTGTTGGTTATTGGCTGGAACACTGTTTGTTATGGTTCGTGGTGCAGGTTGGCGCAGTTTGTTTTTGTTGCCGTTTGTGGAGCCTGGGCTGTCTACAGAGACCAGGTTTTTTTTACAGTGTGTTCAGGGGACAGGTAGCTAGCGGATAGTGAAGAAATGTTTGCTGTATGTGACGAAAAATGTTGTAGCCTAAAAAACGCGTCACATCACCTTTAATTGTTAAGTCTCAGTCCTGTAAAAAAACAACATGTATCTCCATTTTTTTGTTCATGAGATAAGAAAAACAAGCTTGTTTTCAGCTTTGTGACAATACATTTTCTTCAGATAATCCAATGCATTCATTTTGGAGAATTTTCTCAACCCATAAAGAAACACCTTAAATTTACCAAAATAAAAAACATGGTTTTAAGTGAACTTCAGCTCTGCATACTGCCAGGAAATAATGAAACTTATATTTATTCTTGGCCTGAATGTAGTCAAAACTAAATAAATTGAGTCGAAAAAATCTGCATACACATAAAGACTAAAAGCTCCCTCCTGGTCTCAATAACCCCCAAATTCTCTTCGAAAATTGTCCTCAGTGGTAACTAGAGCTCTGGTGACAAAAGCACAAACAACATCTAGAGTCCAGAATCTATGACAGGTGAAAATTAGGACCTGGCATGTCATTGAAGGTTTGAAAACAGCTTATCAACAGATTCAATGTGACAACAGATCGAAAGGAGAAATCTTGCAGAAAGCTCGGATCTTCATCAGTTACCAATTAATGGTTTCTGACAAGCACTGACCGTACAGCTCCTCTTCATGCCCCATCTATCTCACTCACTGTTGTTTTTTCTACATAATGAGGGTTTTTTAAGACCACAGTTGCTCTTGTCCACTCATCCTTACATTCCTCTGCTCCCCAGCATGTGTGTGTGTGTTCGTATGACTCAGCGCTGCCTCCCTATCTGGCCCAATCAGTGCCAAACAACATCACATTACTGATCACAGTCTTCTCTCTCTGGTCTGTGTCAGTAGCAACATCCAAGGCCAGCTCCTCTCTCTCTTTCTTTGCCTCAACACATCAGTGACTAATACAGCATCAGTGAATGGCGTCGCACAATCAAACACATGTTGGTTTGATTATTGTTGTCTGTAAATCACGCAGATAAAAGGATATTGTCTGATATCAGCCTGCCGGGTGACATACGCACGGGGATGGCAAACACTCCCCAAGCTGTGAAAGATTATTCTCAGAGCTGCTGATGCTTCTCTTGGCAGTTCGCTTACAACATGCGCTCAAATGTTTGCTTCCTGCAATTTCATTCTCAAACCAAATCATGCACACATGCATACATTTGCATGACAGAGTTCCCTGGAATTTTTCCTGCAAGCAGCTTTATTATAATTTTCAAAAATCATCCATGTGGGATTTCTTTTCATAAAGGATTAGCGCAAAAAAAAAAACTCCACTGGAATTAAGTCTGACACACACATTCAACTACAAGCCAATCTCTCTCTTTCATCCCCTCTTCTTTCCCTCTCACACAGATCTGAAACAAACAATATGCCAGATCAGAGAGAGGAGGGGAAGTACACAGGAGTCCCAGCTCTTTAAAGGCCATCTCTTAGCTCATCGCAAAGAGAGAGAAACTCTTGGATGCGGAATTTCAGAGGAATGCTGTGATGGATAGATACACCAAAATGTAAAGTACAGGGTGGGATTAGAGAATAAGAATGAAAAAAACAGCAAAGAATATGTCTCCTTTATTTGCGTGGATGTCCCAGAGGAATATAAAGTGCCAATACGTTTTGATTGGACCTGTGTTGTTATTGTTGTTGTTGTTGTTGTTGTTGTTGTTATCTACCATGTTCTGCCACCGGTGCTGAATCACAACCAAAAGTTGGGAGCACTTTCATAACCTGACATAACCTGCTGCCAGTTGACAGAAATACATCTTGACAGGTTTCAGAGCAAAAAGAACGAGACAAGATGTTTGATTTTGTCACAGTGATCTTATCCACAAACTCGGAGAGACAGGAAATAAAAAAAGAAAGATAATTATTAAAGGCAAATAAGCTGTTAATAATAGTTTTATTAATGGTTAGTAAATTATTTACTTAAGTAAAAATACTAAATAACTTTTGGGTTGCCTAGTGGTAAAAAGTCCCTTTGTGTGGTTGGGCAGTTGGGACTACCACTAAGGAAGCAAAGAAAAGTAAGTATTTTTTTGTGTTTAGTAGATGTTAGAAACATAAATTCCAATTATTATGGGCCTTTTGGCTTCCATAGAGGGTCCAAATCCAAATATTAACAGCTTTATGGCTTATTACGAAGTAGTTATAACTGTTTTATTATAGAAAGGCGAAAGCTCAGCTAAAGGTATTTTTCACAACGTGGCAACCCAAATGTGGGTCTAAAATGGCTTATAACTGATCTATAAAGCATTATTAAATGTTTTAATAACCACTAATAAAGTTGTAGTTACAGCTAAAATCCTTTTCCACTTTCATTCATGAATCCATCACTTCATTCATTCAAACAGCCATCCATTCATCCCTTCAAGCCACACCAGATATGTAAGCTTAAACTGCAAGTGTTGTTGTTGTAACAATTATCTCGCTCCCTGTGTGTGTGTGTGTGTGTGTGTGTGTGTGTGTGTGTGTGTGTGTGTGTGTGTGTGTGTGTGTGTGTGTGTGTGTATGTGTGTGCGCTGCTGCGAGGAAGTCAATACCCATTCAGCTATTTAAAAACCTGCACTGGGCCAACTTTCCACTCATTCAGTGGAAAAGCAACAACACCCAGTGAGGTGTGTTTCTCAAAACTCCTGTCCTTCCGCAAAGATGAGGATGTGCCTCTTTCAGGGATACTGAACTGACTGTACACTGCGCCCATTTACTCACCGAGTCAGCATGAAACTTAAGCCAGGAGACACTGGAGGAAGTGGACAGCATTAAGGTTTTCTGAGGCTCAGCAGACTGGGGAAGACTACATACATAAGTACACAGGGGTATGAAGCAACATAAAGCAACAAATGATTGGCTGATTGGGGGGGCTGTGGTGGAAAGTAACAAAGTCAATTTAGTTAAGTACTGTATTCCACAATTTGATTGTACTTTTACTTGAGTATTTCCATTTTGATGCTACTTTATACTAGTCCACAACATCTCAGAGGGAAATATTGCACTTTGTACAACATTACATTTATTTGACAGAAATTTACAACAAAAAAAGTTAAACAAACACATTGTTAGAGATTAAACCAGTGGTTTCCAACCTTTTTTGTTTATATTAATTAAAGTGTGGGGTCGTATGTCACGTTTCAGATGTCTATGAGTTGTTAGCAGTTCCACCAAAGTGACTAAACTTCTCCGATCTTCTCGTTTAAATGATTGTTTGATGCCCAATAAAGTAAAAGTGTTCAATATAAATATAAAAAATGGAAATACTAGAGAACAGTCCAAGAAATGTGACCCTTTAGAGTCGAGCAGCCACAGCAGTAAAATGCTGCTTACGCATCAATTTTAAAATCTAATAGTGTCATCACATATTGAATCAGTCATAGCGGACCTTTTATTACAGAAGAAATACTTTTAATTTGTTTTACTTTAAACCTGCTATAACTAATACTACAAACTACAAACTTCGAGCTAGCAAGCTATTCGCTGAAAATGGCATGTTTGGAAGAAAAAAGGATCGTGCAACAGGGCAGGCCTGCTTGGTTCCTTTGGGGAATGATTGTAAAGATTTACAAAGAACATGTTTACGGCATTTACAATCCAACTGGGACGTTTTGTGGACAAAATACACACGGCGATACACTAGTAAGAGCAAATTACATTTAATCATGTATCTAGCTAATTTCAATAGCTCATGTTACTATATTGTGTGAACAGTTAGCTTAATTTCATATTTTATATTTCGTTTTCTTGTGCGGGGTGCAAATGTTCCACCAAAACAAGTTCCTTCCCGAGACCAATTTGCAGATACACCATCGCTGCATCCGGAGCTTAGCACAGCCCAAGACGATTTTGATTGGTTTAAAGAAATGCAAACCTCCCAGGACATTTTTTTTCTCCTACTGTTAGAACAATTATGATACATACTTTTCCTCTTGTTATTTATTAAACTGTTTGCATAGAATAATATTATACTGATTACTATTTTCTCTCTCTGTTAAATTAAACTGTTGTGGATGTGTGTGGATATTGTTAAGAAACCAAAACACTGCTTGAACTCACAAGATAACATATGAGCCACTGTTTTGTCCTTGTCCAAGTACGCTGTGTTCCTGAGGGCATACATACCCTCCCAGACAAGATAGATGAGATGTCATCAACTCTGACAAGATAACAACTGACAACATCAACTCTTGTATGACTCTTTAGCTGCTAAATGCTCCACTATGTTCACCAGTTAGTCCCTAAGAGTGTCTGTCTTCTATTTGCTGCGAAGCAGGTAATGTACAGTGGGTATTTAGAGCATTTTCATTGAAAAACTGCAGAATGATAAGAGTGGACCAAACAGTAAAGTCACTGGCAGGGCAGCAAAATAATGAGCTGAAACTCACTATACAGCCCCTAAAGCCGAGGTGAGCTGCAGATTCAGGTGATAATTCTCTGAAAGTTCATCACAACTGACAACCCCTTTCACATCGTCATTTGATCCATTGTTATAATAAAAAATATTGATTAAAGCTAACTGATGTTTCTGATGATACTTTTGTACTTTTACTGAAGTAGGATTTTGATTCAAGGACTTTTACATCATCATTTTGGTACTTTTATTTAAGTAAAGGATCTAAGTGCTTTTTCCAGCACTTTAGGGGGGCATGTTTTTGCTCCATAGGCCAGCTGCTAAAACAATCAGTGAGTGTGTGGAGGTGGAGTAGACAAGGGGAGCGTAAAGAAAGGGAGACACACTGCATGACGAGGGGGAGCAGAGGCACCATGTAGAGTCACATCTCCACGACTCCCCTCTGTCTTTTTTTTTTTTTAGGTCCATTGATGGACCTAAAGTACAAAAACACAAGACTTAGGGGAGTCAAGGGGAATCTAAAAATGTTCACCTCCATCCTTCAGGCCTCAGAAGCCCCTTTACCTACTGTATCTCTTCCCTATCTGTTGTAAAAATCTACCACTACTGTTCTCCTCCTCCTGCTGCTTCTTTACCCAGGGGAGCAGGGCTGATATCTCTGTCAGATGGCTGGGAGTTCTTTCTGTAACAGTAAACTGACTGGGGAGGAGACGGAAGAAACATTACTATGCAGGGAGAAGCTATTAACTGCATCCTGCAAAACACATCGTACAAGATACGTTCACTTCATGTACTCTGTGTAGCCCTGCCAGGATAGAACTGTGCAGAGCCAAGAATTACATATCCCTGATTAATACTGTGGTGTTATGGGTAGTAATATAGAGCGACTGAGGAAACGATACTGTAGCAAAGCAACGCATTCTCATGAACCGGGTTTGTATGATATCGTACGAAAGGTTATGCGCAACAATTCGGATTAAAACACTGGGACACGAACATACTTTGCCTGGGTGAAAGTCTTGTGTTTTCAACGGGACACGAACTCCGCTCCCCTAGCTTGAAAGCCCTTTGATCTACGCAGTTTCATGGCAGCAGCACGCCCTCTGTGATTGGCTGATGAGGATGATTGGGGATGTTGTGCTCCAACCCCGCGGAGTTTAGCCCCGTCATGTTTTCTAAGATTAGCCTGCTCCACAGCACAGCACACGGCACACAGCTAGCAGCACACTCAGTACAGTACAGCGCTGTACATAGTCCACATCTTTAACGCCATGTGAATCCATTAATTATGTGTTCTTATATAAGATCGAAATATTGCAGCATTTAGATGTGGATTGAGGACATTTGAAGATATGCGATATGTTGTATTTGTCACACGTGCAGGATATAAAACATTATTATAATAATAATAATAATAATAATAATAATAATAATAATAAATATGATAAAGTTTAAATTTTCCTAACTGAGCTCTCTCTATTTGCATTATTATGTCAATCTCTGCTAAAACTGAAAGGTAATACTGTTCAGTTATTCACACAAACTAAAAGATGAAAATGTTATAATAATACTCTAGCTCTTTTTAAACTTACATGTCATAATTTGTTTGTAATTATTAATAATATATATATATATATATATATATATATATATATATATATATATGTGTGTGTGTATCCTTAAAAGTATTAAATGTCAAATAATATGTGCATCGTTTTGTACAACTAACAATACATTTGTAGTCTCGCAGTGCCAGACCTATCTCCACAGCGCTGTGGAGTAAGGTCTGGCTACACCACACATACATTCTGGGATAGGAGAAAAAAATAACCGCTGTGGGTTGTTGGCATTTCTTTAAACCAATCACAAACGTCTTGGGCGGCGCTAAGCTCGGTGAAGCAGCGACAGTGGTCTCGGGACTTGTTTTGTTGGGTTAGGGTTGGTGACAGACAACTGCCTCACCAACGGTTAAAAGACAAAAAAGGCATCCAGGTGTGTGTGGGGGTGCGTGTGAAGACAGCGAGAGAGACAGAAGGAAACTATGCAAAGAAAAAAAGGAAAAGCAGAGTAGATGTAGACACAAGATAAAAATCCCATGTGGGAGAAATCACAGATAGAGAGGAAGGATGAGTGAAGGGGATCAGGCGTGGTAGTAGGAGGAAGAGCAGAAGTCGGGGTCAGCAGTTATAGACCTCTATTCTTTTCCCTTCTTTTAGATCTGTCCACTTTAGAGCAGCCGGTCAGTGACCTTTGACCTGAGCCCTGATAACCTCGTCCCTCCCTGATTCGACCTGAATGTTGTCTGCAGAGTTTGTATCAGTCCCACCAGAGAGGAAAGGTAGACACTCCTGGTCCAGACACTGATACACACGGCGGCATGCCGTGTGTGTGTGTGTGTGTGTGTGAGTGTGTGTGTGTGTGTGTGTGTGCACGCAGATGCAACCAGTGATAATAGACCAGACATGATGAGAAGATAGATTCCTGAGACTGAACACAAACAAACTGAGCATTCACCAGTCTGCTTGTGGGTTTTTCACCACCTCACAATTTAGGTAGCAGGGCCTCATCACGCAGGTATAAAACACATTAATTACCGTGTCCTCTACCAGCAGGCTCTCCTTGATATGTCTCTCTCTCTCTCTCTCTCTCTCTCTCTATCTCTCTCTCTCTTGGTTTCTCTGGTGAGCAGCGACAATGTAAATATTGAGTGAGCTCAAGCTTCCATATGGCAGCCAGCGATAAAGGACGGAGCGCGTGGGAGACGCACATTCCGCCACCGACTTCCATTTCCTGTCTCTCACCCACCAGGTCTAACTAATTTCACAGATGACCACAGGCCTCTCGCAGAGGAGACCTGTGTTAGCATCAAGTGTGTCAGTTACTGGAACAGATGGGTTTTTTAATTCGGTGATGAAGTGAAGTGTGTGAGTAAAGCTGATGTAAAAAACAGCCTGATATTTACACTGAGGGTGGATAACATGTACACGGCTCTATGTATTTGTTTTTGCAAACTCGCCTGCCTCAAACTTCCCCTTGAGGGATAAAAAAAGTATTTTAAATTGAATTGAAATATGTAGGACCGCAACGAAAAATTAAGCGATTAATCGGTTTGTTCATTTTGTTTGTTTTTGTTGTTTGGTCTGTGAAATGTCAGAAATGAGGGAAAAATGCCCATCACAAGTTCTCAGAGCCCAAGGTGTCCTGATGATGATCTCTAAACATGTTTGATATTTGCATCATTAGATATAAAACAGGCAAAAGCAGCAAAGCCTCACATTTGAGAGGCTGGAGTTAGCATTACTGCATGATAAACTACTTCAAAGTTTAAAATTAATCAATAATTAAATGTGTTGGAGACTAATTTTCTGTTGATTGACTAATAGAATAAATGACCACTTGTTTCACCACTACCTCTTGTAATGCAAGCAACTGCCTTCCATTAGGTCCCCATAAAATTATAACATAGTGTCAGAGACATAATGTGGCCTTAAATGACGAATATCAGAATATCACAATGATATAAAGGCTTAAATAACACATTTTTATGTTATTTCGGATTTCATTGTAGGGTGTTCTTGTTATTCTGTCCACCCCCTGCAGGATATATGGTCTAGCCTGGGTAGTGTAGCATCACTTGGCTGGGGTCAGCTCTGAATAACCTCGGTTTCAGTCACAGTATTGTAAAATCTTTGTTAAAAAAAATAGATTTCAGAGGGCTGCTGCTTAAATACTAAACAAACATTTATATTAGAATATTAGACAATTCAGTTATAGAAGAAGGGAAATAAACACTATAAAATGACCCGCCTTCCTTTAGGACCCTAGAAAATCCTAACATTGTGTCAGAGTAGTATTATCAGAATATTACAGTGACGTACATAACACATGTTGTGGTGATGTATTGCATTGCATTATATTGTAAGGCGTTCTTGTTATTCTGTCCCCCCCTTACAGAGTATAGCCTGAGTGGCATGTATGAGCTTGGGTCAGCTCTGAAAAACTTAACTTTTAGAAAAGGATTCATTGGATCTCTGTTAAAAAAAAAAATACCTAAAAAAAAAAAATATATGCTGCTTAATATAACAAAACAATATCTCTAGAAAAATATAGAATTTTTTTTTTGATTGGGTCACTATAAAATCACAACACAGTGTCTGTATTATGAGTATTATCATATATGACAGCAAAGGCTTATATAACAGCAGGCCTATATCTTGTTATAATCAGGCTTATTAGGCTTCATATTAACTGTGTAGCCTATAAAAAGATACATGAGAAAAAGTCAATAGTAGGCCTGAAACAGGCCTACTGCGGGCCCGGAGAGCCTATTTAAAGCCAACAGTGGACCGTTGTGCAGGCTGCGTAATGGACTTCATGAATGGGAATCGGCATCAGCCTCCTGCTGAATGGCTGACAGCTCCAGGTCCAGAAAGCAGGAGATGAATGGGAGTCTGCGTGCGGAGTCACGAGTCGGTACACAGATTTTTGGATCATCTCGAGCGGGGCCTGTATACATCAGATCAGATCAGATCACATATCAGGCCCCTGAACCATCCTGTGACTGACCAGACTTTACTCCCTCAAGGCTATTAAATGGATTAGCGGAAAACCCCCTTTTACACCGCGACCCTCCTCCAGTCCGGGAAGCCTCACCCACAGTCTCTGTGTTCCAACACCTAAAAACGAGCCGATATTGCACTTGTCCTCTAGCATCAAAAAGCCGATTCTTAACGCAGGATTCATCACGAGAGGCTGACCGTGCATGGGGATGAATCGGGTTTAACATCAAAACACAGCAGCCTCCTCTGCCCCCTCAGCACCTGGAGGTTTATGTTTCTGTTACCCTGATGCTGGCCTCTGTCTACTGGCACAACCTGCACATACAAAAAAGGCTTTGCAAGATGTCTAATCACAAACGTCAGGATGGTCCAGACGCGCTAAATAAGAAATAAAACGCTGTAGCGGCTCTCACCTCAATGCAGGACTGGTTTCATGACGCTGGTGTCTCTGAGGGGATCCTGGTTTTGGTTTTGAAGATGTTGTTTATTTAGGATTAAACATGTTTTTTTTTATTCCCTCTTCATCTGATCTTCTCCTCTCCGGTTTGTACGCGCTCACAGGCGGCCAGCTCTCCCTCCATCTCTCCGCTCGACGCACTGTGCTGCTGTACCTTTGGCTCTGCTGTCCACAAGACCACTGACAAGTCAGAAAGAATCAGAAAAAAATACTACTTCCGGCAAATACTTTCAGAATAAAGTCTGAAGCTGCTGAAAAAACGAGAGACCTAGCCTATATGTTCATTGTATTAGGGCCCAGTGAGCTACTGTCAGTTTAGTCGGCCCCAGACATCCAGGGGGGACAAAAGTCCCATGTTCATTACATCTTAATGGATTTTGTCGCATAACAATAAAAATAGTAAGAAGAAAATCTAATAAAAGCAAGTACTGCAACAGTCAAGAAACATAAATTGGCCTATAGAATAGATACAAGTTACAATAAAAATATTTTAAAATACTTTACAATATATGAACAATATATTTTAAAATGAACATGCAGTTTTGTGCAGGAATGTGCAAAATACAATTTTAATTCATTAGTAATATTTACAATTGGAAATGTTATACTCCAAATTTGTTGAATTTTAGACTTCCGAGTGACAAATGTATATGCATGTTTAGCTGACCGGCTGTACATTGACTTAAAAACTGTCCTTAGCAAATTGTCCCATGATTAGTACCAAATGACATCCAGGAACTTTCCTAACAATTTACTTTTATATCAGCTCTGTTAATTACTGGGAACAGGTCATTACCTTTCAGTTTTAGCAGAGATAGGTATAATAATGCAATTAGACAGAGCTCAGTTAAGGGAAGGGTGTTTTTAGTCTTGTATTTATCTTTATTATTATAGTCTAAAGTTTTAAGACCTGTATTATTCTGCATGGTGTGGCCTATATTCTCAAATAAAGTTGTGTTTAATGAAATTACCACAAACTGACATACAGAAACCTTGGGTACTGTTAACCTGGTTTCCATTAGACTTAATTGTCGTTTCATTTAGTTTCTGTTTCGTTTAATTTGAATTACAGAACAAATAGAAAATGTGGGCGATGATTCAGAGGTGTGGAAACAGGCTGTTGTTATTCCAGGATTAGAGTACTGGTTGATTTCTGAGGCTTTAAAGCTGCCATATAGTTGACTGTGTACTGTTGTTACTTTGTGACAACAAGGTACATACAAAATGCATAGGAAGGCAGTGAATCATATAAGTGAGGGTGGAGGATCAATGGAGGCCCAACATATAGTATCATCATTATATGTTGCATGTGAACATTTTAATGTAGGAGATTTTGCCGTTTTCATTTCAGTTTGGGGCCTACACCTTTGACGAATACAGAAAATGAAATAGCTAAAACTAACTCATGCTCACTTGGATATAGCGAACTGAGAATACATTGTGGTTTAGATAAAAACATTTTGATTCTTGGTTCCTGACAAGCTACTGACATTTTAAAGAAAACCTACCAGAGCTCCATTCAGCCAGATTAAGAAACCAGAAAAACTCATTTTGTTGCACAATTTCTAATGTGGTGTCACTATGGTATTTCCTAATACATGACATGACTCTTCAGGCTTTTATTTTGAAGGCACAATCAAGTATTGTTATATTCTGTGTGTCTCTTGACCGCAGCTTCCTTCACTGGGGGGCGCGCGCGTGTGAGTGTGTGTGTGTGTGTGTGTGTGTGTGTGTGTGTGTGTGTGTGTGTGTGTGTGTGTGTGTTTGATCTATTTAACATACTGCCCTTAAAGGGCCACGCCCTTTTATTGTTGCCATACAATACAAGAGGTCCTATGTATGTGTGTGTGTGTGTGTGTGTGTGTGTGTGTGTGTGTGTGTGTGTGTGTGTGTGTGTGCGCGCGCACGCCGCGCGTGCGTGTGTGATAGTTTATATTAGTAAATTAATGAATATATAAAAAAAAAATATAATCATATATAAATATTTCTTTCAGACTGATATGAGTGGCTGTGGCTCAGGTGGTAAGAGTGGTCGCCTACCAATCTGAAGGTTGATGGTTTGATCCCAACCAAAGTGTCCTTGGGCAAGACACTGAACTCTGAATTGGTCCCGATGCTGCACCATTGGAGTGTAAAAGTGTGTGAGTGTTTACCTGATGAGCAGGTGGCACCTTGTAAAACAGCCTCAGCCACCAGTGTGTGAGTGGTTCCTGTACTATGTTAAAGTGCTTTGAGTAGTCGTTAAGACTAGAAAAGTGCTATATAAATACTTTACATGATATACTAAAAATCCTTCACATACGTGTGTTGTTTAGCCAAATGAGACTTTTTTCATGTGACTCAATGGTGTTTAGCCCTCAGTAAGTGGCTCTGGTGTAGCACACCTTCACTACTAATCCACTTTGAGAGGATTGAGTCTGTGGCTTTATGGTGGGGTTAAGGGCTAAAATAATAAGCTGGTGGTAGTGGGAGAGGACGAGCCGCTCTAGAAGGTTAGCACCTAATCCGAGGGTTTCCTCTTAAATCAGCGCTGTTTTTCAGTCAGAGTATGGCAGACTGTGATCTTGTTTTGCCAACTTTTTTCTCAGCTGTTAAACAGCTCTAACTGGTCTCTTTAATAATTAGCAGTAGAGATATGATTCAACGAAAGCATGTGATTGAAATATTGCCAGTTTTATGCTCAATGTACTGTACTGAAGGAAGCAGCTCAGGGTTTCCCAAACTTAAAACACAAAAGAACAAGAGTTTTGTTATGTGTGACTCTCTTTTCTCTAGTAGAGAGTTAACATAAGGAGATTTTACCACGGTTTAGTAAAAAAAATTGTTAAATAATTGAAAATATCTAAACCTACTTCCTGTTACTAACTTGCACATTTTCCTGGTAACCCCTTCTACCATTTTCAACAACTCATGAGTTTTATTGGGCCTTATATTAGGAACATATATTTATATATATATATATATATATATATATATATATTTCCCTGTCAAATATTAACATAAATCTAAGGTAGTGAAATCTGTTTAGTGAGAGAATGATCAAGTAAGGAGCTGCCACCATTGTTGTTTTTATTATCAGTGCCATGGTGACAACAGAAACCTTTAAGCTCATTGTTCTCAATTCAAACCCAGAGTAGAGCGAGAAGCTGCTTAATGAAACAAAAAGAGACCTGGGCTGGGCCAGGGCTCTCTCTCTCTCTCTGCGTCTCTCTCCAGAGACCCTCGCTTCTTATTGATCCTCACACACTTCCTGCCGGAAGGATGAATCAACGAGCCTCGGGGGGCGGGGAGGTCATCCACAGACCCGTCACTGTCTCTCCCACATCACCTCTGCTTTTTAGTCCTGTCACTTTCACGTCTAAATCCCTTCATTCAGCCATCAACTTTAACGTTATTCCTTCTTAATTCCTCTCATCTCAACCCAAAAGGTCACTGTTTTCAGTCTTCCGGAGCAACTTCCCTTTCTTTCCTCTGTGCAGACACACAGTACAGTTCAATGTCAGAGCAGGAACCCATAACGCAGCACTACACAAAAACAGCACAGCTTCCTCTGTGGGCGCCATCGATCAGGAGTTCAAATATATACCTCATTTAGACTTCAGAGAGGTAAGACAGACTGAAAGACAAAAGAGGAAAAAAGAGATGCTTTTGAGCTGATTTCCTATGAAAACATCTGAAGTGGTTGAGATGGAGATTGGCCTCCTGAGGCTGTTTGAGGATCAATGTGTCAGCTGGCTTTAATAAGAAACTGCCCCTCACTGTCTCCGGACTATGAAAACACACGTTGAGGGACACAGAAAACTCTGTTTGCCTCTGAAGATGCCAACATGGGTGAGGCTTCCATCCCATGGCTGCACCCTGCATTTGAAGAAATGTGTGAATGCACGCATGAATTACTGATGGGAAGCTTTTAAATATTGTAACCTGAAGCTTTATAGAAAACACGAGGAATTTAAAGGTGCAGTGATCTGAAAAGGGATCAAAACCAAATGTTCCTGACAGGAGGTAGACCTACTGTTTCCATGAAGCATAGGGGATGCCCATGTCGCTCGATGGTGTTTTAAGCCCCCAAAATCAACTTCAAGGCAGCGCTGCGATCGTTGACTTCAAGTTACCTAACCCTAACCTTAACCCTAACCCAAACCATTGCCTAATCCTAGTGCCTTCCAGGCAGCGCTGCCTGGAAGACAACATTGGGGGCTTAAAACACCAAACACCGCCCATGTCCACTTCCTTTCCCACCACCAACGAACCCTTTTGATTTAACATCTATCTTTTGAAGATGGGGCTGAGCGTGGATTGAGACAAAAATTTGCCCTGCGTTAAAACAACGCACGAGGCTGCGTTGGTGGGGATATGGTGGGTTGTTCAGGATAACGGTAGTCTATATCCACGACGTTCCACTTCCGGAATTGCTCCTGGGCCGCAGGAAATTCTGCTGGAATGTATTTTCGCCGATGTCCATTTCCTTCCACTTTCTTTGTGTTGGAATTTTAAACTCGGGTTGATTTCTGAGGACTATGGTTAACTGTCTCCTCAGATTTCTGCAGGGTAAATCCAGACAGTTAGCTAGACTATCTGTCCAATCTCAATTTTCTCTCGCACGACTTAAACAACTTCTGAAGTACACATTCCACCAAAACAAGTTCCTTCCCGAGGCTATATTGCAGCGGCACCGTGCAAAGCTTTGCGCCGCCCATGACGATTGTGATTGGTTTAAAGAAATGCCAATAAACCAGAGCGCGTTTTTCTCCCATCCCAGAATGCTATGTGGACTAGTCAGACCCTCCTTCGCGGCGCTGTGGAGGATGGTCTGGCAAAGCGAGACTAGGATAACGTTAAGTCAATGAAATACAAGCAAAGTGAAGTAAGAGATTCATGTGTTTAAAGGCTTACCAGACGAGAAAACACGACACAATTGTTTATAATACTCACAGACAGGATTTTATAACTCTTAGGTCACAACAATCGCAAGATAAACACTAGAAATACTCCATTCACGTTACAAAGTAATCTACCAAGAATGTGCGCTTGCATGTATGTGATTGACCAACGCAGCACATTCCCGGATTACGTCAAGTCTGGTTCAACTGTTTTGTCAGATGACCCTGCTTTGTTTACTCAAAGTCAGGATATCTGTGACTCTGTTGCTTCTATTTGAAACATTCTTTATTTAATCTGTCTCCCGCAAGTGCCCCAAATTTCTGGAAGTGCAAAGCTGAATCACTGGAGTGACATTTAATGTAATAATCTTTCAGAGTGGTTATCTATAGCCCTGTTTTGAACACTTAGATCATGACTGAATTAACCTGATAGGGGGCCCCCATACACCTATGCATTGTGTGTGTACCATGTCACCTACAGCCAATCATTTCATTTATATGCTCTGAGACTGACAAACCAACAAGTGGCAGGTTTGCTGTATGTCAACGAGTCTATGGTAACTAGATTTTTAACACAATATCAACTAAAACAATTTAGCTGTTAAAACTATATTTGGACAAAGAACACCTCTAAAAGACATCATTAATTAATGTGATTATTGTAATAATGTGCAACATATTGCATGTAGTGAACCAGGGGGGGCCCTAGAGTGTATATATATATATACATAATCTCTGAATAAAAAATGTGCGTGTGTGTGTGTGTGTGTGTGTGTGTGTGTGTGTGTGTGTGTGTGTGTGTGTGTGTGTGTGTGTGTCAGATTTCATCACAGTGTCAGAAGTGTCAGTCACACCAACTTTCACTTGATCTGATCCTCAGATGACCTACTGGTGAAACATTTGTGTGTGTGTGTGTGTGTGTGTGTGTGTGTGTGTGTGTGTGTGTGTGTGTGTGTGTGTGTGTGTGTGTTTCCTGTGTCAGCCTGTACCTGAGGTTGTGTTTCTCCTGCTAAGCTGGCATGAGATGATGCACGATGTGTGCGATGATGTCATCCAAGCCACTCTCCTGGAGCTGAGCCCAAGATAGCACAGTTAACACAGTGACACTGTAAACAACACGAGGAAACAACAGGAAGGAAAGCACGTCAGTTAGTCTTGTGCTGAAAATACATTTCAATAAACATCATGGTGCATCAGAAAACAAAGGGGACAGAGGTAATACATTACAGGGGGGCATTTTACTGTGGAACGGGTACTTTTACTTTTAATACCTTAAGTACATTTTACTGTTAATTCTTTAAATGTATAATGCAGATTTTTTTTTTTTTACCTGTAATGAGTATATCTTTACATTGTGGTATTACTATTATTTGAGTACGTGAATATTTCTTTCTTTCTTTTCTTCTGACATTATTAAAACCCAATGTGTTGAGTGGTAACCCTTCTCTTTGTCATGAACTGAGCACAACTGACAAAACGACCATATAGCAGTTATTACACCAAATAAGGATATATTGCATGTTTTAGAAGTCTTAAGGGCCACGCATGAACAAAACATATGTTCCTTTTTGTTTGTTTGTTCTCTCACAAACAAACTGCTCCAACATAAGATATAGAAAATTGACTTACCTCCAATCACAGATATAGAGCATATGAAAATCCATTGTATTTAACTAGGTTTTACTCTCTGAGGCCCCCAAACAGAACCAAAATGTTTGTAAGCAATTTTGATAAAATTAGAAAAACATTTTAGTATCAAGCTTATAAAACAGTGTGTATGTTTTTTAAGGCCAGACAGAAGATCTATTTAGAATTGAGGCTGTGAATTATATCATTTGAATATGTTAATCTTGTGTTTTTTCTTTGTAATGACGATTCAATATTTTGTCTGTGAATTAACGTGATCTAAATCCACCCGTCACTTCCTATCACCTTCCCCAGATGAGGTGAGAAGACGGCAGGGTGGGGAGGGGACTGGGGGGGGAGGGTCAGGAGAAAAAAAAAAAAAAAAAAAAAAAAAAAAAAAAGAGAGAGAGAGAGAGAGAGAGAGAGAGAGAGAGACCACTCCATATTCAGCATCCGGACTAGCTGATCCGGGATCACGTGGCCAAGTGATTCACCCAGACGATGTCAGAGCAAATCAGAGCGCAGGGGAGCATTCAGCATGGAGCCACCTGACAGAGAAGGCCTGTTTCCATAGCAACACCCATGGGGGGAGGGGGGTGATGTAGGGGGGGGGGGGGTACACTGACTGCATGCAGACAGAGGAAAGGGAGAGAAAGGGAACAGAGACATTTCCAAAGGGGATTATGACTGAATGATTTATCCAAAATAAAATGAATGACACCTCCCAAATACACAAATACAAACTCCCTTAGCAATCCTCCGTCTCTCTCTCTCTCTCTCACACACACACACACACACACACACACACACACACACACAAAACACACACACACACACTCTCTCTCTCTCTCTCTCTCTCTCTGTATCCATGCAACAGTCCTCTGCAGTTTATGGTCTGAGTTAAGTTACTTAGCGACACAAAGGAGAAAAATCCTGAATGGTGTGTTGGCTCTATGAATGCACTGAATGAGATTTTCACAGACAAATGAAATGAATGACCAGGATGCCTCTGAATGGGAGGGGTGTCTGGGAGGAAAACATCTCACTTGCCAAGCTTAAGCAGGATCCATATGAAGTGTTTACATAACACTTCTGATCTGCAGCTCCACAGGCTCCACTGAAAACAGCTGGAACTGAGAAAACTTCATTCATTTAGGACATGATGAACAACAATTTTAACAATTGTCTCCTATGAAGCAAAAATGCCAAACATTCTTTGGTTCCAGCCTCTTTATTGTGATAATGCACCTCTTTTCTCTGGGTAATATCATTATACACTGTGTGGGCTGTAAGTTGGTGGTTTTAAAAATGCTGAGGTCATCATGAGTCCAAATTCCCCACAGCAAATTTACTGACCTGCCACAAATCAAACTTCATTTTTTTAAGTATTTAAAGACAATTAAAAAATGTAAAAAAAAATTGTATTCATTTAACTATTCAGTAACTTTTTTCTAAAAATGGTATTACCCTACTTTATAGTCTAAATTATATATATATATATATATATATATATATATATATATTGTTTAAAGCAGTGTCAGCACCACAAGGGGTCTGGACAGGTTTGTCCCCCTAGATAAAATAAAACAATATTTTTTAAAGAATATTTTTCTGTTGTTGCCAATGTCCTGTTTGCTTAACAATCTTTGGATTGTATCACACATAGTCATGTAATTCCGGTGGAGCAAACTAAAAATGTTTATATTAACTTAATGTACTTAGTTTCTGCCTAAAACCCGTGGAACAAACAGTGTCTCAACAAATACCAGAATCCATCTAGAAAAAAAACCTAACGAGTAAACGTAGAACATAAACTCCTCCCCGTGTGATTAAATGCCCAAAAGTCCCAGAAATATTATAGGAGACAAGACCTTAATGTCCTTAGTGTTTTTTTTTTCAGACAAAGAATTTGAGGATGTCACCTTAGCCCTTTATAGATGAAACAATAAATCAATGAATCAAAAAAGGAAAGAATGGTTAGTTGCAGCACTGAAAAGCTCCTTGCTTCCATCTAAAGCTATCAGTTGGGTCAACGGCTTCACCGTTGGACAACAGATATTATGTTCACACAAAGAAAAACACAGAACACATAAAAACAGGATGTTATTTGCCATAAAATCAACAAAGTAGGGAAAACAGATTAGGCGATGTAGGAGGAAGCTGCAAGCAGACACAGACAAGAGGAACTACAGTCAGAAGAGTCAGCTAAATAATTCATATTCATATTAAAGCATAACTTTACTGCCCTCTGCTGAACCCATAATGGAAATGAAAACTCCATGAAAGAAAGATTTAAATAATGCACCATTATCTTCTTTTTGAACTCCTTCATAACAGGATGACATTTGCTCCTTGGAACTGCTTCAAAATAAACATTAATTATGCTGACACACCCAGTGTGCTGTCATTAAAGGAAGCTCTCTGACCAAAGATCAGTCCACGTGAAGTGACCCATCCGCTGCAGTAAAAATAACTTCAGGCCATTAGGGTTACTGGAGACTTTTGTTATTCCACAGATGGAGGTTGTTAATATTTATGGAGCTGTCGATGGGCAGCCTGGAGGATCCGAGGCGAAGGATATGGAGGAAAGAGAGAGATGGAGACCGGAGGGAGGATAGGGGAAGTAAAAAGGTGTGTGAATCCAAAGTTTGGGGTTAAAGGTGAATGGAGCTCCGGAGGGAAGAATGAGGCTGTAATTGTCCTGAGATAGCTCAGAGTCTGCTGTGATTGATAACAAAAAAGGGGCTTAAGATAGAGGGGAAAGTGGCGGAGTAGTGTGTGCATGTGTGTGTGTCGTCTGTCAGCCTTGTTAGTCTTTTATGGCTGTGAGCTGAGGTGCTCTTTAAGAGAACGCTCTCATGAAAAATGCAGTCAAATTCAGTCATACTCAAATGCAGGCAGCTATCAGTGGGACTGCTAAGCCTCGAATACGGATCAGCACATTTATTACGTGTGTGTTTGTTTCAGAGCAGACAGTCAGTCGCTTCCCCTTCTTCCTCCTCTTGGTTCAGCTGTTAAACAGACCTTTCCTCACTGAGTGCTCACTATCAGCCCACATTTGTCTCTTTGCCATCATAACATATGTAAGAGACTGCTGTATTACTATTTATTTAAATGGTAATACTGGGGTTACTATATTTTTCTTATTGTCAAAAAATCCCATGCAAAGAGTGCATTAACTGTGACTCAAGACTTCCCCAGTGCCTGGGACTCTCAGTCCATTCATTCCTACTGAAGACAAACACCACTAACTGACTTTTTAAAGTCTCTGTCATTTCCTAAAAACCTGGGCACTGTAGTGGTTACCAAACATTACTAAACCAGGAGTAAATAGTAAATAGTCAAGGATGGTGTATGTGGGATTGAATCAAAATAAACTGCAGTGCCCATGTTCATCCTAATAAAAAAGGAACACGTCACACACAGTGCAACAGCGTGGCTCATTGACGCACGTTGCGTCTCGGTTGTCAGCCGCAAAAAAAAGTAAGCTTGAAAAAAAAAACAAAAAAAAAAACACACACACTTATCCCTAAACAGCAAATAAAATACAACAACCATGCTGCAAAGTGCAAAACTATTATCATTAACAGATGCTAGGATCATGCACAAACTGTAAACCCAACATGAACTTATCCATATATTGCCATCTTCACACACATCTCAGAATGACACCCTTTTAAATAGAAATGATAGAAGAAAAATTACTGCACAGTCTTTATTTGGAATATATATGCAATGCCAGTCAGAAAAGAAGTAAGTAAGCAAGCAGGTAAACATGCACAGTAATCGGTCTTGGAGAACGACAGACTCTGTAAACGTTAGTGTATTACTGCTGCAGACCCTCGTGTCTCAATCTTTTGATCTCTTAATAGCAACTAACAGTAACAAGGTGATTCCTGCGCCAAAGATTTATGAAAAGCTTAACTTACCAATGAATCAATCATATTAGTCAAATCTCAGAGGAATGACAAGTAAACGTATCACTACTGTATATATTGTTCCACCACCATTACCTCTTAAAATGACCACCTCCTGCTTAATAACCCACCTTTTACAGTGCACTCTCCAATCAGACATACATTATAATGTTAATCATATTAGCTACAATCTTATACCAACTTTGTCTTTATTGATTAAATGATCTAATTATTCTAAATTCCAGCTAAACCCAGAAATAAAAACACATCACGACCCGAATAATGTGGTCCCTTTGGTACAGGAAGATAACCTGAACCTTAACTTCATTAAATTTGTGCAACAGCGGCACAGATTACATTATGTTTATTACGTGATTAATGATTAGTTTTTAGCATTATGTTAAGAGTATAAGTAGGACGTTATAGTTTTGCTGGACTTATATATTAATTGCAATTTATTAAAGATCAATAATCTAGAAATGGAAAGAACCTCTTTTTGAATCAATAAACCGTATGATTTACAGTTTACAGCCCTAAACCGCCCCCTAGTGGAGATATGAGCTACAGCAAGAACACAGGTAAAGCTCCGTCTTTATGAGCAGGTTGATTAGGTAGACATGCATGCTGCTGAATGAAGAACCAGCTTAAAGGTTTTGTTCGTTCTCATGGAAACGGTGGAGGTGGTCAGAGAACCTGGGAGTAAGAGAGAAATGAAGACGATTAGAAACCTGCATTAGGTACACGCTGATGTGATCAAAATGGCAATTCATACATAATGTGATATTATAAATGTTCCAAGATTCACAGCCCACTGCTGGATGAACAAACTCACTTTTTAGCGCAGAAGGCAGAGCAGTCTCTGCCGATACTCTCGCTCCAGGCAGTCTTGTACAGCACCTGAAAAAAAAAAAAAAAGACAGTGAACAGTTAAGATGACTGACGCTGATGACACAGGGCCGTTAATGTCGTATTAGAAGCTCCTAATGGCTGGAAAGGAAACCCACCAGGAAGACCAAACAATGCAGGAACAGGGTGTAGAAGAACGCAACAGTCCTGGCCACCTTGTTGGAGAGAATCACACGACCCTGAGAGACCCAAAAACACAATCATTCAGTCAAGAGGTTGAACCAAACACATAGAGAGTGGGTGGGTGAGAGTGGGAGTGTGTGTGTGTGTGGGTGAGTGTGTGTGTGGGTGTGTGTGTGGTGTGAATGTGTGTGTGGTGTGAATGTGAGTGAGTGAGTGAGTGTGAGAGAGTGTGTGTGTGTTGTGAATGTGTGTGTGAGTGTGACAGTGTGTGTGAGTGTGTGTGACAGTGTGTGTGAGTGTGTGACAGTGTGTGACACAGAGAGAGAGAGAGAGAGAGAGAGAGAGAGAGAGAGAGAGAGAGAGAGAGAGAGAGAGAGAGAGAGAGAGAGAGAGTGTGTGTGTGTGTTTTTGAGTCTTACCAGGCTCAGAGTAGCTTTGTCCCAGGGGCTGAGGCTCAGGTATCGGCGCTGACGCTCCTGCAAACAGAGCGGTAGGCCTCAACAAAAAAATACGCTGTCTTTGGAGAGTGTGATTACATGCAGACCATGTTATGATGGTCTCAAAAAAAAATTACACTTTTAGATGTTTTTATATTTTACATACTGCCAGTCTGTGGTGTTTAGTGCATCTGCTTCAGTGAGTTATTTTGAGTAATGAGGTCTAATTTCCCTCCGTAGAATACTTCATTTCTTTCAAGTTGCCTTACCGACCTCTAATTCAGCTCCTACATATCCCAGAATTATTTTTAACAAAGCCCAAAAAATGAGACAGGCTTGTTGCTTGTATCCCATCATCATCAATTGTGCGACAGCAATAGTGACACTAGAGCTTTTTGAGTCATCCCCTTGCTCATAATGACTAAGCTGGTCTCTTATTCTCAACAATCATAAATCATTTCTGGACAACTGTTAAATGTCAACAAATAAGAACTTGGCCTTTGATTGTTTGGTCAGTTATCAGAGTAAAAACTATGAGAGTAAAGCAGACAAAGAGATGGCAGGTGGTTTCAGAGTGTAATGTGTGTGTATGTGTGTGTGTGTGTGTGTGTTTTGAAGGTGTGTGTCTTGTACCTTCTTGCTGAAGGAAGCAAACGGATCCAGTCTCTCCTCGTACTGGGAGGAGTAGCGCATCACGGTGTCATCACTACCACCAGCCTACAGCGCAGAGAAAACACACTGATCTACATTTTCCTGCACAATATTTTAGGGTTCAGATACCACAAAAAAAAAATAATGATAAAATAAAGATGTAAGAAACAATGTCACCCATGTAGAGTACATTCATTCATGCACACACACACACACACGCACGCACACACACAGACACGCAACACGCACACGCACTTTGCCAGGATAGCTCTGCAGGAATTTGATTTTCTCGTAGAGTTTGATGTTGTCTGCTCTCAGGCTGTCCAGCTCATTCTGCAGTGCCTGCATGGTCTGCTGCATGGAGCGATTCTCCTGCAGGGACAGAGAAAAAACAGAGATGAGAAACGAGTTCTCCCAGAAAAAGACACAGGAATACAGTGTGCCTCTGTGTGTGTGTGCTTTTGCGTGTGTGTGTGTGTGTGTGTGTGTGTGTGTGTGTGTGTGTGACTCACAGCTTCCAGCTCCTGATTGCGGGAGCGAAACCTCTCCCTTTGGCTGGAGATGATGGAGAGCAGAGAGTCCATCTGGCCTTGAGGAAGCTCCGGATGGGGGCCTACGCCTGAACCTGAAGGTAACACAGATTAAAATAAAAACATATATGCCTTAATTTACTTCGTATATTTTTTAATTGCTAAAATGCATTGGTCAAAACTGAAGTCACATTGTCAAAACTGTTCACACAGTTTTGACAACAGAAGTCTATGTGGACCAAACTGTGAATCATTTGTATTGCTTTCACACAAAATGCATTCAATGACCACAATTACCAAAATCCATGAATCTCTTTTCTCATTCATACTCCACCACCTTCAAAACCCTATGTATCTGCTGGCAAACAGCGGTCTTTCTAATCTTTTGCCGCGACTCTGGAAGACTTGGAGTTAAGCACTGAAGTCATTCTTAAAAAAGGAAGATGTCCCGACCGGATACGGCAAAAATTTAATCAACTAGCGTTGCTCTGGTGAGCGCAGAGGGAATTTGAAAGACAACCGTTGATCCCGCCCCTCGGATTGATCCCTGCCAATGGTGAGTTCCCAGACCAAACATCTTGATGTGGGTCTGGCTTGTCAGGCTAGCAGTCTGTATGAAGAGTTTTGAAAAAGTGGTTTCAGTATATTGCCCGATGCTTGTTAGCAATTGAGAAAAAAAAAAAAAAATGTAAATGTCATGTTGTATGATTAACAATACTTTTGAAAACGGGTAAACTATATTTTGTGGCTTAAATGTGATACTATTATCGGTTTTATTTGCAGACAGGCTGTGTCAGCCTCACTGTAATGAACGCCCAAAACACTAAAATCGCTCTAATCGGGCTAGTGTGCCGTATTTAAACCATTGACATTTATATAATGGACCAATAGACCCCGTTGCTCTGGACAGAGACCAGTGAAGGCTATTAGAAGCACTTTTCCGGTGATCTCTTGCTTTACTGCGCAGCCTCCAACTGACAGAGACAACGTAAATGTGACGTGAGCAACGTGTCTGAAAGTTATAAGTCTTCTAGTAGCTGTGCCAAGAGAAATCTCAATCATTCCCAATCTTAAAGAGACGGAGAGTGTAGGTATATGTAAGGAGATAACATAAGCACAGGCTAATTATTGCTAACTAACATGCTAGTTAACATTAGTAATTAAACCTAAACCGCTAATGTAAGTCAAAACTGCCTGCGAGCTTCTCCTGTACTATACGGTAATTCCTCTACTGTGCGACAGTAAGTCACTTGGTTATGACACAATCGTTAGCCTATTTTTACAAAAACGCCTGCTACGGAGCCATAACGTGAGGTACAAGGTAATGGAGCCTTTTATACATTGTCGTGTTTCTTTAGAAATAAACAACGGACAAATAGAGTCTTTAAACATTTCTGATGTAAAGTTATTCGCTGTCAAAGTGGCGCCAAAATGTATGCTAGTCAGTGGAATGCTAACGGGAGGTGATCTCTTTGTAGCGTCAAAATGGCGCCATAGGAGGTTCGAGTTCTGAAGCGAAGCTTACCCCCTTGATTTAAACAGATAAACTACCTCATTTCAAGTCAGAGACTGACACCACATTCACGTGCTCTCACCTCAACGACTTTTCAGTGTAGACATTTCACACAAGCCTCAAAGCTGGTTGATTAATTCAAAAGAGTTTTCCTTGGTTTAAAAAAATAAAATAAAATCATAAAATGATATAAAAATGTATATTTATAAAAGAAAAATTTTGAGCACGTCATTTGTCACTACAGAGACAATGTAAAGACGCGATTAGACACAAATTGAACGCAAGCTGAAAACGTTTAAGCTTGAGCAAGAGATTTGATTATCCCAGGGCTTGATGAAACTGCTTCATAAACTTTCAAAAATGAGAGGAACAGGGAGAGACTAGAAGGAAATAATGTCTAAGAAGTTTCTGATGAGTTCTGCCGGAGGCTGAGCTGAACAAAAAAAACACATGCATACACTCCCACTGACAGTCTGTGCGCCTGTTGCTAGCTAGCTCGCAGCTAACATCTGTACAGTGGATACAGTACACTGGCCGTTTGGGGAAAATAATTACTTTCTGTGTGAACCTTAAATTAATAAAAATAAATAAAGAAGTATATACTTTAATAAAAAGGAGCACATCATTCTAAATTCTGTGTGCACTTAATAGTACTGATTCAAAAGTGCCATATAGGCAGGCGGTTGCAATTTTTCTCTCAGTCAAGGGGAGGGTCCAAAGAAACTACTGTCCCAATCATTTTTGTACAGGTCGCTTAAAAAACAACAACGTATGATTCTAGGGACATACCGGCAAACATGGCAGAGGCCTCTTTGATCGGCTCTGGGATGTTCTCCATGTTGCTGACCTCTGACCCGTCAGCATCGGGGCGCGGCATGGAGGACATGGCCTGGATGGTGCTAAGGTCGTGCTCCAGCTTCAGGATAAGCTCCTTCTGCTCCGCACTGGTTCGCACGGCAGCCGAAAACTCCATCTGCAACTCTGTATAACGGCCTGTTGAGGGCAGAGAGGAAAGAAAATGTGTCGATTTCTTTTTTTTTTTATAATTCAAGTTTCTTGTTTGTCTTTAGATCTTATTTATAGTTCCCAAAATAACTCACCTGTGGAGGCTGTAAATGGCAGAAGCAGTCCAATATCCACAACATGACTGAACCCCCCTTTGAGATTACTGCTACACACTCCTACTTTCTGAGGCTTTCTAACGGATCTTTTTCTCTGAGAATACTTATTTCACCATCCATGTGTTCAACAAAGTACATCTTCAACAAGATTTTTGGCAAAGAAAAAAAATCAAAAACTACCACAGCACACTTTTAGTATTTGTATAAAAGAGATTTACTTCAATTATCACACCTAGGGTGCATGTGAATAATAATGATGATGAATCAAATGTCAATCATAACAAATACATTGTGAACGTTTCATACAGTGATATTGCTTTTCAATGTTGTAGAAGGGACTGTTTTACAGTGCTGAGAACAAACAACATGATACGTTTAGTAAATAGAAAGATAAAGAAACAATGATACATGAGGAAAAACAAAAGGGAGGGAGACCCCCAAAAAGGAGAAAAAAGCATCTCAGGAGTGACAGAAGTGCTAGGGAAACCACTTTCAAAAAAACATCTTAACCATCCCTTTACAGTCATGCAGCCTTTTGTACTACAACACACATGTACGCGCACACACACTCACAAAATAAGCAGTGGGAGAAGTTATGAGAATTATTACTTCCACATTGTTGATGACAAGGTTGGAAAAAATCATCTAAAAAAAACTCGCTAAAGCCTCAACAAGCATCTTAAAGCTTTCCAAAAGGATGAGGGGGAGGGGGGGGGGTCATTTGGTTGTCAGACTACACTGTGGTTTAAGCTATGGGTGAACTGAAGCGACGACACAAGGTAGCAACATTCAGAAAACTGTCAGCAACCTTTCAACAGAAGTGGATATCTACTACACTATTTGGCTTTTTGCTTCCTCTTTTAAGTCTTGCGAGGGTGTTTATCGCTCCAGAGTTGATCTCTGGGTGTTAAAAATTGTACAGTTAAGCGTGAAATAACTGAAGAGATAAGAGGAAATGGTTAAGACTTAAAAATGAGCTGGAGCCATTGTGAGAGCGGAAAAAAGAACAACATAAAAGCACGCAAGTGGAGTTTTTTTTTTTTTCTTCTTTCTCCAAAGGATGAGTGTATTGTGCTGTATTATGTGTGTATGTATTACGGAGTGTGCTATGCATACAGCACCACTGATTCGGAAAGTGTTGTCTTACAAAACCAACTTCATAAGATATATTCTAAAAGTATTACAAAAAACATCTGAGGTTTTTCCTTTCTTTCTTTTTTTTTCTTTTTTTCCTGAATATGGTGACCAGTGCTGCTGTTCGGGCTTCCATTACAACTAATATGTCAAATGAATAACCACTACTTCAACAGATCATACAGTAAAGCTTTACGACTTCAGAAAACATGATATGATATACAGCATCTGTTACACCTTTACAATGTTATTCAACAGTGTATAGAATCATCTGATTTAAATTTGTAGAAAAATATCTGTGGATCATGGAAAAGTCCTGAATCGTCCCTTCTCTCCTCCTGCCTTCAAACAAAAGCATACTGTGACAATAGTGACTCAAAAGCTACTTGATTGACTGTATTTACACGTCTCTTTTCCAAATAACCATTAGAATTGGCACACGTCATTATCAATACCTGTAGTGCCATTATTAATGTCACAGCAAACCTGACACAAACAGAAAAATACAAAATGCCCTATGAATAAATTCAGTGTTATTACAGTGTACGCTGTTTCTGCATGCTTCCTCCTTCATTCAATGCTCTTGCCTTTCGCTGCTAGTTAAGGTATATGTACAACGTAAGAAATGCATTGTGGGAAAACAAACATCTGAAATGAGACCCGGACCGATATGTGTCTGCAGGTCTGTCATAAGAATACACGCGCTCGTTTTCCTCCTTTTACTCTTTCACTGCACTCCAGGAATTATATACAACCCTCTCCAGAGAGCTGAGAAAAGTCAACTTTTAAGTACCAATATGAAGTGTATGAGAAATTAATCTGGGTCAAGATGTGGGATATATTATGAACATATTGGGTGAAATCATCTACATCTAATGACATCACTAGTTTGGTGCCCTGCTTGGCAGTTAAAGGCACAAATCTGATGATCTCACATGGTTTAGGTGAGTTGATGGATCTGGCTATAAAATGGCAAATGGGTTAAGTGCTTATATACTTTACAGTAGCTATTCCTCACCATTAAACATACCATGGTTGTCCAGTCCAAGCAGTCCAACAGAAGGCATTATAAGCCTTCAGTACTCCGCAGAAGACAGATGTTTCACATCAGTCGTCCACAGGAAGCGCCAATGTTTGAGAATTGTTTTATTTTTTACAATTATTCGATACACTGGCAAATCCAATTTTAACTAATGCATCTTAATGCAGTGCAATGAGGTTATCACTATCTTTTGACAGGCTGCCAATATATCTGGATGTACATTCAGGGAAAGGGGAGGCTTAAGGATGGACTGAGATTTTTGGATAGAAACCAAAACAGGCGTTTACTCATAATATCTACAACTGTACAGGACAATGGCCATGTCTGCCACACAGTTTAGTTTGAAATAAGAAGCTACTGTATAAGAATACAGTTTATCGTGTAGAAAACATGGGCACAGCTATCTTATCTTTAAATTTTAGTGTTAGGATGCGGAGAAGAGTCTGTGCTTGGTTCACAACCACTTTTAAAAAAGGCATACATTTCCCAGGATCCTGGGATCGTACTCTGTTGTAGTGTTTACAGACCCTGTCCCAACTAAGTCTTCAAAAAAGATCCTAATAAGTGCTTCTTTTTTTTTTTGACGGACTGAAATATAAATTCTGCATAATCATAGGCTGGCTATCTGTTCAATCTGGCGTAACACCCCTGCTAGCTGGTACACTTCTCTAATCTCAATTTGGCAGATATGACCTCTTTCGAGTTAACTTGTGTTTTCAAGTTTAGGTAATTTCATTTGACCTATTTGACAAAGTGTATATGTTTGGACCTGTAAATGATGTTGATGTGATTACAGAGTGGGCGAACTCTATCTAAAGAAAGCTGCATGCCCTGCCGAGCGTTAGTGTTGGGCTTGCCAAAATTATTATCGGAGGACAGAAAACAGGAAAAGAGATATGCCATCATATATTCACTGATCTTGATATGTCCTTTGATTCTAGCTAGCAATTTAAGAGCATAACTGTTGTGGTAAAAGCTTAATGCTTACGGGAGCATGAACTGTAGCAAACACATTTTTTTCAAAGCTATTGAAATGACACTAAACTTTAGGATTCATGAATATACAAACAAATGAGAACTAGTACATCTTTGTAAATATTAACCAATACTGCCGGCAGTCTATACGTCTAATAAAAATGTTACTTGCCCTCAGGAACAGTATAATCCCTTAAAAAATAGACAACTCAAATGATAAGACATTAAATGAAAAATACAGCACCTATAAATAAGCAGAATAAAAACCAAACTATAAATGCAAAATAGCAATAAAACCAAGCTACAGTAAATCATAGTATTACACTACTTTGTGAGAAGATTAATGTAATGGTAACGCATCAAACAGCTTAAAGAAGGGTGTCAGTTGTGCACTAGTAGTGTGTGCAAGTAGATACGAAATATGACCCCACTCATTGGAAACACTGAACACTCCTCAATCGCACGCACTTGTGCACACGCATGTATTGACAGGCATGTGTGTACATGCACCCACGCAAACACGTGCACACACACACACATACAACACACACACACAAAGGGGAGGCAGTAGGCTGACAGGCACTGAGGGCTTGTGTGGGACAGGGAGGAGGTGATATGCCTTATAATTTGTAGTGTATACAGTAGAATTCAATGCAAAACATCCCTGGATACAGGATAGACTGGAGGAGAGTGGTAACTACTCAAACCAGGGTTGGGGTGAATTCACTTTGATGGCAATCAACAGAAAGTACAGATTTATCAAGTACTCTACGTTGCGATTTATTCAGGAATTTCATTGTTCATAATCTACTTCTTAAATTTAATTCTGAGTGAATTGACCTCGACCCTGACTTACATGCAGGCAAATACAAATGCACACAAGACACACACACACACACACACACACACACACACACACACACACACACACACACACACACACACACACACACACACACACACACACACACACACACACACACACACACTCTCTTCCTGATTTGGCCTATAAAAAGATGTGTGTTTGTGAACAGAGAAAATATGTTGGTGGTGCAGACACACTCGCACACCCAGCAGGTCCAGTGCTGGATAAAAGCTGTGACGTGCACAACCTAAAACAACAAGAGACACGTATAGTATCACCATGTCAGACAGCTACAGTACTACGTGAATTCATTGTATCGTATTTCAACAACGCAACATTATTCCATTGTAATCGTTTTTTTCTTTTTCTTTTTTAAAACAGCAACTTGTTATTCTCTCATTTTCTGTTCTTATTTTGTACTAATTAAAAATGTTTCCTAAAATTCCCTATTTTGAACTCTTTAGAGTCAATAGACTGTGCAATCTCTTATTGGCAACCAAATTGCAATATCAAAAAAAGAGATCATCCTTCATCCTTAAAAGAAGGGTTTAAGGAGGCAAAAACAGGGTTCCCTCCATCCTTCCTCTTCAGATGAGTGCCTGTGTGTTTGGGAGGAATTAAGAGATCCTCCTGGCCATCACATGGCTGTCAGCAGGATAGGATATGGGACACAACGGGTCAAAGTTCATCTCTCTTACATCAGTAACCATGGCAGCTCAGCCGGCAGGCCTTCCACTACCCTCTTAAGAGTGTAGGAGTGAGATTAAAAAGAAAACATGCTGCCATTGAGAAGAGAACACACACACTTCCACAAACAAACAGGTGCACACTGACACAACCCCTAACATACAAACACACACACACACACACACACACACACACACACACGCAGTGAGTGAAAAAGGCAAAGGGTTTGTAACAGTCACTCTACAGTGTGAAAAATGAGGCATCTCACTGAGTGAGGGGAGGTTTGTGGACACTTGGGAGGTGAGAAGAAGAGCGGAAAAAATCTCCTTTAAGAAAGTGAGAGTTCTTGTAAGAGAGTTCCTGTCTCTATCTATCATCTATCAGTGTCTATCACTGTGACAGCTGCTGTGTCAGGCCTTGCCTGTGTTACGGAGTCCAGGTTTCAACCCCAGCTGTGGGTCAGACCCCAGCTCAGGACTAACCAGTCTGGTGCACCAGTGGCTGGTGATTGGGGGAGGTACAGCAGGGCCGGAGGCCAGCAGGACGGCTAAGTGCTTTTCTCAGTACAAAAACAAAACTCAGTTTAAAAAAAAAAAAAAAAAAAACGAGAGACACATAAGTTCTCTTATTTTTGTTCTTCTAGGTATTCAGTTAATCTTCTTTTTAAGGGTTTTGCCAACCACTCTTTGTTTTCTTTCCTCTTTTCGGGAAAGCTTTTATGTAATAAAAATGGCTGCTGAGCTTGACTTTGGCTGTGTCCACTCTCCAACTGGAACAGAGCAGGAGGGGTCCAAGGTTAGAGGTTGTGAGGTTATGAAACAAGAGGGATGAAGGATGGTCAGGGGGAGCTAGAACTCCCACTCTGAGGGATCCTCTTTGCTAGCAGCCTTCTCCAGCCTGTGGATGATGTTATTGAGATTGGCTGCTTTCTTCTTGCGCAGATTGTTGTCCCTGGGGTTTCTGGCAGGGCCAGAGGCTGGGATGTTAGTACTAGAGGCAGAGCCACTGGAGGATGCCTCTGTGAGGCTGAAGAGCCCTAGTCCACCCTGTCCACAGCTGGAGCCCGGCCCGGCAAAGCCTGAGGTGGTGCAGTCTAGCTGGTCAGGGGAGTTATTAGAGCCCCCTGCCTCAGACTCGACCTCCATGTCGTCTTTGCATGCTCCTCTGTGATCCTCCAGGCCAATGCCCACTCCCTGGCGTGTCTCCACTGTGCCCTCAGATTCTGTCCCATCACAGCTGTCCCCCTCTCCTGATTTGGACCCGCGAAGGGAAGGGGAGCCCCCCTCACTGCCAGGCCCTAACCCTCCAGCTGCCTGGATCTCCTCTATGAAGAGCTCTCGTCGGATACGTGACCTAGTAGAGACACACAAGTTCAGTCACGCTACTCAAATCCTGAAGTTGAATTTGAAATTTGACGCAACACATCTTACATTTGATTTTCTATCCAAATACTGTATGAGTGCACTGATGTTCTCTTATGAGAACAGGGCAGCAACGAAAGCCCTTCCTTAGACAACGCCCATTTATTTAACAATGGAATTAGATTTGCTTTAATTATATCTAATGGCCCTTGAAGAAGCTTGTGATACAAACACTAGACAGAAATGGGTCAATATTCAAGTGTGTCTTTTCCAAATGCTGACCTGTAATTATGGAACCAGTTGATGACAGTACTGGTCTTCAGGTTGAGCTGGGAGGCCAGCTCCTCAATGGTTTTGGGGGAGGGATAGGGCTTCTGCTGGTAGGCCCTTTTCAGGGCCTCCTTCTCCTCGGGGCCCAACACCACCCTGGCCTTCTTCAAGTGCTGCTGTCCCGGGCTCTGCGAGCCCTGGATGTAATCCGGCCCCACTAAACCCACGTCAACAGAATGGCTATCACTCAAGGAGCTCAGCCGCCTCTTCATGTAAGCTGAACAGTGACACAAAATGAGAAGGGGAAATCAGTACCTTAGAAAATACATTTATATTATTAATAAATATGGGGAATATAAACAGCAGTTAAAGAGTTTGGTTATCTTTGTCGATGAGCATGACATTTGACAAGCAATCTTCATGTTAAGTACAACTATAATGGCTCAACCTAGTTCTAGAGACGTATTAATTAGTTATTAGTTAGTTAATTAGTGAACTACTTGATTAGTATATCATCAGAAAATCAATCACTTCCACTTTTCCATCTTCTCAAATATGATTATTTGCTTGTTGTTTTTTCTCTTCTATGAAAGTCTATTGAATATTTTTGAGTCAACACAAGATATTTGAAGGCGTCACAATTGTCTGACATTTCATAGACCAAACAATTAATCAACAACATAATCAGTAGATTCATGAACAGTGTAAAAAAATCATTAGTTGCAGCCCTCCACTAATCTATATTATTCAGGCTGTTTTGGAATATTTTGCAATTGTAATGGCATTTTCAAAGAAACGATTTCTATATTTTCAAACAGCATTAAACACACTGTCCTCGGACACTGTTCTAAAAACTAATCCGGCCATCCTCTTCCACGGCCACTAGGTGGTGCTATTGCCATTCTCAAAATTAACAATAAATGCATCTCTTCCATTTTAAAGCAAACAAGCAGCACCATTCACTCGGGGCACCAGCAGCTGAAAATGAACAGCTCATGGCAGCTTTACATGAGGTTGACATTTTCTCAACCCCAATACACCCTGCCAGATATATTAGTGTTGCAGGAAGAAAAAAAACCTCAGAGCAAGGTTAGACCACTGTGAAAGTTGTGTGCTGCCTCGCAGGCTTGTACCGCAAGGGTGAGAGGTCAAATATGGTTACTGTAGACTAGGTCCATGTCTTTCCTCTGGGCTCTGCTGTCGGCCAGGACTAGTCCCCGTTGCTATTTGGATGCATTACTTTGGGGTCAATAATCTGAAACAAAGTTGACTGGAGAGTAACCCCACCCATCCAAACCCACTGGTGTAAGGTCAGTTTTGTTTTTTTGCCCTTGTGCGTAGCCTGAGATATCAGGAGGGTAAACGGATCCCGGATGCTTGTGCCTACTGGCAGGTTCAAATATGCGTATCCCTTCTCTACGGAGAGAGCTTCAAGTGGGCAGTCAGGGGTCACTGGGAGGCAGCAGGGAGGGTGAGGCCTCTTGGCTTTGCCGATTCTCAAACGCATCATGCAAACAGAAGGGACCAAAGAATGATGGAGTGATGGAGTGGGCTATGGGCTAACAAATGATAAAAAAATATGAGCTTATAGACACTGGTGATTATTATGATGACGATGATGATGAAGAGGAGTGCTGATGACTGTTAGTAAGCAAGCCCCCGGCAGTCCCCTAGCTGTCACATCTAATACAGTATGTGATGTCTGCAGTCCTGATTGGTACTGACATCACACCAAGATGACTGTGATATGCACAACATGCTCTGCTGTCCTGCACAAAGGATATTGTGTGTGCAGATGTGCATGGGTAATACAAAGGCTGCTGCTAGTGGGTTTTTTTTGTGAATGTATTTATAAAGTAAATGCCTGCTTAAGCAGAGTATTTTGCTCATTACTTGGGAAGGCCTGTTGCTCTATATGGAGTGTGCATTTGTTTCTCTGTCATTGAGCTTTTACTACACACCTTTCTTCTCCAGGCGTTTCATGTCCATGAGTTTCTCCACACTGTGTGGGTCCTGAAGCCAGAGCTGCATGCGGACGAAGGGCTCTCTGCCCTTCAGGCTGAGCTTGTGCCAGGGTTTGGGCCTGGCCAGCAGGTCTGAGACAGAACCCTGAGTCAGACCCAGGATAGTCTCCCCAAACAGACGCTGGCCTGGTTTGGCGAGAGAGAGCGGAAATGAAACGGTCATTTCAGAGAACTGATTGAAAGTTTGAATAATTCATCATTGGGGAGGGCAGGGGAAAGAGAAAGACCAACTAAACCGCACAGAGAGCACCTCCTGTGTTTCTTACCAAGGTTATTATCCGTCAGCACCTCTTTAACCTTCTTGGTGATGGCGTAAGTATCAAGCTCAGGGGACATTGCAACCATTTCCTGGATGCTGAGACCCGAATGACCAGGAGGAGGAAGCGGGGTACCGGGCTGAGACTCCCCACCTGAGGGATCCTCAGAAGCAGGTTTGAGACTGGAGGACTGTGAAGCGAGTGGATCCCCTGCGAGACCGTTGACAGACTCCTCAGCTGAACTGAGGGGTGACTCTGGAGCAGGGCTGCAGCTCGCTGATGTCTTGGGAGTACCCTCTGCTTGAAGAGAACAAACAGGGTGAGAATTATCACACAGGTTCGAAGAAAACAGAAAACAGTTTCATCTCCTCTTCCTGCTGGGTTCGGGAGGGACTTCAGTCATACTACATCAACTAATTTAATTCCTGTTAAACAAACAGCAAAGGTGCTTAAGTTTTCAGTTTGAAGCTTTTTTGGCTTCCTCCTCCTATTCCTTCATCTCCCTGTCTCTGTCTGTGTAGCACTGCTGTGCAGCTCAGCAGGCTGGAAGAGAGCAGTCATGAGGAGCTGTCAGTGTACATTAGCTGCTGTTTACACCCCCAGAGAGTAAGAGAGGCACGCACATGCGCATGCACACATACATACACACATACACACACACACAGACCTGCCATCTGGCGCTGCAACACTAACTTGTCTATGACATGACAAACCAGCAGCTTGCTGGCTGACACAGCCATAGCACTGAGGATGGGGGGATGGTGGGAAGAGGAGGGACGGAGGGTGGAAGGAAGGGGAGGGGGGGTGGATTGTGTGAGTGACAGACTGACAGTAACAACTAGCCACTAGCTCTAATCAGGCTTTCAGAGTAATGCTCTAGCCCAAAGAGCCTGGTTTTGTGAATATATATATATATATATATATGTATGTATGTGTGTGTCTGTGTATATATATATATATATAATATATATATATATATATATATATATATATATATGTGTGTGTGTGTCTGTGTGTGTTTTGTTTACCTTGATTCTGAGCTGGCTGAATGTGTGCGTTTTGCCCCTGGTCTCCATTGAGCCACGGCTGCATGCGGAGGTATGGCTCTCTGCTCCTCTGGTTCAACTTGTTCCACGGTTTGTGTCGAGACAAACTGTCACTCAATATTCCCTGAAAACACACAGACGGAGCATGGCTCAGACAAGAAACCACTGTAGAGTGAAAGTGGAGATAAAAAAAAAAACAGAGTAGGACACAAGCTTTTGTTGTTGTTGTTGTTGTTGTTGTCTCGCCTTACCTCTTTGGAGTCCTCCTGGTTGTGGTTCTCCTCTCCTGTCTGGCTGGATATGGCCCTGCGGGGGTCTGTATGCATGCTGCTCCACCACTGCTCTCTCCAGTAACCCACTCCTCCAGAACTCCCAGAGCGGGCCGACCCCTCAGAGCTCCGACCCAGCCTGAGAGCTCCATCAATAGACATGTCAATCCCTGAAGAAGCCCTGCCTTCTCTCTTTACGCTGGAGCTGAAGTCCAGGATGGGAGACGGGGATGAGGGGGAGGACAAGAGGGAGCTGCTAGGCTTCTTGAGAGAGAGTGACAGGGGGTTGTAAGGGGGAAGGGGAGCGGTGAGCGAGGAGCTCAGGAAGTCCCTCTGAGATAGTGACGCAGAGGAGGAAGACGAAGATGAGGCTTTGAGGATGGGCTCCAGTGCAGTCTGTTGGGCCTCCATCTCTCTGCGAGCTTGCTCTAGGATGGAGCGGATAGCCTCATCTGATCCGCTGCCACCGCCTCCTATTCCGCCTCCCATTCCGCCTCCCATTCCGCCTCCCATTCCGCCTCCTCCTTTCAGTCCTGTATATGATGGTTGAGCATGGGACAAGTCTGTTGGAGGAGGAGAAAAAGAGTAGTCATGAGACACACTGACAAACAATTACAGCCACAATGTATCATCTTAGATGCTTAGATCCCTCTGGAGGTTAGAAGAAAACTACGACTCACCAGCTTTCTGCACCTGCAGCTCTCTTTTGGCCTGCTCCAGAATGGACTTGATAGCCTCATCTGAACCAGCCTCTGGGGTGCGGACGCGGGCGGTAATGTTACCTGGAAGGAGAGGAAGAGGGAATGGGAGGAGATGAAAAATCTTGTCAGATTAAGAAGCAGAGATAAGCCACTACACAGAAGGTGAGGAGAACAATAATATAGCTTATAAGAAGAACATCAAATAATTACACCATAGCACAGCACAAAGAACAACATTCCCAGCACTGAGCTACAAGGCAACTACACTGGAGGGATTGTCATAATTTCTCTGGCTCCCTTTGGAGCTCACACATGCACACGTGCTACAGGGTTCGTACAGTAAATGCTCCCCGCAGAATAACAATTACCAATAAAATTCCTAAATACACATGCTGGCTTCTCCTTTGACGCAAGCCACTGGAACTATGCGGTTACCTTTGAGGCACATGTATATCTGTATGCCTGCCCGCAAGTTAATAAGTGCCAACTCACACGCACGCACACAATAGATACAGTTCAACCCAACACAAACATGCCACACAGACAGAACGTGCTAAAATCTCTGTGTGTGAAGGGGACAGACCTGTGTGTGAAGCTGTATTGGAGAGGGCTCTCCGCTTCGGAACATCCTGAAACACTCGGCTAAGCTGGGGCTGGCCTGAGCCCTCTGTTAAAAACAATATACCACACACTTTGTTACAGCACTGGTGTGTTTTTTTTTTCTTTTACAGCTAGACTATATGGTGCCCTATAATGATCTGCAAATATATGGAATGTGTGGATACTTCCATCCAATGCACATTATAGTACCATAAATGCATTGATCTTCACCATCTGTGTCCCCAGCAGGAATCAAACATCTACCTCTAACAGGAATATTAAACTACTGCACTAATAGGAAGTATTAAAAAGGAGGCATATTAACTGCAGCCTTGTTTTTTTTTGTTTTTTTTTTAAACAGACTTTCGCTAGGACTAGGGTGGTTATATTTGTGTGTACTACGGAGACCACCTTCAATCAGAAATGTCCTGATGCGTTAACAAACGCAGGCCCAGGCTAATCGAATCTACCCGTAGTTAACAGTACCCCTGCCTTCCTCCTAGTTCCCACCGATCAATACTATTGATGTGTGAAAGGTTTCGGTATTGACCACGATAGCTAGGAGAGGCTCTTGGGATCAGTGTGTGACTAGGAACTCACTCAAAACACACAGGTGAGGCACAGGATGGGAGTAAGGAAAGAGAAAGAAAAATAAAAAGCTAGTCCATATTGACAAGCTAATCAATGGCTCTGTGCAGGCCTGTACACATGCAAGACACACACACACACACACTCTCGCTCACGCACACACAGACACATTAAAGACACACAGACTCACCTCTCTGCCGTCCCTGGATGCTGCGCAGCGCGAGGATGTTCTGCTCATCGGCGAGGAACTGCCTCATCTTGTGGAAGGGCTCCTTCCCCCGGATGGTTAGCTTGTTCCACGGCTTTGGTCTTGCCAGGATCTCACTGACCGAACCCTGGGACAGTCCCAGCACATAGTGGCCAAACACACGCTGGCCAATGTTGTGCTTTATCAGCTGCTCTTTCACCTGTCGGGCAATCTCTGCCGTGTCCATATCCTCCCCGTCCAAAATACTTCCTGTAGTGGCGTCAGAGTGGCTGGGCGACGGGGATGGGGCACTGCCAGCGGTGCTGCTCCCGTTAACAGGACCCATGTCTGGGCTGGCTGGAGGCGGCTGCGGGCTGCTTGCTGCCAGAGGGATGGCAGCTGACCCAGAGCCAGGAGTGGAGGTAGGGATGGAGCTGAGGGTTGGGGTGAAGGGGGTGAACAGCAGAGCCCCACTGGGGATTCCAGACGACTCCTGCAAGGCTTTGGAGTAAAAGGACTGAAGCAGCTGCCGCTGGATCAGGGAGTTCAAAGCCATCTTACCACCCACCAGAGGGAACACAGGGGAGTAGAAGTCCTGTCCAATGCCCGTAGGACTGAACGGGTGCGTTTCGCTGCTGCTGGTGGTGGTAGCAGTGTTGAGGTGGTCCGTATGGGTGCGAGACAGGGGGAGCTGGGAGGAGGAAGGAAGAGAGGGAGGGGGAGGAGGGGGCGAGGGAGAGGGGTCGTTGGGCATGGTCTCCTCCTTCGGCGTGGACTCTTCCGTCCCTTTTCTTCCGGCTGACCCTACAAGAAAGGTCAAACACACCATGCATTATGGGGGGAGTCAACAAAAAAGGGGTTCCAAAAAGAGAGAGGAAAAAAAAAAAAATAACAAAAGTTGAAAGTTATCTTAATCAAGTCTTTTCCAAATTAGTGAACTTTATTTTCCTTTTTTGCCAACCCCCCCAGACAAAGTGCCCATGCATTTGTGATTTCAACCTTTCTTGTAAGCCACAGCCTGGAAGAAAAAAAGGACAAACAAAACAATTGACACTGTGCCACTTAGGCAGATTAGCTTGGCCCAGGGCTCAGTCTCTCTCTCTCTCTCTCTCTGCAGGCAAAGTGGAAGTAACTGGACAGGGTAAAATGATCCTTAGATAGCAAATACACCATGCAAGTCCTCTTCCATGCTGCTGTTGCGGCGCGTTCTTAAACACTTCATTATTCCATTGTAGATGCAGTATTATAGTCTTTAGTTCATAAAAAAATACATCCAGGAAACAAATGGAGCAATAAAATTGAATTGAAAAAACATTTTTTTATGGCTGAAGAGAAAACAGATTCATGTCACCAAAAAACAGAGACGGTACAGCTCTGCTGAGTGAAGGCCTTATTTCACTTCTTTCCTGAATAGTTGGACCGATGTCCATTCATACATTCACCAAATCAAAGAGATATAAACTATATTTCCTCAGTCTTGTAAATACTAGAAACCATCTGGATGGAAGCGCTGGGAGAAATATTATTCTAATGCATAACCATTGAGACCGTTACATGATTGAGTAAGACAGTAAGCTCCCCTTACTGTGAATGTTAATCAATTCAAAGCTATTCAACTATTCAAGCCTAAAGCCATGACATTTCAAACCCACAAACACTTTTGCAGAGGACAAGAGTTTTTATGTAGAGAGGAGAGTATGGTGACCTCATTTTTGTGTACTGCAATTTTTTACTGTTCAGGTTGACATCCTGCTGCGGTATTCAAAGACACCAGGTATGCATTTTATTCCTCTCCATGATGTGTGGGACTAAAGAAACAACATTTCTGTACTATGACATAATTTGCATGTCTTTTGCATACTGTGGACCCAATATTGCAAATCAATCCCAAAACATGAATAGATGGTCAAGTATTCTCAGAGAAAAAGGATCTACAGCCATACAGTATGTATGCACTAACCTGATGTGTTGTCTTCATAGCCGTACCTGCAGCTGAACCCTCATCTAAGCTCCCATGAATAGTGAACTCCACTTCTATCGGCATTCTTTCATTTTTTTGCTGGTCTGAGTGAAGGATTTGCCAAGATAGCCTGGCCAGTGTTGATGAACCCAGCCCTTTCTATAAGCTTACATTCGGGCAGACTTACCGCTGAGCTCAGTGTTGGCAATGCGCAGAGCGGCGCTCTCAGACTGAAGACTACGGTTCCTCTCCAGCAACAGCACCTCCAGAGGTTTGGAGGAGTCCTGATGGAGGGGACAGGTGGAACGGAAATTAAAAATGAGACTCAAAATAACCTGGCTTCGGCCTCTCCCTTCAAATGTAAAATATCTGTTTCATCATAGACTTAATATCTATTATTACTGCAAAATGAAGTGCAGATAGATTGTATCTGTCACTTTTACCTGCACAGAGTCAGATGTTCCAAACTCCATAGACTTGAGGATACTGAGGGGAGAAGGAAAAAAAAAAAAAAAAAAAAAAAAAAAAAAAAAAAAAAAAAAAAAAAAAAAAAAAAAAAAAATAACCAAAATCCATATGAACCTCGTACTAGAAACACACATCTACAGTGTAACATGCTAGCTATCCTATTTCTGTCTCTCTATAGACGAAGAAAGAATAGAGGGGAAGAGCGCGAGAGAGACAATATAAAGCTACAGACATACAAGCTTCACCTTCATTAGGGCACTCAATTGAGTTACACATCTTAAATGGAGACACGCATCTTGTTTAACATCGTTAAAGACATCAAATGCATGCAATAAATAGATCTGTGCTGGACACACACAAACACGCACGCACACACTCCTCTGTGTGTGCTCCTCACCTCAACTCCTTCTTCACCTCCTCATAGTCAGCTTGCTTCTGCAGTTTCTCCTCTAGTTCCTGTAGTTAAAGAGATGACATGACATGGAAATTAATTAAATACAAGCAAACCTTGGATCTGTAAATGCCATATACTTATTTCAGCGACTTAACTCTAGATAACAGAACAGAGAGAGTAAAAGTGTGAATATAGTTAAGAGGTGCGATCAGAATACACAACATAGCAGGAAAAAGACAAGAATACAAAAATGGTCTTGTGAGAAATGAATAGCTGAAATACTTAGAAACTAACTTCAATCTAATGAAAAGCTGTGTGTTCAGTTGGTACCTTGAGAACAGCAGTCTTGCTGCTGAGCTGCTGCTCCAGTTGTGTGATCTGGGAGCTGGTGGTCTCTCGGAGTTTGGTCAGGCTGGCCTGCAGTCTCTGGACGTCCTCCACCAGCTGGGCGGTCTCCCTTTCTTTGGCCCTGAGCTCCGCCTCCAGACTTGAGTGGGATGGCACCTCTGTCGGCTGTTCCTGAAAGACAAATAGAATGGCGGTTTAATCTAATGAGCTGAATAAAACCTATATGAGTACTTTCAGATACATTCAGCTGATCACTGTAGCGATCAGTATTCCTATGGCAGACGTAAGCTGATCAATGTACTGATTATCGTTTCAAAAGGCCTCCTCCGTTAGATCAATAAAAAGAGGTAATCGATCAACCAATCACAACCACCTAACACTGAGGGATCAATTAAGCAGATACCTTGGTGTGACAGTCTGCCTTTGACTAAGCCTCACCTCTGCAGTCTTTTGAACAGGTTAATCAATACACCAATCACTTATTGCCACCTTGGCAACCCTTCCTTGGAAATCAATAGTCCAGAAATCAATGCATCATGCCTGACCTTTAATAAGATCAGTGATCACAGTGATCCATAAATTGAAGCTGTAATCAGCTGATCGCCTCTAGCATCGAAAGGCAGAGCAGATCTTTAGCCTATCAATACCTCTCTTTATCAGCCCTGCGGTAAAGCAGCGAAGCAGTGAAATGGGTTACCGTGTCGGGGTCGGCCTTGGCAGGGCTGCCGAGCTGCTGGGATTGGTTACTCAAGGACAGCTGCTCTCTGAGCGACTCCGTCTCTCTCTGGGCTGCTTCTGCTCGCTGGAAGGAGACGAGGAAAAGTTCAACAAGTGGAGATTCAAACATGGATGTACTTTTTTTTATTGGCGTACACACATTGCCTCAACTCGTCTCAATTTTCTGCTTGCCCCACAGAACAGTTGCAAACCTACATAATACGTGTCGATGGTGAGAGCAGACCGACGAGAATAGTAAGCCCAAGAAAGCAAAAGTTCTGCCTGTAGTGCCATCGTGCCCCTTAATTAACGTACAATCTGTCTTGTGGCAGCGACTTAATTGTCTTCGGAGGATGATGTTGTTGGTGATGAAACGGTACCAATAATAATCTCAACACTTTTCTTCAGCTCGATAATCTTTATGCAAAGTATACAGCTGAATTTTACTGCACTGCATTCCAAAAAGGCAATCAGATTAAAGTATTAAAGTTTTCAAATATACCATCTTCTTCTACAAGCCAACTGTGTGTCTGTATGAAAAGGAAGTTGCCCCCTTACACATACTACAGAGTGGCGACAGGCAGAGAGGGCTGATGCTAGAGGGTGGATTTTTCCTTAATTGACAATATTAAATTTAGAGCTGGGAATTGAGATGATACCCGCTGCCTGCCTTATATTTATGGCCAAACTGCTATGCTCCAGTTGGGAATCATCTGCAACACTGGCCAACTTGCCATCATTAGAAGTTACAGGGAGCTGATTCCACAGTGTTCCTAATTGCAACCATATTGAGAGCTGTTATTGACTGGGTGGGAGTTGGACTGCTAAGCGCAAGAGAAAAATCCTGTTTTCCATTTTCTCCTTATAAAAGCGTATAAAAAGTCTGTGACTGAGCTGGAGGCCATGCTGTCAACCTCTGTAAACCTCAAATCACAAGTGTGAATAGTGTGTGTGTGTGTGTGTGTGTGTGTGTGTGTGTGTGTGTGTGTGTGTGTGTGTGTGTGTGTGTGTGTGTGTGTGGCATTATAGTTCGAGTGCTAACCTTTAGGCTAATATTAACATTACATGCCTATGCTACCCCTTTAGCCACAAATCATACTCTTGGGCTAATAATGAAAGTTAACAACAATGACATTAACAGATACCACAGGAATATTTACAACACAAGAAGACGACGCGCTATGGGGGCTTATTTCAGCTGGGTGGGTTTAGTAGGTGTGTAATAAACATGTAAAGCAAACAGTAGCCCTCACAGTGATAAGCAGGTCATCGTTTGTTAACGTAAGCCACATTTCATAGATTCTGAACATGAGAATATTTATATTTTAAAGGATAAGGTTGGTGATGTTCTTTGTTTTGGGTATTTTAAACAACCTATAAAAAAAGACCAAAGCCAAGTGTGTTAGTCCATCTCTACATACTTTCCAACTTTTCCCGCCTCTCTCAGCCACAAGGCTGTTCTTGTTGTTCTTTAAGTAAATCTTAGAGAGTCATTGATATAGAAAAAAACCTAACAACAAATGTTACTCAAACAGGAGTAAATAGTGCTTTTTTGTGGACTATTTTCAGCTGCAGATTAATACACATTTGGGGCTCTAGTGAATATTTACAGCAGCTGGATTGCGTATATGGGAACAACTCAAAATAAACTACAGATCCCATGTTTAACATGTCACCCAGTACAAATTTGTGGCTCACTGATGTGTTGCTAACAGTTTTGGGGCGACAATGGCACAGAGCAATAAGCTATATCAGGCGTTGTTTTTCATCTTAAACAGACAATACTTATTAGTAGAATACATTCCTTTTTGGTTTCGGTCTTTTCATGACATTTGTTGATGGGAAGATAAATATAGAATATCACTAGATGAGATCCTTTAAATCAAATGTACTTGCACCAGTATACACACATTGTCCTTCTGTGCCACTTTTTCATTTTAACAATTTCAGTTCAAGAACTCAGTTGCTTATTGTATTTCAATAATTAATACTTGGAGTTTGGTGTGATGGACAATTCGGTCAATGCCGTGTAAAAACATTCAATTATGATGTTGAGCGGGTTACCTGATTGGCTCTTTCCAGGTCTGTCATCACCATCTCAATCTCATCGGCCCTGAGAAAGACATTGACTGTTACTACAGAGGATGTGACAGTGCATAGACTCACGGAAATGCATCACACAAATAAAAACAAGGAATGGATAGATAGATGATTGAATCCCAGAAAGAGAACTACACTCTGCACACATTACGTGTGTGCGCAATTGTTCGGAGAGAACACATTTAGAGAATGCCAGTGCCGTGTCCATTAAGCTACAGTCTAAATTTCACCTTAATCCATTGATTGTGAACTCCATAACCCAAACAGCTTGTATGTGTGCAAGCATACATGTATTTAAGTGTGTGTGTGTGCGTATCTGTGTGTGGGTGTGCACATGTAAGCCCCTAAACCCAGGCCACACTAAAACAGAGGGATTACATTAATAGAGCTCTAAATCCTAATACAGCAGACTAATCTGCTATGAAGCTGTGTGATTGTGTCTGACTAATGGTCTGGATGGAGGCCATGGTTCACCTCTCACTTGCTAGAGGTCAGGCAGCAGGCATACATCTCCTTAACCCCACATCTTTTTGGACTTTGGAAAAAGTATTTTAATAACCCTCTTTTCATGATTGACAAACAATGACAGAGATGTGGAAGAAACTTCAAAAACAAAACTGAACACAGAAACACAATGAATGGTAATATTTATAAGACTTGCAAAAATTATAAGTTACAAACTATGCCTGCATTATTGCCTTAATATGATTACCATCTTTGTAAATTAGTTGTCAGGGTGTGAGTCCCTAGATAGATTTTGAATACATTTTGCCATATGGGGAAGCTATAACAAAAAAAATGGATACAAATCTTCACAGAACTTTGCAGTGCAAAGACACAGGGAGCATGCATGTATGTTTATTTAAGACATTACTTGCTTATTAAAATACATGGGCGGCATGGAGTACAAAGATGTGAGCGCATATGCGCACTGCTGCGTCCATTAAGACCTTTTGATTTCACTGCAATCTTTTGATAGTCAACCCAATAACCCACGCAGCTTTTGTATTTGTGTGTCGCAGTATGAGAAACAGTGTTGTCCCATAGGCTTGAGTACTACTGATTTTGAATGTGTTTAACAAAACAGACACAGTTGATATTAGGTCAACATTGTGCCACAGGCAATGCAGCAAAAAGAATCAGATGTGTGTGGGAGAGCTTTTCACTCTCCACTTTTATTCTTTCCCTAACAGTTAAAAGGATCTAGTATGCATTTAAGCAACATAATAGTACACTACCTCACCAGCTTTTATCCTGTCTTAAGCTATAGTGTGCAGGACCCACGTGTGCACTCATTCGCTCTCCCGCGCACACAAATGTAAGGTCAGAGAGCCAACAAGCCAGAAAAGCTTGTAATGGAGAGCGTTTACGGGTAGTAATGCAACCCAAATACACCACCACTCTTGCTCCAAATGTGATCATTTAATCAAAGTACAGATGCACAAAGTCTTCTTAAATAACCTTTGGATTTGGCTGTATTTGGGAATTATAAAGGCAAAGCTAGAGGCTGAGGGCCAAAGCAGATCACAGGGAAAGGATTTTCTGCATATCCTGATAGTCAGTCAGTCAGTCAGTCAGTCAGTCAGTCGCTGGGCAGAGCAGGAACTGTCCATGGCCAGCCAATGGACCCAGAGGAATTAATTCGTCAAACACTGAACAGTAAAGAGAGGGTCCTTTGTAATAACCCCTGATTTTAGGACACCGAAACATACCTACAAAACTATTTAGCAGCCACAGGGAGGAGCTATAGAGTAGATGCACAGCTGCACTAGAAATCGCACACACAAACAAACATACACACACACACTCTTTTGTACCATGAAAGCCAATGGGTGCACAAGTGACATCAGTGAGTACTGTAGGACTTCTGAAACAAGTCCAGAGCCTCTAAGCCCCGACTGTACTTCCTCCATTTCAGACAGGCCTTTTCATCTCTTATCATCTTCTCTCTCTTGCTCCTCACTCAACAGCTCCTTTTCTTTTCCACCCTCTGCTTGCCTCGGTCCTTTTCCCCTCAACCCGTTCCCTTCCCATTGCCCTCCACTTTTTCTCCTTTCATCTTTTTTTCTTCCTTCCACCTCCCCTCTCTCATCTTTCGCCCTCTCTTCCTCGGCCTCTGTCCTCGGTGCCAGCAGGATATTCCCCTGATTTAGATTTTCATTTCCCTCCTCTATCACACTCTTATCCCCTCTTCCTCGCTGTAGCCTCCAGCCCCTGACTTGCTTTTTGCCCTCTAGCTTTCATCACTCCATTCCTTTTCTTTCCTTTCTCCACATTGCGTTTTCACAGCGTGTTACCTTGGAGATTTTAAGGAGGCTTAAAAAGAAGCTAGCTGTGTGAGAGTGTGTGTGTACGTTGTGTGCCATTTTGTGTTTGTTTGTGCTAGAGATGGACACAGGCAACTGTCAATTGGCTATTCTTTCCTAATTATCAGCAATTAAAAAGGGTTTTCCGAAAATGGACACACACACACACACACACACACACACACACACACACACACACACACACACACACACACACACACACACACACACACACACACACACACACACACACACACACACACACACACACACACACACACACACACACACACACACACACACACTCCTGTGGGGCTGGGGATCAATATATCATTAATCTTTAACAGGGGCTAAACGGGTAAAACGCGGCCAGCCAGACCCTTACAGTGCCGACACAGACAGGGGGCTACGCTACATCTGCACGCACGCCTCCCGCTGAAGCTCACACACTCCGGGCACTGCATCATCGACCAAATTCTCAGGGAGTGTGTGTACGTCCGTCCGTGTGTGTGTCAGTGTGTTTTAAAAGGCAGATTACCCGAATGCAGCAAGAGGATGGAGGATTTGTCACGCAATGTCCTCCTTAGTGGAAAGTTTAGAGCAAGTGTGTGGGTGGGTGTGTGTGTGTGTGTGTTTGTGTGGAAAAAGTGTCTGATATGAATGAAGTTTGTGTTTTGCAGGGCCAAAATATACGCAGTCAAAGGGTTAAAAGTTTTGTTCAGCCAAACACTGGCGATTTGCTCAGCCAAGCAGTAAACGGGGGAAGGACTCCAAGGACTGGGAGGGTGCAGGGTTAGAGAGGGTTTGTGTGTGCTTTAAAGCGTTGCATTAAAATTTCAGATCACAGCACGCCACATAGTCAAGGACCCTGACTGCCTCAGGCTCACGAGTGAGTGTGTGTGTGTGTGTATTTTTATGTGTGCCGGCATGCGCTTATTGGCTTCTGTAAGCAAATGGGGCTTACTATATGTGTCTTTTCAAAAATGTGTTTTATTCTGACATAAAAGGAACAGACAAGGATGGAAGAAGGAAGTGGAAAGAAATTAGAGAAAGTAGAGGAGCGCTGCAATGTTGTAATGAGTAAAGAAAATAAAATGGGGGAGAGGGGGGTTCTGGAAGACTATGAAACCTATTGATTAGTGCCACTACACTGCATGCAATATCTTCCCGTCGCCTTTCCTGTTACACTCACAAATGCACAATACAGGAGATAAAAGACAATGTGCAGTAGTCAGGGAGGTAGAAAAGGAGGAAAATAGTATTGTGAGGAAGACAGAAGAGGTATCGATCTGTGTTTAACAGCCAATCAATTTAACAAGTCTGTTAATGGAGAGACACAGTGAGTTGGGGGCATAGTAAATGGGGTGTGGGAAAACCTTAAAAGCCAAGGTGATACTGTAGCCTACATGGTAGACAGTGCGCACATAGGATGCCCTTGACCAATTTTATAAATAGTCATGGATTCAAAGAAAGAGTAAATGTTTCAAGGAAAGTGTGATGTGTGTTTTGAAGAACACCAATTACCCACAAAACACCATGAAAGGCTTTGTTTTTCTTCTCAGAATTTGAAACTTTTCTGAATGCTGGTTTGGGTGCTCAAGTGGTTCTGGCTCCTAGCTACTAACCCTGAGGGAACAAAGAGTGTGAATGTCATAAAGTGCCACTTCACAGTGAGGAGTGCTGACATGGAAAAGCTTCTGTTCTCATCCTCGCCACTACTATAAGATCAATAATGATAGATGCCTACAGCTCAAGTAATTGAAGCCACCTTATCTTACAGGTCCTGTTAGAAGCCTGTGTGGCTTTTAGTCAGATCTCAAAGTGACCCTTGTCCGCCTCTCCTATCATGACCCTGATGAATCAGAGAGCGCTTTAGCCTACACCACACAAACAAAAAATCTCTATTTTGGTGCTTGCTGTGGCTGCAAAACGCATTACGATCCCCGTCAGTATTTACAGTGCGTGGGTAACGCTGGGATTTGGAGGCTGCGGAGCGTTATGGGAGAGAATCCAGCTGTTTGGGAGAGAGAAGGGGGGAGTTTCCAGGCAAGGAGATTCACTAAACAGAATGATTATGTCAGGAACAGACTACGGAGGAGGGGAGAAGTCACCCGCAAACGCACACATAGAGCACCAAGAGACGTACTTTGCTGTGGATTCCTCGTCATACTTGGTCTTCAAATCAAAGAGCTCGGCCTGAGTTGTTTCAAGTGCTGTAAGAGACGAGACATGAGTCAAATGTGAATCCCAGTCAGCTTTCAAATTAAGAACTTATATCCCAAGTATTTAATTACACTTTTTTTTTTTTAAAAAGGCCCTGAAAAGGTCCTACTACAATTTTTACACACAATTTTCAAAGACAACAATTTGGTTATTTCCCATGAGAGACTTCTGTATTTGTGTCGTTGCTTGTGCTTTTCAACTTTTGACAGTGGTGGAGTTATCTGCTCATGTTGCTAGGCCACTGTCAATCTGATCAAACCACACCCACCTAGTCCAGATGAAGCAGATTAGGTGTTGAACTTCACTAGAAATGTTTTCTTCCACACACTCACGCAGTGAATGAACATTCAATGAGAAATAACTAAGATCTGAAACCAAAGTTTTCAGAGGCTTTAAAGCCAGCACCACTTCATATTCAGTGATAAGGGCCATTTTTATCTGAGCTGGTTAAAACCGTACACAGGCTGGTACCTGTCTGTAGGGACTGGGCCTTGTGTTCGGCCTCTTCCAACCTTGACGACATGGAGTCCTGGCTCTCCTGGAGTTTCCTACAAGAGGCAGACAGAAGGAAGGAAAAAGAAAGACGGGGGAGCAGAAAGTCACAGATACTGAGTCAGTAAATCTTGGGTTCAAACTTTGTGGCAACTGCAACAATTCTCCCACCATTTCTGAAGTGTTTTCCCCACTAAAATCCTCCCAACACAACCCACTCCTCATTAAGCAGCCCTATTAGGCAGGAATGTCTGGCCACTGGGGCACACTGCACCCGGGTTGAGGGGGAGAGAGAGAGAGAGAGAGAGCAAGGGTTGAGTAAGAGAGGGGGGAGGGGGCGTCAGAAACCACAAGGATAAAATAGATTCATTCTTAGCATATAAAAAGTTGGGCTCTGCTGAGAAATGGCCACTGCGTGTAAAAACATCAATAATCGAGCACAAAGACGGTCTTTATGGCACTCTTTGATGCCCCCCTTCTCTGCCAATCTGTCTCTCCTGTCATCTCTATTTTTCTGCCCTCTACTTCATCCTTTCATCTTTCTCTCTCTCTCTCTCTCCCTCCTTGCAGGATAAAATGCATCAGAGGTGCCATCCATTTACTGCCCCTCTCAGACACAGGAAGTCAGCTCTCTGCAGACAGGAAGGGGCCTATAAAACACTGACGTAAAGGAAATACAGTTGGACAATTGATCTTCTGCTGCGCGTCTGAAATGGCCAACGAGCTTTAACACGTCTTCGCCGCAATCAAGATGATTGCCACGAGGGGAAATATGAGCTCTGTAATGTACATTTAATACACACGATTCTTACAAATCAACTTAAAGTGGGTCAAAATAATCACTGACAAAGTTTCTTCTAAAGCGTTTTGATAACCGTAATGGAATGTGAAAGAAAAAGGAGTCATTATTTGTTGGCAGTGCTTCATACTTTGGAATTGAAGCAGAATATGATGCAACTGAAAGTAAGTAATCTACTGACAATCATTGATGACTTTGATAAGCTCCATGCAGGTAAACATTTCTGCTATATGATCAACCACCACAGAGGAAGTCATTTCCTGTATAAACAAATAGAGTGATGCAGTGGAAATATTTCTGTGTAATGTATGTGTAGGCTACCATCTTTTTTTTGTTTGTTTGCAGCAATTCAGAAATGAGTCTCCATCACTTGGTATTACAGCAGTTAATAGGTCATTATCATATCTGCATTGGTGCAGTGTGGTAAACATGGTTGGGTTGTTGAGCTCTACGACTGACTGTATTGACTTTTCAATTGGTTTTCAGATTAACGGCAGTGCTTCATTTCCTAGTTAAGAAACATTTTCAGCTTTGATGCATCCATCCCAGCCGTTAACTCCTGCTCACCCTCAGCGGAAACGGGCTGGGTCTTTAAGCCCTGAGGCTGCACCAGCTAATCTGATGAGTGCTCATCATTTCTCTTCGACTCTGCCCACGTTTATTTATCCCTTTAATTCACAATAGGAGCACATAGATATCAAAGACAACTACATTTAAGGTTAACTGGTCTGAACTTCACGTGGATTCACATGATAATTCAAACTGGCCAACATCACGTTGGTCTGGATTTACTGAGCGATGCAGAAGGAACGGTGCCCAAGACTGTTTTAAAGTGAAACGATATTATGGCTGCCTGCATCTTCCTGGGAGAGTATCAGAGTGACTCATTCTAGCCTTTGTAAGATTTAATACATCATTTCAGTAGTCTGCATTGTTTTTTCATGTTCCTTAAATATCTGGCAGCAATTTTGAGCTTATTTATTACTGCCACAGGCTTTCTGTGTATCTGAAAATCACACACTTCAAAATGACCTGAAAATGGGTTTGGAAAGGAAGTGACCTATTAAATCAAAATGAATTACTTTGTATCAAAATAGAGTGACACCTAAGCATATTTTTTTGTCATTATATAGTAATTTGCCGGGTTTTAATTCAGGGACCGTATATTTTCAGACACAGTAGATGTCTGTGGTAGCAATTACTCTGAACAGAAAAGGCTGAAAGATATTGTGGTAAAGACAGAAAATAGAGTATGAGGTGTTGATTTCCATCAAGACAACACAATGGCAAGCACCCACATGACAAAAATGCTGGCTTTGTCTTTTATGTGTCTTCCATTCCTGCGTTGAACTGTAAAAGAAAGCCAATTTCGGGGAGACAATAAGCAGCAATTTGTTGATTAAACTGATAACTATGAGAAAAAGTCCAAGGACTATAAACTGAAAAAAAATTATTAAGGTGTAAATAGCTCAGGCAGATATCTTAAATATATCATTCAAAAGATTAGAATCATGGGGCGCCCTGGCAGCTCTGTCCTCGCGGCAGCGGCCACGGGTTCAATTCCGACCCATGGCACTTTGCTGCATGTCATCCCACTCTCTCTCCCACTGTCCTGTCTTAAGATGTCCTATCCAATAAAACATTAAAAGCCCGAAAAATAATCTTAAAAAAAGAAAAGAAAAAAAGATTAGAATCATAGCAGTTCTGTCTGAGAACACAATGACCCAAAGGTTTGAAATGGCAAAATGATGCAGAGGTTATTACTTGAAACACCGCTCCTGTAGCACACACACACACACACACACACACACACACACACACACACACACACACACACACACACACACACACACACACACACACACACACACACACACACACACACACACACACACACACACACACACACAGCTATACCTCTCCTTCTCTGCATAGTCGTTGTGTAGCTGGAGCTGCTTCTCTTGGGCCAGGTTCTCCGCTTGATTCTTCAGAGACTGCTCATACTCCCGAATCTTCTCCTTCAAGGCCTTAATGGTCACCTCTGGAGGAGGTTAAAGCAGAAAGTTGGGTGTTAAGAGAAAAGGAGGGAAGAATTCTAATACCGGACATTGGCAAAACATATAGACAACAAACTATAGCGGTTTCCTAGATGTGATAAATGGCACTGATGACGATAATCATTTCACGGGGGGGGGTTGACCTTTGCTTAAGGAACAGCTTTTCATATCCCACATTCTTCCTCTGTCAGCACAGGCCAAGGCCTTGGCCCCTATGGCTGCTGCCTAATCTTTACATCCATGACTGGTATAGAATATTCACTGTTCACCAACGGTAGATGTGGCGTATTCATTAGGACTGCATTAGTGCTGAAACCCCATAACCTGCTGACGGCTGAGCTCTGTATGGGGCAGCCTGAAATAAATCTAACACATAACTGGGGTAATAAATAGGCCTGTGTGTGTGTGTGTGTGTGTGTGTGTGTGTGTGTTTCTCAGAGAAAGATATAAGTGAGTGAGACAGTGATAAAGAGCATTGCTGCCTTTGACTGAGGGCTCTTAGCACTTCGTGTGTGTGTGTGTGTGTGTGTGTGTGTGTGTGTGTGTGTGTGTGTGTGTGTGAGTGATTTAAACTCCAGTCTCACTGCTCTGACACATAATCAATAGAGGAGAGTCCCCTCAGAGCCCTCTTACCCCTTAACTGCTTAACTGAACTTTAAACATTTAGGTTGCGAGGATCAATGGCCCCTGCACTCTTTTTGTGCGTGTGTGTGTGTGTGTGTGTGTGTGTGTGTGTGTGGGCAGGTCCGCATGTGTGTTTAACAGGAGTGGGAGTTCCACAGTGTGTTTTGGGGTTTAAATATCCCCCATCTATTGAGGCGGGAAGGAGGGATAAAGGATGAGGGAACAGGAAAATCAATGGCAGAATGGAACCCTGCCGCTATCGAGCTGTTCCAATTAACTCTCACTGAGGAAAGGGGGATTCCAAAACATTCCCTGCCTACTCGCTCACTCCTCCTTTTCGACTGAAATTACACCACTTTTATTACCGCTTCTCACTCATCTCTCTGCCTCTGTCAGTTTTTCCATCTCTCTTTACCCCGAGGTAGCCTGTCGTTTTTTTATTCATGAAACTGTGCCTCATGTTTTTCCCCCCCGAAAACCTATTTGAAAATGTAAAACATTGTACATTTTTTGTGTTTTTGAAAAATTTATAAGGCATTTAAATATGTTCAAATGTAGCCTCTACCTTTGAAAAGGGCATCTAAATAATTCTAAATTTCTTTGACCTTATATTTGCACTTAACCGTTCATCAACATGCAGGCATAATGGTGAAGTTACTTCAAGCATTACAAAAATGATTTTGCACACATTCTAAGAATTGTTTTTACATTCTTTACTTTTACTTTTGACAGTGTGGAATTTCTCAGACTATCAGCAGTTAGAAATTCTTAAAAATTATACAACATTACTACTTTGTTGTAGCCAAATGTCAAACTGAAAAGTTAAACAAAATGTATGTGATCTTGCTTTGTAAAATATCTCCAACTGACAGACAGTGATCACCTAAAACTGAAGGACAATGAACATTGATCAGCATCACTGTAAATGTGCCATTGTTAGACAAAAGGCTGTTAAATTAGCCATTCAAATACCAATATGCATAATTCAGCTTTCTCATTCTCACCGGAGCAGCGTGCTTCGCCATCTTCGTTGTGTTTTGTGCACATTCAATGGTTGTAACTGGGCATAGTAGTAATGCAGATGCAATATACGAGAGAATAGAACATCGAAACACTGCCGAGCTACCCAAACACTAGGTATATGAGATTTTGTGTCCTACATCCACGCCCCTCTCAAAGTCAGGACAATCCCAAATTGCGTGGCTCTGCGTGTATCCTGTCTCTAACCTTGGTTTTTGACCTCCGCAAACTCTTTGTTGTAGTCCTCCAGTGTCTCTCGAAGTTTGGTGTTCTCCGTCTCAATGTCGTGCATCCTCTGGAGCTTCAGCTGCAGCTGCTGAGCCAGCTCCAACACAGGTACAGGATCTGGCAGAGACAAAACAAACCGCGTTAACACACTGCAAAGCAGATTACACAAACAAGGGCGGCGAGGTGGCGTGGGGAGCTAGGAATAACTCCATTCAAGGCCCTGTGAGAGCAAGCGTTTACCCTGGTGAAGAGTCCTTGAGCAAGGCAATGAATCTCTTGCAGCTCCAGGAGAACGGTTCTGGAGCTGACCCTGACCTTTGATCTCCCTGTGGAGAATTACTGGTTCCAGCAAGGACCACAAAATATTACAATTACTAGCAACGTTCTTGTATGCATCAGACGAGGGCTGCAACTAACGATTATTTTAATAATCGATTAATCTGTAGATTATTTTTTCGATTAATCGATGAATCGGATAAAAAAAAAAAAAGCATTAATTTACATCAACTCAATACATACATACTTGTTGTTTTAGTTAATAGTTGTGTAAAGGTAAGTAACTCAAATAGCAGATACAGACAAGACACAGAGACAGACAGACAGACAGACACGCAGAGACACACACACACACACACACACACACACACACACAAAATTATTACCATCATTGTAGTAAATGCAAGTTACGTTCATTTATACACCACACACTAATATATTTGTCAACAATAACTGATATGGGACAAAGCACATAATATATACATGACAGATTGAAAATGAATGGGCCAAAAAAGGCGAGTGAATAAAACCGTGACTTTAGTCTTGCAAACTATACCACCCGTGCTTTACTACTGTTATTAACGAGCTAACGCTAGCTTGTCATGCTAGTCAGCTGGATAACGAGTAAACGGCAGCACCAGAAGAGCTACTGGAGGGACGTTGCGTTCCTCACTTCAGAACGGAACAGAAGTAGGATAGTGTAGTGACTTCACCCTGCTGTTGAACTCTCTTCCTCCTCATCAAGGACTCCAACATGTTTACGTTTTAGGTGCTGACTCATCACTGTGGTGCGCCCGTGCCATGCCGTCTCGCTTTTGCTTATCTTGCAATTAACACGTTTTTGATTTATTTAGTGTGAAATGCTCCCACACCTTGGATGACTTAGGTCGTACTGATTTCTCTGCCTCCGCCGTGTGTTTCAGAACAACGTTACGGGTCTCTCCAGTCTCTCTCCTTATTTCCTCTACCCCCGCTCTGCTCTTTTTTCTTTCTTTCGCTCCGCGCTGCTCCGCTCCACGCTGCTCCGCTCCACGCTGCTCCGCTCCACGCTGCTCCTCTCTGCGCTCAACTCAAATTTTTTTTATCTCCGCGAGTGGCGTAATAGAATCGATAATGAAATTCGTTGCCAACTTTTTTAGTAATCCAAATTTAGCGATTTTATCGATTCTTTGTTGCAGCCCTACATCAGACTAGGGCTGGGCAATATATCGATGTTATATCGATATCGTGTTATGAGACTAGATATCGTCTCAGACTTTGGATATCGTAATATGGTAAGTGTTGTCTTTTCCTGGTTTTAAAAGGCTGCATTACAGTAAAGTGATGTCATTTTCTCAACTTACCAGACTGTTCTAGCTTTTCTATTATTTGCCTTCAACCACTTAATCATTATATTCAAATTGTTGAGGATTATTTTTCTAAAATGTAATTGTGAAAATATTTTGTTAAAGCACCAATAGTCAACCCTACAATATTGTCGCTGTGTCGTCCTTCACATAGGCCCCCCTCCAAAATCAGATTTTCTCTCCAGCTCTACATCAGACAGCTATAGGTCATAGCTTGACTATTTGCAGAACTAATACTCTAATTTGATAACGGATGATCACATACTAATACGGTCAAAAGGATATGGGAACGAATAGGTTAACAGATGCGCAAAAAGAAACTGTAGTGCAGTGACATCAAAAATGCATTCTGGTATCTTTCCACTGTATTTGTCTTAATTATTTAATTTCAATGCTATATTTGGGTTTTTATTTATTATTTGTAAATTATAAAGTTTATCGTTCATCTGTTAAATACAGTATCCTATCCTAGACATGTCTTTAAAAAAATATATAAATATACATCATTATTGGATTTTAATCATTCTGAAATATTGATATAGACCTTAAAAAAAAAAAAAAAAACACAGCATTGTAAATACTCTCTCGCACGTCACTATTCACAATTAGAAAAAGAAGAACATAACAGAGACTTAGCTTGCTACAACAACACACAGCACTGAAAGGTCATGGTTAGTTTAGCACATTCTGTTTATCCATAAAGGTTATTGAATGATACACTATCAGCCATTGTATCAACAGAGACTATTGTTGGTATATGAGATAAACTTTGGTTTTTGTATGGGGGGGGTGCTAATGTGTCAACTACTGACACAGCAATAGAACTGCTTAAGTGATGCTCATAGAAAGATACAGACAGTAGATGGGACATATTAACGACAGACATTACAGGGCTGTGATCAGTTTAAGTGTTCACTATGATGCAGCTTGAAAGAAAGAAAAAAAAAAAAAGAGAAACATGGGAGCAGACAGATGGACAAAGTGGAGCCGTAAAAAATAGGCAACGCAAAAGGTAAATAAGAGATTAAAGAAACAAGAGACAGAAGGAAGAAAGACAACTTTCTGGAGGCATTTTACCAACATCTCTGTGAACACACAGCAGGGTTAACTGTCAGTGTGATGAAGAGAGCCCTGTCAGTCAGGCCAATCACATCTGATTGGTGCTCATGGGTGGCAAACTGGTGACAGGCAGCCAAGAGACGCAGGCGACGCTCATCAGCATGCCAGCTAAAAGAGCAGTTTGCGTGCTTGTGTGTGTTTATGTGTGTGTGTTGTACAGATAAGAGGAACTGACAGCTTACAGCTGGGGGTAAGGGCTGTGTGTGTGTGTGTGTGTGTGTGTGTGTGTGTGTGTGTGTGTGTGTGTGTGTGTGTGTGTGTGTGTGTGTGTGTGTGTGTGTGTGTGTGTGTGTGTGTGTGTGTGTGTGTGTGTGTGTATATATATATATGTGTGTGTGTGTGTGTGTGTGTGTGTGTGTGTGTGTGTGTGTGTGTGTGTGTGTGTGTGTGTGTGTGTGTGTGTGTGTGTCTCTCATGTCTGACGCAGTTAGATATCTTAACTATGCTAATGAGAGATCAGCAGAGAACGATTGGGGAATTTCATGCTGATTTTGTGCTGTCAAGGTGACACACCATGCAGGGCTAAGCTGCGACACACACGCACGCACGCGCACCTTGTCACAAACACACATGTGCACACTTGCGTAGTCTCATACAAATACAAGCAAAGTACAAACAAACACTAAGGAACATAACTGTGTCCTGAATTTGGACTCCAATCTGCCGCGGCACCCTTGAAAATCAACTTTCTCTCTCTCTCTCCCTTATCAAACCTTCGTCCTTCACATAGGCCCCCCTCCAAATCAACTGTACAGCCTGTTAAAAGCAGTTTGACTTGTGGGCCACTGGTGCTGAGCACTCTCGCCAGACACCTTTAATCTAAAGCAGAGCACACTGGGCTGACTAACCAGGCCTTCAGCTGATAGAAGACAGAACAAAACACACTGTTTCCTCTTTCAAGACTGCTGCATTAGTCAGGCTGGTCTGTGTCTGTGTGCGTGTGTGCATCAGGCATTACATCATTGTCTCGCTGCAAGTTAAGAATAGCCCCGTCAGAGCTGGCGCTGACTTATTGGGAGCAGTACAATCCAAAGATATTACTGTAGGTCTATCCATGTGGGAATATGATGACCTCCTTACGCTATAGATGAACTCAACTCCTCTCTCGTTCCTACATACACGGCCCCTCCAGGGCTCCCATACAGCTGAAAATCTCCAACCAGTAGCTCTGTGGCTGTGTGTGTTCTGTAACACTCTGTGCTGCGTGTCCCTCCTCGGCCTCAGTGTGCTGAACGTGACTGCTCATGTGTGCACTTTGCAGCAGCCAATCGTGGCCGCGCTTGTCATCCATATCAGGACGCACCTTCTGTTAAGACCCTCCAAAGGCTTTACCAGTGGGGATGTGATCTCAAGGGGACATATTAAGGCATCGCACATGCCTGGATGCACAGTGGAGGAGCACCAGACGGGTGGTGTCATGCTTTTTCTCTTTCGCTGTTGGTGCTTGTCTGCATGGATAAGGGGGTCTCTCCCGGTCATGTTTTTTGGACTCAGGACGTGTCTAGACAAACACACTTACACACACCTACAAAAGGGACGCACGCAGCACAGACACGAAACGTAGTCTTACCTGGGACATCGATTATTTTCTTGTACACGTTCAAGAAGGCGGCCTCTGCTTCTTTACTTCTCTTACTCAAGGCATCGATCTGCAAGGAGAGAGGAGAAAAAGAATGGTTAATTGTCAGTTACACCACCCGACAACTGAGTGTCACATCCATACACCCCAAAGGCAGGCCCATTAATTTCACAGTAAGAGTCGTCTACATATCGGCCTATCCTCACTATGCGTAGGTATGCTGCATGCGATCGCGGTAGTCTTGACAGTGGCTGCGTTGGTGTTTCCTTCCCGTGAAATCAGTTCAGCTGTTCAGCCGATGACGGATGCATTTCGTTTGCCGCGTGCCCGCGTCAGTCTGTCCTCGAGTGTGTGTGCCCGCGTCCGTCTGTCCTTCTGTGTGTGTGTGTTCGTTTCCCCTCCAGCACGCTGACATCATTAAACAGCTGGCTCAGTCTTTCCAGCCACAGCAGGGGCAGATTATTCAGTCAGCTCTTAGCAGCAATACAGTGTGGATCCATTACTGATGCAGCCATTAACACAAGAGGGCACGGCATGCATTCCATCACCGATATTATTGAAATGGACAGCATTAGATTGGATCCATAAGAGATTAATTCTAAAAATCATACTGGAGGGAACTTTTACACCGTTGTCAATGCTGAAACATTAGGCATTAAGCTCTACTATGCTCTCTGTGTCACACTTCAATATGAGTAGCAGACAGAGTAGGCGAAACACATCTGAAATCAAGTCTAAATCGAGGGAAACAGATGCCAAATAAAGACATTCAGAGGGTGCTACTGTACTGGGCAGAGCTACAGCTGACTACTCTGGCTCACGCACTCAGACTAAACAGCCTTGTGTTTCTCTTCCAATTCCTCCAGCACATTCACTGAGAGAAAAGGAATAAAGACAAAAGCCTATATAAGTCCAAATATAAAGTCTTCACATTCCCAGCCAAGCCAGTAGTGTAGTTGATGGGTGGTTTAGGGGTTCTTGCCACTGTAAACAGAGTGGGCTACATGTAATACTGCCTGGGCTCCTATGGGAACCTAATAAATCTCTTCACATGGCTTTGATTCATCTCTAGTTTTTTAGCCGCAAAACATCTGGCCCTCAATAGGCTGGTGCCAGCACCCCTCCCTTTTTCCCCCCTTTTTATTTCTCGATGTCTTTCTCTCAGTCTCTCTCTCTCGAATTCACCCTCTTGTCACTTCCATGTTCTCTGACTCATTTTTTTCTTTCCCCTCAATCTTTTTCAGTGTCAGTCTTTCTCACATGTTTCTCTGTCACATACTCATGTCTATCTGCCATGTACAGGGCTTCTGTCTCTCTCCCCTCTAACTAACACACACACACACACACACAACTATATCTCATTCTCACATCATGCTGCATCATGTACTCTACCCTCTTCATGTGCTGTGTGATATTGAGCGATCAGGATCCTCAAATGCAAGGCCACTAATGGGAGATTACTGATGCCGAGTACTAATACCTCTCACACACCAACATCAAACCTGTTCATCAGTGTCGAAATATGTGCGCTTGTGCGTGTGTGTGTGTGTGTGTGTGCGTGTCTGTCTGTCTGTCTAAGAGTATGTGATCAGAGTACCGCAACACAACCTCATGATAAAAAAGAAACTCACACACACACTCACAAACCAACGCAAAAAATGATCTGCCGATGGCAGTGAAGGAAGCCGGCTGCGTGACTGTACAATGACTGGGCCAAGGTCAGTGGTACAGCAGCTTTATATAGCCCAACATGGGAGGCAGGAAATAGACATTTAATGTAGGACACACCCTACAGTTAGAGGCAGGTTAACTGCAGGACCAGAGCCATTAGAAGACCACCCAGGATTTGCAAATACAACCCTGCTGCTCCAAACTGCAGCTCTTTCAACCAATCCCAATGACATCTGCTATTACATGCTCCCCTGCCCCCCATCCCACACACACACACACACACACACACACACACACACACACACACACCAAGCAAAACAAATGAAGTGACACAAATGATACCTCACCAGTATCAGTAGGTTACCGATGAGAAGTGCTTGCAATTGCAAAAAGGTATCCCTGACACATCCACACACACAAACACATACGTACATACGTCAGCACCTTGTGCCACCATCACTCAGCACCGCCTCGGTCCCCTATCTAACCCGTAGTGTGTGAAGGGCATCAGGCTGACCTGCGTGTGTGTGTGCGTGCATGTGTGTGTGTGGCCCCAGTGGAGTCTGATAAGGGGAGGCTATGGGAAGCAAAGACTGAAGCCTTGGATAATGGAAAAGCTTATCTGATCGATGGACCAACAAGGAACACTGAGCATGCAACATACACACACAACCACACGTACACACACACATAACCAGTTTACCAAACTGAGGCCTTGTGGAAGCAGTACTGTTATTGGTAATAATTATGACCTGAGGGAAACCACCTTTCAATGACAAAGATTAAACAGAGTATCAAGACCTCCAAGTTCCTGGGATAAAACTTTATATTGTTCTGTCTGGGTTCCACATTCACTTAGTAAAGATTCAAGCTCAGAGGGCAAAATGCTTCAGGATGAGTTACTGTGGGACTTCAACAGGAAGACCCTTTCGTTTCTGGTGCTGTCTTGTCCTTGATCAAAGCACGGAGGGGTAAGCAAACAAAGCCAGGCTAAAATTACACATTCTCAGAGCTACTCATGTTGTGGCATGCAAGCGCGCAAAATAGTTGACTGATTGATGGGCTGCTCCAAGACTGGCGCGGGTGTACAGCATTATCTCAATAATCATAAGATAATGTCTTTCTCAGTTCCGCGACCACCCACTATGTGTCTCAGCGTGTTCTGGTGTGCACACCGTCGAGGTGTGTCAACATGAGGACGGTGGAAACAGCTGACAAAGCCACAATTATACTGCTGCCATTTCTATTCTCTAAATAGACTGTGGATCATCAGCAGAACATGGTGGGACCACTATAAATTACAGCATTTTTACGTAACCACTGGCTGTGGTTGCTGCTCTAACACAAGAATATGGAAACTAACCCAGTGTTAAACTGTAATATTATATGGCCAGTAGCAAATCAGCCCTGTCACTATCTATTGAGATGATTTCGTTTGCGTGCGTGTGACCGTGTGTGTGTGCGCGCGCGCTAGAGAAGAGATACTGTTGGGCTGAATGTCCACCCACTCCAACCCCCAAGAACGCCCCAGTCTAAACCAGCCGCTTCCACTCCTACCCTCTGACTTTCACATATGGGAGTGAACTGGAAATGCATGGCTGCCAGAAAGGAGGAGTCATGATGGAAATAGGCCAAAATGATGGAGGAGGAGATAGAAGGGAACAGTGGGAGTATGATATAGCACATACACACCAACGTCACCTCTTATTGGTCAAGGTACACGGAAACCTAGGGCGCAACATTAAATTGAAAGTAAATACATTAGCCACAATGACCACAAATGGCACATGATTCACCAGATCAACAAATAACCCCACCAAATCATGCAGACAAACAAAGTCTGAGGAAATGGCATTCGGTGAGTTGTGACTGGCTAGAGCCGGGATTTTGTGGTGCCTTTTTTTTTTTTTTTGCAGGATGCAATTTAAACACACCCTTGGGCTACAGGACTTCATGAATAGGACAGAAAATCAAGAGCAGAGCAGAGCGAAGAAAAGAGGGAGAGGAAAGAGGGGAAATGAGATAGTGGCAAGAGAAAGAACAGGAGATGGCAGAGAGAAGAGAAAAGAGCACAGAGAGGGAGCAAGACCAGTCAACGAATGTCAAACGTGCTTTATAAAATCCACTGTTTGAATGCTGTGCTTGAGCATGTGAGTCTATCACTGTGTCAATATAAATTCCCAATAACACACTCACCTCTCCTTGGAAGCTCTTGAGCAAAGGGGCAACCTGTTTCCGGAAATCCTAAAAGATAAAAGAGAAGAGGAGGTAAGCAGGTCTCGAAAAATAAGATAATCAACGGATCAATTGTTGTTATAAAATAACAGAATTACAGAAACGTGTGGCAGGGATGTTCAGAAGCTGTGAAAACCGACTGAGTTTTATTCTAGCAGACCACGTTGTGATCAAATAAGTCGCTCATTGAAATCAAGTAGCGACCATTCTTGCCACTGCCGATGAATAATGAGGGACGCGTGAGCGAGCGATGAACATGATTGTATGGAGGAGGCCAGGTTTGTACCCCGAGGTACTCTGGCGGACTGCGTTTCTCATGAGAACAGGTGCAGCACCACCTGGGCCACCCAGAGGCACCACTAGTGCGTGTGAGACAGAGACTGAATGAGCTCCAGAATAGGACTATAGACTACAGTTAATGCAAATGGTCTCCGCGCACCAACTTTTTACTATAAAGCAAATGCTTTCCATCCCGCAAGTCCCATTGCATGACTTTCCAGTACGAGTGAGCGGTTTCAGATTAGATAGCCAGTAGAGTATGTATCAGGGGAACATGCAAATCACCATGCTGTTAGCTGAGCCTATATCCTGACAAACTGAACTGGAGCGTACGGTAAAAAGCATGGCAGAATAGGACATTCTGTACAGGAACATTTGATTTGCACAGTTTGTGGACACGCACGCATACTCACAAAACGGCCTAATGAAGATGTGAAGTAGGGCACTGACAGATGTGTGCTCGGGAGACTCCGCGCCTTTTTAGAAACCTCCGCCTAAAAGCCTAACTGATGCTGCAGGGAGCGTGCATCCCACACTGATCAGGGGACCAGTGTCTGGGGCTGGGCAAATCCCAGGTTGGTCCAGACAGGCCGCTTGTCTGGGGCTGAGGACAGGTCATGACCTCGGTGACCCTGCCCCATTGTTACCTCATCAGGGGTCGTTGTGGCTGTTTGTCTGGGCCAATTCAATATTCCCCTGCTGGGGATAATGACCTCCACCCTGCCCCCACCTCCCTGCTCTGGCTCTCCCCTTCTCACACACACACACACACACACACACACACACACACACACACACACACACACACACACACACACACACACACACACACACACACACACACACACCCACACACACACACACAACACACACACACACACACACACACACACACACACACACAAGAATGGTGTGGCAGTTTCATCATTTGCATTAGATTTTGATGATATCCTAATTTATTTTTTTCCTTTCATAGATGACCTTCACTACTCCTGTTTTGGAATGATACAATTTTGTTTTTATCTTATTTTGATTCACTTTAGGTTCCATTGTTTTGTCAGAGTCAAACACAATGTGCTCAAACATTTGTATTTGTGTAAATTAGCGTATAAGACCTTTTTCCATTTCACTATTTTACACTTACAGTGTGCTATTATCACAGTGGCTTCAAAATCATGTCAATATTTATGACCAAAAAAGGGAACCTTTGTATAACCTAATGCAGTCTCGTCTAGTCGTCCTGCAATAATTACTACTTTTGTACATATAACGTTAAACTTCTATTGAGACAGCGACTGCATGACGAGCCACCTCAACACTACCCTAATAGTTTGAAGATGCTAATCTAATTGAATTTTAAGGCAGAGTTACTCAAATTCCTGATGTATATTTTTAGACGGTTATCCGCTCTCATCTTATGTTTGTGGTCTAAGTTGTGACTAAACACTGCAGTTTGACAAGCTTGTGCACACACTCTCAGGAACACACACCGAACCCACAAAAACAAACACATTCAAATAACATGCAGAGGTGAGCCACTGCTTTTGCTGAACACCCTAGCTCTGAGCCCCTTTGGTCCACTCTCTAGTGCTCCGCCCCTGCCCCCTCCACTTCCAAAGATTTATGACCATATAACATAACAATGCACACAGACACCATGGTCAATCTTTTTTTTTTTTTTGTGCTGTGTGTGTGTGTGTGTGTGTGTGTGTGTGTGTGTGTGTGTGTGTGTGTGTGTGTGTGTGTGTGTGTGTGTGTGTGTGTGTGTGTATAGTGAGGGGAGTGGAGGGGGCCAGGCAGCAGGAGATGGATGGCTGGTGTGTGAGCTGCCGGCAGACAGCAGACAGGCCAGCCCGAGGAATCCTCCAGGGAGTATGGAACTCCCATTCGCTGTCTGTCTGCCCTGCAGCTAAACACAAATGTGAGTATGTGCATGCGTGCACACACACATACAAGCACACACAAAGTTGTTTTACTACCACTGCCTCTGGCTAGCAATCTTTTGGACATTTTACAACCATCCCCACCCTTGCCTTTATAACAGTGTGGTAAAGGAATCTTGACTAACTAAAAGGAAATTAAGAACTGGATGAATAATTCAGGCAACTTAGGAAGCACAGTGAGATGTAGTCTCAAAAAAAAAAAAAAAAAAAAAAAAATTCAACAGTGTGTCAGTCCTAATGAATTATGAAAACTTTGTTTTCACGCTGCATTTCTTTGCACTACTTTTAAAATGCTACAAAAGCCTTTGTGTGTGTGTGTGTGTTATTATGCAGTCCATGAGTGCAGTTCACGCCAAGTACAGCTCAGCAGACTAGACACAGTCAACGTGGGCCGGTCTCCTGGTTGTTGAATAATGGATCAGAGACGGACTCCCGCTCAGCCTAATGCAGTCTGATCTGATGTGACTGTGATCTCCGCTGACTGGTGCAAACCACAGAGAGCTGACAGCCCGCTCTATAGGCTGGTCAACCACACACACACACACACACACACACACACACACACACACACACACACACACACACACACACACACACACACACACACACACACACACACACACACACACACACACACACACACACACACACACACACACAGAGAGAGAGAGAGAGACAGGAAACACAGCTTCGCGAATGCACACAAGACGATTGGGGAATTTGTAATCAAGCGAAGGCCATCACACGTTACGAACTAGCCTTTTTGGTAGGCAGCCTTGATGCTCATACACCTCCAAAAACGCAGGGAGTTTCAGTGCTGATTCCTATTGAGCCTGTTACAGCCCTGTAATGAATCCTGTCGCTCGTCTGGCCTGGCTCAGATTCCTCCTCCACATACCAGGGAGATGCCAGGGGCCACACAGACGCCAGAGGAGCCTTCCTAAATCACAGCCTTGTTACACTGATGAATGTGTGTGTCCTGTTCTGTGATCTAGGCTATCTGCCTCTGTGCGTTTGTGTGTGCGCCTCTGCTTCTCTGCATGTTTTCTTTGTGTGTGTATCTCCACCTCTGTGTACGTGTGTGCATGTGTGCGTGGTGGTGGTGGGGGGTGGGAGGTGTGTGTGTGTGTGTGTGTGTGTGTGTGTGTGTGTGTGTGTGTCTGCCTCGCCTCCTGTGTGTTGCTAGTTATACGGTTACACTTGAAAGTGAGATTAGAGATGAATGTGTAGGGTAAAGTGAAATTAGCATCTTCTGTTTGCAGGTACAGTTTCCTCTGGTGTATATTTCTCTACGCCGGGTGGGCTACAAGCTCAAGTCAATAGTCCCAATCCTCATCCTGTGGTAACTATAATAGGCCTACTGTCAACTCCACCGAGAGTTGACAATTTTCTATCCACAGTCTACTCCATTCATACATAATTCATACTACCATCAATAATTCACCATGGTGACATTACCAATAATAACACAACAATACTTTGTTTTCACTGTGTGGTTTAAAAATGCGTTGCCTTGGTAACAGAGATGAAACAAATATTCCCAGGAGGAGTGACGGGAACACAGGAACAGGACAGAATTCCCTCCTGATCCCACTTAGTAGTGTTGTCACACTCTCTTTCTCTCCCTCATGCTCTGCGTCTCTCTCTCTCTCCCTCATTCTCTCTCCTCCCTCATTCTCTCTCTCTCTCTCATTTTTTTTCTCTCTCTCTCATTCTCTCTCTCTCTCTCACACACACACACACTCTCTCTCTCTCTTTCTGCACGCATAAAAAACTAGGTCAGATAATATAAACTCCTGAGGGGTTTTCTGTTTTGTCTCTTTAGGATTTCTGGGAAACTAATGGAGAGACTATTTTTGGGAGCCAAACCCGCATCTCTGTGCCTTCTACTCCTCCCCTGCTTTCTCAGTAAATAATCACCGCTACATTTATGAAGAGGAGAAGAGACACAGAGAAACACAGGAGGCAAACCATGATTGTCAAAAGAATCGCAGGAGAAATGCGCGGCTGTGTGTTGGTGCGTGTCGGTGAATATCTGATTTTCTCACCTCTGGTGTGCTCTTCTTGAACTCGCGGCTCAGGTCAATTAGTTTCTTCCTGGACTGTTCACTTTCGTCCTGTCTGTTGGCAAGCTGTGTGGCGGTGGCGTCTAGTTCTTTCTGCAACACAAAACACACAACTCTTTTACTTGGCTAAGAAGAGACCGGCACATTTGATCATTACTCATATTGTCTTTCGTTATAATCAGCACAATTGTCATTCAGAATAACAAGACAGAAGCCGTTTTTCTGACGAGACAGCAGACTCCTTGACCCATCTGGCGTGCTGCAGACTACCCATCCGGCTTCAGCTGAACTTGGCCAATATGTTGCAGCAGCAGAGAGCAGAACCACAAAACCAATGTCCCGCCAAGCGAAACCCCCGTCTACGCTGGTAGTTTGATCTGATACCAGCGCAAGCAGTTTCTGGAGCCATTCAGCCTGTCAGTCAATCAGTTACCACTGTGTCGGGCATAACAGTTTCTGTAGCAATTGACTACTACTACTACTACTCTGCACACAGATCACAACAATTATTGACTGTCTGCACCAGACAAGCCCTCCTCCCCACAGAACGACGACAACAGCACAATTATCAACAACAGCAGTGTTGTCAAGACTAAGGCAGGGCCTGCCTTTATCCACATCCATTTTGCATTGTTATTAATAGCTATTTATGGGACTTGTTCCAGATGATGGGCCCAGTGCTGACATTTACAAGACGTTCAGGCCTTGTAAAGATTGTATCTCTCTCTGCTGAGTGTTGCTGGATTATGTTTCTGTTGGATTTTTGCCTCCCGTCATGCTCACTTCTTCTCTCCCCCCCCCTCATTTTTCCATACGCTCTACAGATCATTCACTCATTCAACCAGCAGTACCTTCTTCTCTGTTTAAATCTCTCTCTTCTGCCTTTACTCCACCTCCCCCTTTTCTTCTGCCCCCTCCCATCCTTCCTCCTGTGAGGCCGCCCACCCCTGAGAGTGATTAAACGCTGCTGAAGGGCCGTTATGCTAACTAACACACTAATCATTTAATACACACATTACCACAGGGGCCCTTGTGGCTCAGTCTGCTGACAAGGTCCCAAAACACACTCACGAACACATGCCCACCTCCTCACATCGCCCACACCCCCAACACACACACAAGAAAATACAACCATCTAAAGAAATAGTGTGATCAAGTACTAATTAGGAGATTTTTCCCCCCATCAGCATTAACTTGAATTCCCTGACCAGCCGTGATCTCGTTTTATCCACAAACCGTAAAAAAAATATAAAACAAATGTTGGTAGACGGTCCTCTGCAATGGATTTTACGCAGTAGCACAGGACGTTTGAAGAAAAAAAACAAAAAAAACTGCTCACTTGCTCACATGCCATCTTGCTCTCGCTGCCCATGGAGCAGTTGATGTAGCAGCCTGTCTGCCCATGGCCATGGAGCAGCTGCACTATCTGTTAGTGAATCCGAGCGTGCGCAGGAGCTTGTGCAACGCTTGATGAAAGGAGGAACCTTATCATTTTTAATCATGTTAAATTAATTGTCAAAATGAATGCTCTAGTTCATGAATAGAGGTGTAATTATTATATTGGTGAAGATTAGCTACAGGAACAAGAATATAAGGCCCAGTTGGTTCGAGGTACTAACATCAAATTTGGCATATTTTACCGGTAATCACAATTTGATGTATGAGGCCTTCAGGCTAATACATCTTAAATTATTTAAAAATACGAACTCATTGAAACACTTCACTTTAAAGCCTGATCAGAAGTCAGACGGCATAGGCAGCAATCACAACAATTTTAGGTATATCCCAAAAGCGAAGAGATAATGGCGTTCAAGCTGTGCCCTTAAACTAGGAATTAATTTCAAAAATATAGAGTACATAATCTAAATCACTACGGAAGTAAAATACCATGGGTGACCGATTAGTATGGGTTCTTGATTATGAAGCAAGAGTGTGTGTGTGTGTGTGTGTGTGTGTGTGTGTGTGTGTCACCTTTAAGTGAATCAACTTGAAATATAGCATTTGGGAAAGTTTGGTTTGCATTACATTATCTGCACCATCTAAAAATCATCACTGCCTCTATAACACTGGCTCTCTAATCTCAGCTATGGGTTTATAGATATAACTACATAACCTTCATACTACATGACAACGCTATTACATTATACACTATTGTTGTGGTGTTCTAGTCTTTTTAATGACAGTAGGAAATGTACAGCTCATGTTGTTGCTTGTTGAGTTGAAATAAATAACCTTGTAAACAACACCATGTTAAATTTACCAGACTGCTCTTTGATATGCAAATTAGGCATAGTCCATGAAAACTGCAGGTGAATGTGTTTTCAACTAGTTTTCCAAAAGTCAAAAAAGAAATTCACCACAATAATGATTTCATATCATTGAATTAGGGTGTTCTGTTTCAGAACAAAACTGTAATAACCACAGTCCTCCACTAGGGCTCGGCTTTAGGAGGTCATGTGCCAATGCCCGACGCCCTTGATTCTGTCCAATCCCTTTCCAAAACCCTGCACATATCCCAATGTGTTACCAAATCCCCATTCCAAAAGAAATTCTCACTACTAAGCTAAATAAACACATCACACATGAAAGAGGATTGATTCAATGCCAAGTGGGCAAGTAATTATGGGCATGGTCTCGGTTTAAAAAGAAATAAATAAAAAAATTAAATAAAAAAGGACCCTCAGACTCAGTCAGGTTTTGACTAGGCAGCAAACTCTCTGCCCACATCAGCAGACACGGGCAGACTTTACACTCATCTTGCTGATAGAGCGTAACATCCAAAAGTCCCTGCTGCCTACCCTTGTTCACACACACACACACACACACACACACACACACACACACACACACACACACACACACACACACACACACACACACACACACACACACACACACACACACACACACACACACACACACACACACACACACACACACACACACACACACACACACACACACACACACACACAATCTTACTGACCATTAGGGGGCCGATACTATTCCCATATTAAACAACATAGAAGCATGATAGGTTGTCGTATTAATGTACCTTAAGTGAAATACTGAACAAATGTGTTTGGGTTTTTGCTCTACTGAAGGCTGTTTTCGTAGAATCTGGGTTCTTAGCAAAATAAAACTGGTCTGAATTGTGGTCAGTTTACATATTACAAAAAGGTGCAGACTCCTGTCCTTTTTCTCCTCATACCTTTGTTCTTTGTTTTGACCAACTATAAAATGGCACATTTGAGTTTTTACAGTTTTTCTTTGATAAAAGCAAACTTACAAAGTGTTTACACAGGCCTTTTACCTATGCAACATTTTAGCCAAATGTGTTAATAAAAAGTGTTAAACTGACTCCGTTTCCTCTGGAACTGGTTTCAGAAACATTTACATAGGAAAAACAGATGCAACTTCCCCACAAGGTGATATTCTCAAGCTCATAACAATGTGTGGGAATACCGTTGTACCATTAAAACTGGTTCATATTTAGGCTACTCTAACATGAGATTGGAGAATGTCATTATGGATAACCTGTTTGAATTCTTTGCAGGGAGGACTGTCAGTGCCCAATCGGTCCAGCTACCTGATCCTTGCTAGCACCCACATGACAGTTTATATTACTGCCGTGACTAAAGATAGCTGATAGCTACATTAATAAATGGCTAAATAGAAAGATGAAGACCTTTCATTTTTATAATGACTGAAAAGGTGACATCTGTCACTAGCCATCAAAAGTCATGCCAGTGGACACACACTGCAATTCTGTGTGCAGACTAAGCTAAAAGGAATGGGTAGAGCCTTAGTATGTTTGAGTTTGAAAGACGTCAGCAGTGCAAACATGGCTTGTAAAATATTGGCAAACTGTTTCAGAATCAAACTAAAAAATTCATCTCAAAACATCCCTAATTCGGGAGATAGACATGAACTAGCTAGGTTGCCGTTTTAACTAAATTTCCAACTAGGTGTCATATGTTTTTTTTTGATTAAGCAGCATCCACCAGCAGTGAGTACATTCAGCTATTCTGTTGGCTTCATCTAGCTCCGAACCTTTGGAGGGGGATACTGTAGAGGCTGCTCTACAGGGGCTCTGCCATCTGGCACACCGAAGGGATTTTCTTTCTATCATGTTTGACATCAATGATTGACATCATGCTAGTTTGATAAACCTCACAAATTAACATGTTAGACAAGGAGCCAAGACGTGAAGAAACAAACAAAATCTAACATGCAAATTAAGAGAGTCTATATTTCACAATACATGACTAATGTAACACAAAATATAATTAATTGCAGAGGCAAAGTGCAAATACCAGCACTCGTCCTGGTGCTTCAATGTAATGCCTGCAGTGCACCACAGAGCACCAAACCTCATGCATGAAACACTTGCTTACTCTGTGCTTGGGCCTTTAGGCTCGGTCTCTGAGGTCAACACTTCTTAGCTCTCCTTGGCCTGACTTTGAAATGGTTCACTTTTTAAATCTGAAAACTGTTCAAATTTACTGGTGAATTAATTCATTTAACCATTTCACATTAACTCCGGCGCTATTTTTAAACCTGGCTATGGCTGGGTAGGACTGCGCTGTCTAGTTTAGCAGAGGATGGAATATGGTTTGTGCAGGGGAGCATTAAGTGGGCTGTAATGTCTGTGTGATTGCTGTAACAGCCCTGCTTGGCTTGGCTGGACTGGCCCACAGCAGCAGTCCCTGTCCTGGTTCATTTGGTCGTCTGGTCAGCTGTAAAGACGATTGGAACAGATTGCCAACACTCCCTAGAGAGACTTCAACACCGACTTGGCCAAGAAGCCTCCCGCACACTGCTCCACACGCGTGTGCTCTCACATGAATGCACAGACAGGCCGCTGCAGTAACTTGGGGAGCCCAGTCTTTCCACATTCTTTTGAACTCGGTTTTAAAAAGAGGAAGTCTGCTAACATGTTTGCCCAGTGAAATTTGGCATGGTGAGCTGTGTTCGCTGCTAGGAGGGGAGGTTGGGCCAAACGGAAATTACTATCTCTCCATCCTACAACTGTGGTAATAATACTAATCGCCGATAACAGTCACGGGTAAACAAATCGTATTGGTATCGGCCATCCGACCCAAGGTGTATGTGTGTGTGTTCATCTCTCCTAATGAAATTCCTTCCACTCATCTGCAGGCAGAGAGAGGCCTTCTATCTGACTAATTTGGTCTAATTACTCTAATGAGCCACAGGTGATGATACAGTGAGACTGATTAATTAAATGGGAGGCACCAATCAGGCATGTCTGATTATGCCAATCATATCGACTACTGACTAAATGAGATAACAGGAGACAGACGCACTTTAATTGAGGTATCAAAACTTCATGGAATTCCTTATCCCCTCACGCTCTGACGATGCCGAGACAGATAGACTGGTGGAATGACAACACGGTTATTGTTATGTACACAGTATGAAGTCAATCTGCAGCTGCCGTCTGTGCTACCACGGTGACCAGCAGTGCACACAGAGGAGGGAATACCACACAAGGATTTGCTTCAGATCTCATTCTCTGTGGAATTATTGGGACTGTAACGGCTAGAGACGCTCTGTTTACACCTAGTCTGCAGTCACACATGCCAAGTAGTCTGCCACCACTCCTTTAGTCCAAACACAATGTAGGTTAACTGCTCCACATTCGCTGCATGTTTTACACATTAATCTAATGGAGTACCACTGTTGAATTCACGCCAGGCGTAGAAAGAGACAAAAATACGTTCACTTCTTCTCAGTCAACACTAACACCATGTTAGTCACAGTACGGGATAAGCTAATATTTTAAAGTTAAACCTTTGTGTGTGTGTACACAGCCATTTTACAGCCTCTGTACTTGGCAACATGACACATAGATGTTTAAGAGATGAAGTTTTCTGTCCTGCCAGTGAAGTCGCTAATCTTTTCCTTTTATCTCTGACATGTCTGAGGCTGTTATGTGGTTATGATAGTAAACAGTAAAAGGCGTCTGGAAAGATGTCTTATCTGAAATCTACGAGGCCTACCTCTGAAACTCCCCCTCCACCCCCCCCTCACAGCGTTCCACGTCCTATGCGGCTGACTGTTCTGTATGCCAAACTTACTGTGTGGGGGTAAAGTTGTGGGGTGGCAGCTCAGTCAGGAGCGACAGCCACACTTGCTGCTACAACGACACGGTACATGATCACAGATCACAGGCACGCCCCCTCAAAACACAGCACAACAGCGGCACAGATAAGAGACTGCAATCCGGGCTGCCTGGCTGCCTTCCTACCTTTGACATAGCAGGGTGCAGAACTTTAAATGGGCCAGCAGACGCCGTTTTCACAAACCACACAGGGTTTGAAGACGCAAGTCCTATCCTCCTGAATCTCTGTTTTTGCTTTTCCTCTCACCCATTGGAGTAAAAGCCACAAAGTTTTCTTAACTGCAAGTTAACACAATAGTTTCACTATGACAACTGAGTTATAAACACTTTGTGTGCTTGTGTTTCTGCAACTGTGTGTACATCAATGTTTGTGTGCAGAGCGGTTGGGGGCGGGGGGGGGTCAGCCTACCACTCTCCACAGTCTAACAAGACGCTTGTGGTCCCTGAGCGTTTTGCTCCTTTTTTTGAACACAGATCCATATCTACCAACAGCACAGGAGCTGTCAAGACTCACCTCACCGACGCTGACGCAAGCCTAGATCAAAAACAGGCTTTTTACACCGCAGCCTCGTTTGTATTGATCCATGTTTCTCTGCTGAGAGACTGGTTGTTGTTTTATCTCCCAAACATCCAAGCCTTAACTCTCCTGAAGCTTACTGAGAGCTAGTCATTATTTTGCCCGACCTATTGTCTGACAAGGGGCTTCAGAGGCCAGGCCTGAGCCTAAATACAAAATATAATGAGACTAAGATAGTTTCTGGCGTGGAGGAAGTGCAGCTCACTTGGTCTCATTTTGCAGAGTTCGGATTTAGCTGGAGGCCTGTGTCACAAAAGGGTGAGTGGTGTGGAGGGTGCAATGGGAGGAGAGGGGTATGGCTATATGCTAGGGTGTAATGCATTGGTGAAAGGGCAAGATTTTTCATCCCTGCGTTTACAGGGTGGAACGGCTAGGATATTGAGATCTGCGATAGGATCAGAGGGTAGTGAGCTGTTTCAGCTACGATAAAGGCCACGCATTACAAACACAGCAAAGATAGAGAGAGAACCAGAGAGGGAGAGAGAGAGAGAGAGGGTGGGAGAGAGTATCACACCTCTCATCCCTGAATTAATGCCTCCTTTCTACCAGGAAGCCATTCTGTGCCAGTGAGAGGAGATTGGGGAGGGGATGAGTGCACAGATACGGACTAAAAAATGGAAACTGCGATCATGGAGAGGGGCGAAAGGGATTAATCAAGTCTGGGAGAAGAGTGGGGCTCTCCAGGCCCTGTAGCACATATGCAAGCCGGGGTCCCAAGGACTCTGGCAAGCAATTGAAATCGCCGCCATTAGTTTTTATGACATCAAATGCGCATGTACGCAACTATGGGTGGATAACGACAGGGTCACAGGTGCAGGCTAGCAATGTTGTAGACATCCACTCATCATCCTACACTCATAGGCGAGCTGGTCTTTTTGGCCTAGCAAGTCTATGACCCTGAGCAATGGAGTAGTGTTCAAAGTTATTCTAATTTAGTTAAGATTTGATCTGTTCTCAATTCGTTAGCCCATTTGATTTGTTGTAATTCACTTAGATGTCCATTTAAGGACTACAAGCAGCTTCATGCTATTGGCACAGTGACGGTACAGTGAAAAAGGTCTGAATCACTCTCATGTGCCTCTGGTACATTAAATACCCGCTCTGCATGATGCCCTTTTTCACATTTTAATTTAGCCTCGTCTATCGGTTGTATCTAGTAATTTTCTAGACGCCTGATGATGACACATCAGCAGGAGTTGTGCCACAGCCTATAAAAGCAGCATGTTGACTTCTATGCATTAATCAAAAGCATGTATGAAAATGCCCCATTAGGTTAGATATATCTGGAGTCTTTAATGTGTCCAACACATGCCGTCACTATTTTCTAGGATGGCCTATCTTTTTGACTGAGTTTGACACCCATGGTCTGTACGATCAACGTCAACAGAGCACGTCCTGGGGCTAAGTCTTACTCAGCCTTTATGAGCGCCGAGCTTGCACGGCTTTTGAGAGGAAAAGGCCGAGAAACACAGTGAGAAAGAGAGAATGAGCATAGCTAATCCTTACAGTAATGACAGAATAATTAGCTTGCATTAGGCTATGTAATGGGTTGTAATTATATCATTTATTCTGTGTTGAGAGAATGTGATATAAAGCCTACACAATGAAGGAAGAGGAATTGAGCTCAGTGGGAAGTAGGATGGAGCATGTGTAAGAGCTCAGGCTCTTTCTATTGATTGATACAAACATCAAACAAACCACTAGAGTAATGGGAGGAGTGAAGGACAGCTAAAAGCTATTTGGAGCCTCCACTGCATAAAAGACTTGACCTGTTCCACACAGCCTACATATCAAAACCATCAAACAGCAATCAATAGACCAAAGCGGTCAACTCAACAAACCGTCACCCTACTAAAACATCAAACCCCCGGCCCAAGCGTCAGATGATAGGCTACACTCAGCTTATCCATTACCATCAGATAAAGAGGAGATAAAACACACAGCCCTAATCCTTTCATGTGTCGTGACAGCCACAGCAGCCTCCAAGGCATTCCTTCAGTCTGGCTCTCAAATAGTTTTATGGCGGAAGGCAGCCATTCAGTCAGCCAGCCAGCCAGCCAGTCAGGGCTGTTCTGGTCTGTTTGTCTTATTTCACAGTTTACACGCTGTTTTATAGGTAGTTATTATGGTCACCATGGTGATGCCATACGTTTTTATGGTCTTTTGGTCTGAGGGCAGAGAGTGTAATAAACGAAAAAACACACACACACATGAAAACAAAGACTCACAAAACACGCTCCTGCTGTGGAAAGGTCTCCTGTCCCTCCCTTCCTCCCTCCCTCACTCACTCTTTATCAGTCTCACCAAATACCTATCTCCCTACTTTCTGCTTCATGTGAAACATGGATAGGCTAACGTACAATTGTCCTCTCTCATTCCACATCTGGAGCTGATCAGAGGGCCTCCTGGAAGTTGAGGCCTCTGGGCCTATTAATAACCATACCGCTGAACTCAGGGTCAAACAGCAGTCAGCGGATGAGCTTGTGTCTACTAAACACATATTCCCTTCCCCCTTCCCCCATCCTCAAGAGGACAACTCTCACTTTAAAAAAAATAAAATAAAATGAGACAGCAGGCTACAGAGTTTAGCAGTGTATCCAGTTTTATGCTTTTCAATTGGGGGCATACACCATACAGAGACCCCTACAACCCGAGCGGGAGCTCACTAATTATTCACAAATAAGTCTACAGTTTGAAACTTCTGACCTCGCACTTGGTCATCGTTTAAAAATAAAACAAATACATAAGCATAGGAAAACAGCCTGGGCTAATTGTGAGATAATTTTCTCCCTTCTTGAGTTGTTTATTTTCTTCTTCTTTCCACATGCGAACAAGTTCAAGTTCAAGGAGGCTAGACCTGTTAAAGACTAGACAGATGGTAAAGCCATCATCTGTTAGCTCTAAAAGGTTAGACCAGTCAGACAGCCCAGGTCATCCTGAGGTCTACAGGGTCATACCACCTCTGAACCCTGGCTCCAGTCTGACAGCTGCTCAGGTCAAATGCCAGGGAGAGGTCAAGGTATCGTCTGAGGACGTCCAAATGAATTTAACAGATATAGGACTGTCTCATTTGTATGGAATTTCCCAGGTTTTGGTACAGACACACACACAAAAGTCACGGACCAGTCCTACTTTTCTTAATCTTTCATTAGGCAAAGCCTGTGCAGTAATAATAGCAGGGTGCTAATAGTTAAAAAAAGTAATCTTATCCCCACAACAATTTAAATTTGTATATCTAGCATTACAACGATTTTGGTTCACCACACCTGAATAAGTCGATTTCGCCTCAAAAACTGAAAATAAACATAAGTGGTCAGTGCGTACACTTCCTCAACTGACTCTACAAAGTAAAACTAATGCAGCGAATGTCTTACTGAATGCAGAGAACAATTTGCTAAGCATAAACCACCCCCATCCAACACACATGCACCTGTGAATACAGGGGTAGTTGAATCATCATAATCGGTGGTAGTTTTCTGCTGAGCCCAGCCAGCAGTCTGTGTTATTTTTAGAGGGCTGACACAGAAGCAAGCCGTCCATTTACTCTGTGAGCTGGCAGCAGGACCATCACAGCTCTGGTTGCTTTCAAACTACCAAAATGGGAATGAGCTCAACATAAACACTGCAAAGGTGTGGACACTTACAGAAACGAAATTAGCTCAGATTCAGAGCCATTACAATTCCATTACTTTGACATTAGGCTCCTTATAACACAAGGTGGTGTATGTATGATATTGCCAAATCCACACACATTAAAGAAGCAAACCTCTCATCATATTATAGCTGTGATGATACATGCATACATTTACAGAGGAAAAACAGAACTACTATATTAACACAGTGAGTCAATAGGACAAATTTAAACACACCGGCAACCGAGCAATAGTAGAAAGACATGTGAAAGTTTGTTCCATCCCTTATTTCAAAGCTAAGTAAGGGGATTAAACAATAAACAGCTCGCCTTTGCGTTATTCACACGAAACCCTAATTTGTAGGATAATAAAAATTCCTGTGGTAGCAAATCACAAACTCCTGGATGGACTAAACACAAGACAAAAGCGAAAATGGAGAAAGAATTTGGAGGGAGAACTGAGGCTAAAGGTTGAAGGCTGTTCCCCTCTGATGTGACTGATGGGCTGAGCCTGAAGGCCAGCTATGGATCTAGCAACTGAAGCCATGATTGACATTAAAAATTACACAGAGTGAGCTATTAGCAGATAGCAGGCCATATCATAATTCAATCCCTACACCATCAAAGTGCACCAATATCATAATTCAATGCCAAAAACCATTAGCCTGCAGCACACCAATATCATAATTCAATCCTGAGGCCATCAGCCCTTGCCAATATCATAATTCAATACTTGGACCATTAGGACACACCAATAGGCCTATTAGAATTCAATACCTATGGCCAATGATCTAACAGGACACTGATACTGGAGTCATGGGTTGACATGGGATGAGGTCTGTGCACATCAGGCCTTATTTAGACCCAGCTTCCTTGATAACAGTGAGATAAACAACACTAAAATTAGGTAGGGCAAGTGGTTCACCAATAGCTTGGCTACACCAGAAGCTGAAGGCCACAGAGTGTTTGCTGCAGAAACACATTTCGACAAGGCTTATGCTGAGGGACATGTTTGTTGAACAAAATGAAACTCTGCATTAGCTTCAAATTCAGCAGTGGGCTCAGCCAAACTCGTCAAAACCGTTTCAAACACTAGCCCTCAGTGTGCGACCGTCTGCAGTTGGTCTAAATTATCACATTGTGGTACCTTGTGGAAATGGGACTCCATTTCGTTTTCTGGTCCATTGCCTCTGTTTATATTTCCACGTTAACATCTTGTTTAGCGCCTCAAAAATACTGCAAATCTCATCCAGGCTCGGCTTGCTGGGTCATCAGAAATCTGCACCTTAACCAATCAAATGGTTTTTAACAGCTCATATTTCCTCGGCTGCTTTAAGTCAATTTTTGACCAGAGTTGTCATTATTCAAAGTTATTCTCACCACACATTTCTTAGGTTTCCTCACTTAACTCGAAACCTCATGTAGCGTTTAAAATGACTCTGGAGAATGGAAAAATACAGGAAAGAATGATTACTGAAAAATTTAAGAAATTACTCGAATGACAGAACATTTAATCAGCAACTATTTTGACAATTGATTAACTATTTTTCTAGTAAAAATGCCAAACAGTGGGCGCCCGGATAGCTCAGTTGGTAGAGCGGGCGCCCATATATAGAGGTTTAGTCCTCGACGCAGCAGGCCTGGGTTCCTCTCTCTCTCTCTCTCTCTCTCTCTCTCTCTCTCTCTCTCTCTCTCTCTCTCTCTCTCTCTCTCTCTCTCTCTCTCTCTCTCTCTCTCTCTTCTCTCTCTCTCTCTCTCTCTCTCTCTCTCTCTCTCTCTCTCTCTCTCTCTCTCTCTCTCTCTCGCCTAAAAATGCCCAAAACATTATCATTAAAAAAATAACAAATGCCAGTCATTGGGTTCCAGGCAGCTCCTCAGTCGTGAGGATTTCTATATTTTATATCACTGTAAACTGAATATCTGTAGGTTTTTGACTGTTGGTCTGACAACAAAAGCAAACCGAAGATGTCATCTTCAAACAATTATTCAATTATTAAAAACAATCGGCAGATTAATCGATAAAAACAAAAACCTTCAGTTGCAGCTCTAAAATAATCGTTCGCTGCAGACCTACTTTATTACAACGTGACCAGTGGAGTTTAATTAGTTGTAGGTCACATACCTTTAAAAACCAACAGGTATTGACCATTTTTAAAAAGCTGGCATTTTGAATTAGATCATCCTGATGAAGGTGAGATAGCTACAAATATGTGGCAGACAAAAAGATGAAAACAAAAGAGTGCAAGTGGGTTTTGTTGTCTGCACCTTCTTACTTTAACAGTAAACTATAGACAGACAATTTTTTTTTTTCTTGGGAATGCAAGATTTGAGTTTACTGAAAATCGTAGGCTTAATATTACGAGATGAACAACAGACTTTACAAGATTACATCGGCCTTGGAGGCACGGTTTCAAGTGTATGCTTGATTTTTAAATGAAGTGGGCATCACACTCAAACTCACAAGTGGAAATAGCCAGTATACTCCAACGTGAGCCTAGAGAGAAGTGTCCAGTCACTGAAGCCCAAGCTCTCTCTGCTGGAATACAGAGCAGCAGAATAATGGATGCTTCTGTCATGAGATACAGTGAAACTCTATGATGCTGGAGGTGAGAGAGACTCCAAGTGGGTCTGTAAATAATGCCTGCCACTTGAAAATAGGTCTGTGGAAACTGCCCCCTGTGCTCTTGTTGCTGGCTGTTTGGTGGAAGTTTTGTCTGTGTAGTTATTTACGTGTATCTTTTAGTGTCCAGTAGGGCTGGGCGATATGGAGAAAATCAGATACCACGATATTCCGGACCAAATACCTCGATATCGAGGCAATATTCTAGGGTTGACAATTGGTGCTTTAACAAAATATCTTCACACTTAGATTTTAGATAAATAATCATCAGTAATGTGGACATAATGTCTAAGTGGGGGAAAGGCAAATAATAGAACAGCTAGAACAGTCTGGTAAGTTCAGAAAAGTACATCACTTTACTGTAATGCAGCCTTTAAAACCAGGAAAAGACAACACTTATGTCATATCACGATATCCAAAATCTAAGACGATATATAGTCTCATATCACGATATCAATATATTGCCCAGCCCTAGTGTCTAGTGATATCATATGAAGGCAATATTGCAAGATTTTTTGGTGATTAGGAGCCACACCAAATATACATTTCTGTTTAATAAAGTTTTTTAATGAATATAACCATAACTAAAGAGCTGCATTGTGATGCTTTTGTAAGACAAGGGTACAAGTTACTGATCCTAACTGTTAAGGATACAGTACACACTGCAGCCTGTAACCAGTTTGAAGTCAGCACAGTTGACACAAATTAATACCAGTTTATTTAGTTATCGAGCATGCCAAGACATCAAAATATATTTTTAAAATATCGGCTAGGGAATAACTTGTGTACTGAAACCGAAAGCTCTGTCAGTATGTTTCAGAGTAGCAGGAAAGTTACAAAGTAAAAATGTATTAGTTAGATGAAAGCAGTAAACATACTTTAACAGCAGGCCCCTCTAATATATTGTGATGTCCACAATCGGTCTGTGGAGGAATGCTGCAACATAAATTTGCTTATAATAAGTCTGCCATGATTCATTTCATTTCAATGTGTAAGAACACATGAAAGTCACTGCAACAAAACGTAACTCTACAGTCTTTAAAAGGTGTCCGTTGGTCCAGTTTTCTTTCAGGCATATCTCATTATATAATTTCTGCATGTATTAAAAATGTGCAATTTATGAATGAAATAAAAAAATATATATATGTTTTTTGGGTAAGAAAAATCGACCTTCACAATAATGAAATGATAATGCTAAGCAATTAGTATAGTAGTATGACCAGGATTATAAGGCATTTCTATTCTGTACAAGAGGGGACGAAGTTATTGGTTATTTTATATTACAATATTTGCATTTTGTATTAACTACAAGCGGGTCAAATGAAATGCAGCCATGTTAAATGTTTTAGTGTTGCTGAATCTAAAATTACAGTGTGGAAACAATAACACATTTATGTGATATTTTTATCCTAAGCAGACTTCCACACCTTCATGTTTTATAAAGAAACATCTCTGTTCGTCAAACACTTTGCTTAAAGCCTGCATTAAGGGCTGCTGACTCCATCTGTTTGGGGACCCCTATTTTTAGACTTCTGTTAAGTGTTTTTAATCCGTTGTTCAAACATCAGATGACATGGGTCAAAATTCATTTTGCAAAGCGGGAAAATTTGTTTAAATAAATATTCTGGTATTGACTCAGAGTGAAATGTATTTATTGGGTTTTATTTAACGTCTTTTTTTTTTTTTTTTAACTGAATATAGTGTAGACACACCTCAAAGCTGAGGGAGGGCGAAAAAAAAAACTAAGCCAGACTGCGAAGTATAATAAATCGCTGAGGAGTTGGGGAGTATGGGCCTCCGGTGAGAATTAGCCACTGATAAGGTAAAGAAGAGAAGGGTTTTTTCAGAGTTGCACATTCCTCTGAGTCGTATGGAGTGTGACGTTCATAAGGACACACTGGAACGTCTTAGAAAGTAGGATGACATAGCCCTGACCAAAGTAGACCGAGGGCAGACCAAAGACCTGACATGCACTCGTCCCTCACTCTGACTCATGCTTAGTCGCTCACCACCCACCGACACACAGTGAAACCTCAGTCCCAATGCCAGGTTTTGTCACTGGGCAGAGAAGCGGTTGGCTACAGTAAAAGCATGACGTGATGCCCCTTCCTCTATGCTCCCCCAGCCTGTGCAGCAACAGAGGGGTAAAAATATCCCACCAGTGAGTTCAGACAACCAGCTCATAAATTAACACTAAAACTCCTGCAGACAACAGTGGGCCAGTCGCTGAGAGATTTAAACCACTCAGGTTGCCACTGACCATAGATCCCGGGATCAGCTTACAAAACCCTTTTCCTAAATTTACCCATTAGGAGGTGGTGAATAAGAACAGGCTCTGGATCAGTTTTCACCTAAGTCACTATTTAGCTGTACGCTAACATGGTGAACTATTTTTCAAAAATGGCTCTAGGGTGCTTTGTTCCAGGAAATGTTATGAGGTGAGAGGTAGGCTATTAGGCCTAAATTGGGAATTGTGTACAGCAGAAAGGTCTGTTCTTAATTTTCCCGAGCGTACACAGAAAATATGAAAAAGTATAGGTTTAGCCTCAGCTATTCGCTCATATCTTATTAAGGCTTGCCTGTAATGACGCGCAATCTCTCAAGTAGAAACACAATGTTCCAGCAAACTGCTTGACTGGGTCAAAAAAAAAAAAAAGAAAAAAAACAACAGGACAGAAGAGTGATGATCTCCTCTAAAGAAACTCAACTCTGTAATGGACGGACAGGGATTACAGACGTTAAAACCTCCTCCATCTGTAATTCACTGTCACCCTGCCATCATCTCTGAATCACTGATCCATTTTGCAAGTGTGCGAGACCTTGCTAAAAGCATCACTGTTGCACCCATTTGTGTTTGTAGTGGTGGTGGGGGGAAGGAGGAGGAAAAAAAAAAAAAGCATGCAGAAAAGACAAGTTAACAGCTTGCTGTGCCGTTTCAAAGCACTCTCTGTCCTGTAACAACCACCTAGCTAGTTTCTCACGCAGGGAATGGGACACACTGATCAAATAGGATTTTAATGAACATCAGCAGTTGGAGCCTGAGGAGTAGACGCTACGATGGCTTAAAGCTACCGACATCTAGGTTGGGTTGGATTTTCATCATCAAACGAAAAAAAAAAAAAAAAAAAAAAAACATTCCTTTGCTGGTGCCTTCGCTAACAGAAAAAAACAGACAGTGAATCTACACTGTCCATTCGATCACAAGGAAGAAGCAAATGAGAAAGCAATTGCTGACAAGGCCAAGTGTAGACCATAATCATGTCATACTAACCCCGCATCATCCTCAGAAAGCGGATAAGAAAAACAGGTTCTTCTCTAAAGGCTTTCCTCTAGGAGCCTCTTGGTGGGAGGGAGAGTAAATAAGATGTCATCAATAATAGACGGTGGATGTTCTGAGCAGTCCTGCACACACACATAGACACACACGAGCTCCGACTGATTCCTATCCTGCAGACAGGCCTGCCAACCGCCAGGCTTTTTGCACACGCTCAGATTCACTGTCCTGACTAATCGCTTGTGATAGGGGCCTTTGCCATAATTACCCAGGGCCTTATCACAAACTTATGCGATGCATTTTTCATGTCCTGGCTGCTGGCAGTGCCTTCACTGTGTGCTGGCAGTCAATCTACGAAAAAGACCGATCTCAGACAAAATCACACACACACACGCACGCACACACACGCACACGCACACACACACACACACCAGTTCAGATGGGGCGAAATGGGTGAAAGCCGGGTGAAGGGCCAGAGAAGAGAGAGGGAAAAAAATTAAAAGGAGGGGAGGGGGAGGTGAGGGAGAGGAAGATTGGAAGGGGGGGGGGGCTGGCAGGAAGGGGGTGGGAGATAGATAGTGAGGAAAGAAAAGAGAAAGCAGTCTCAATTTTTTTACATAATGCATGAACAAGGGGGCACGAGTAGGAGGACCAAACAGGATCAAATAAATAGGAGAAGTGAAGCCTTGATGATGTGGCATAAGTGCAACACAAAGCCCGCTGGGAAGACTTGCTCACTGTCCTTTTGTCTACCCAGTCATAGGGGCATCATGACCTAAATAAAAGTTTAAATCCCAAGCCTGCGCGATGTACAAAATTATGTATGAACAATTGGGCTAGCCTACATAATGCAATATTATGTTAATGACGACGGCGACCGAGCTACTAATATTCATAAATTGTGATTTGAAATTCAGCAATGCACGTTAAATGCCACGGGAAAACACAACAGTGCCATTGTCTCCATGTCTTGTGATAGGTCAAACACGCTCTAATATACACTAGCTATATTCATACACTGGATAGGCCCAATATCTTTCTCATATCCTTTCACTGTGGATCTTCTCCGTGCACGCCGAAATTAGTGGCGTGCGTGAGGCCGGGGCATTTCTGGAGTTCATCATAATCAACAAGGTCACGATCTTTCATATTTCTACTATCATTCTATTTCATTGCATCGTGTCAACAAACACTGTCCCGTCCCGTCCACTTCCACAGACGTGGCAATGTCTGTAAAAAAAAAAAAAAACCTCACAGTGTATAATTGCAGTCAGGGGAAACCGAGAAAAAAAAAAAACGGCCAAGTTGATCAACCATAATTACGGAGACGACTTAAATATAAACTGCTTCAAACCCGTTAGCCGATAAGGTTGCTAATGTTTTCATTCGCATTCAACTAAACTTACCAATTTGACAGTTAAAAGCAGGAAAAAAAAACACAAGCAAAGCGGTGTTGTGTGTCTGAGCTGCCCGTCTCAACGTTTGGTGTCACCACAGCGCCACCGTATAATGAGTCGCACTTATTTTTCCCCCAAATTATCCAACCTTACAGCGGCTAAGCGTCGGGCTAACTACGGCTACTCGCTCCAGTAAAAGTTGAAGAACACGCAATAAAGATAGCTAGCCGAAAGCTTTTCGTCAAAGCCCTGCCGTTTTGTTTTTATGTCGGCGCTTCCCCGCGGCGTCGCCCCGGCTTGCCCAGTTGCAGTGTCCGATCGATGTTGAATTGAACAAAGAGGATCAATTTCTGATCAGCGAGAGAGCCACTTTCATCAATGTGAGGAAGAGGTCTTGAATTCTCTTCCGAAACACCTACGAGACGACCACGGAAAAAAACACAAAACACAGCGACGGAGAGAGACAAGACAGCCGAAGCGAAATAGAGGACAGGCGATTTAAACAGAGGTTAAACTGACCTGTAGTTGTTGTAAGTCAAAGCGCTTCCAATATTGAAACATCGATCCTGCATTGGCCGCCATCTTGAGACATATTGAGACAGGAATGAGATGCTGATAGAGAGCGCGGGGGTTGGAGTTCAGTGGAAAGGACCGGGCGGCCGGAACACCCGGACCGGATCTCTGCCACGACTCACCCGGGTAACAGCCGGTGTGCGGAACGGAGTCAGCTCACAGGAGTGTTGCCTTAATAGCGCCATTATAATTGCTTAAATAGCTTTTTTATCAACATTCAGATATTACAGGTAAATAACCGAGCTGGCAATAAATTACTCTTCATTTCATTACCTTGAAATACCCGAAATTGTGAGCGCCAGATCAGTCAATGTTTGATGTTGTAGTTTGTGTGATCATTAGCCTATGTTTTATGGAAAGCAAATATCATACAAAATAATGCCAGGAGGCTACTTGGAAGCCATATCTAAAAAAAAAAAAAAAAAAAAAAAAAAATGCATTTAGGAGGATTGTTTTCTCTGAGCCATGTGGAGCTGTGTAAGATAATTTAGACCAACATGTATGTATTACACCAATGATCATTGCTTATCATTACTCCTCCAAAATCAGCATGACAAATGAAATAAACACAGTTGTTAGGTATTGTTTTTTGTTTCCATTCAGCTACTTGGATTTTAAGCTCAAACAAATGCACCTTTTTGAAATTGCTAATTTACACCAGTACAATTGCATACATTTAACCAAAAAAAAAAAACTTACATTAAACTCTATAGCCTATGTTTATGTTTTGTAGTTGTTTGATGGATCCCAATGAATGGCTTTTGTATTGTCCCATTATGGACGTGTATAAAGGGCAATTGCAATTGTAATACAAAGTTAAATATAAATTGAAACCAAAAGTAATTAATTAGCACTGTTGAAATAGAATCCATGCTAAAATTGTTTGTCTAAATTGTTTAAAAAAAAAAAAACATTCAACTCTAATGAAAAACTATAATGAAAATCAACAATACAAATCATTTGAGTTTCATGATACATTTTTTTTTTTTTTAACATGGTGGATCTATACTATACAAACTCAGCATATGCAACAAAGCAGGGCTGCTGACAACCTGCTGAACTTGGCCATTTAAAAATGGGTAAAAGATGGAGTGGACTTCCACCTGGCACAAGCTATTTCCAGGTTTATGATCTTCTCAATTTACTGTATATGAATAAGTAAGCCAGCCTGATATTCTACTTTAGGGCATTCCTTTGCTTCACAGATATTATTCAGATTAGTTATTCAAATAAGATTGTTGTGTTGTTAATCCAGTTAAGCGATTGCTGCAGCAGGGCAGCCCAGTGGTTAGTGTCAGAATGATACATAGTATCTGTTGTTGAAGTGACCTTGAGCAACACACTGAACCCTGGCTGCTCCTGAGGCGTCACTCCTGCTGACCATGTCCTCTCACCCCCTTCAGCTTGTGGATATGCAAAGAATTTCTAATTACACTGTATGTATGTATGGATGGATGGAGTGCCCTAAATTCCTGCGTCAAACTGTGCCGATTGTTCACCTTAAAACACACCACACCTCAGCCTTCAATTGCTCTGCAAAGCGGAGCCGAGCTGCTCGGGTTTATCAGGGCAACACATCTGTTTTACACGTTGTTTTCATTTTTAGCATTTTGTGGGTTCCCAAATGTGACTTGTCGAGTGTATCGTGAGGCCTTGAAGTTTTTTTTTTTTTTCCTTCTACGTTCTGCTCCAGCTTTTAAAATAAATATTTTATAGTTTTATTTTTTCCCTAATCATTTTCATTTCTTTACAGCCATTGCACTTTAATTGCATTCACTAAAAATAACGCAAGAATTTGCCATAGATAATAACAGCTCTTTCACTGCACTGGGCATTTTTGTGCTTTGAATTAGCTCAACTTTCAGGTCATTACTTGATTTGATTGGAAGCTATTTGTGTCTCCTCCTTCAACACTATGAATGGTACTCAGTGCTCAAATGTTGTGTAGCCTCAATAGCTTTGCCTTATTTTATTAGTTTTTATTTTGTTTGCCCATGACACCCAGTCACATGCAAATAGGAACAGCTGCGTACTATGAAAAAAGTCATATAGCAGCATGATGTGTGCCAATTTCTTTATCAGGTCTGCACTATGAAATACATAATGAATACTTTTTAGACTAAATACTGCATATGAACCAATGAATCCTGTTTAATCCTCTCTTTTCTTTCCCTTTCCGCCATGTTAATCAGTGTTTCCTTGGCTTGGCCTGCAGGACCTGTGATGCTACCTATCATTAAGCCAAACCAGAAATACAGGTCTGAGATAATCCCTACAGGCTTAGAAGCTTTGCAGTGTGTCCATTATGATGTGTTTGTATAGTTTTCTCTTACTAACACACAAAAAAAAAACACACAACTAAAAGGAACATGATATATTTTTATGGCACTGAAATTACTATGAAATTAAAAGTATTCATTCATATGTTATCAATTAATAATAACATCTGATGGTAACTCCAAAATGTATGGTATTTGTTGAGAAATGTTTTACATTTATTTGCTGACTGAACTTTATAGATATGTAAGGTACTTTTAAGTTTAAGTTAGTTGTGTTATTTATTGTGTCATACAAGTGCCTATAAGACACCAAAAACCCCGTTGCAGTGGTGAAACATGAGTATAACGTCTTCCGTGTAACATTACACTGCAAAAAACAAATATTTCCTTTCTAAAAACCCTGAAAAGGTTTTTATAATCGTCCATCCAAAAGAAATCGTCAGAAATGAAGGACATTTTAGTCAGCGCTTAAATTATAACACGATGAACAATAAAACGTAAAATGGACTTCATCTTCAATTTTACGTAAAACACGTACGAGACTTTTAAAATTAAAAAAGAGACAATTAAATATGTCTGTTTCTATAGCTAATGTACGTTACCTAAGATCTTTGATTTTTAGTTCAATTCTGCTTCAAGTAAGGCTCTGTCAATGCTTTTTTTGTACATAGCCCCTTTACTGTGTTTTGATGCAAAATTGTATCTAGTAAAGTAATCATTTCATTTTGTAAAATTATCTTAATGCAAACTTCGTCATGAACATTACAAATCAGTTGAGTTTTGTACTGCAGGCACTTTTCTCAAACTCTCCGAATTTCAGCACACAGTATCTCATCAGATTTGACTGAAGCTTCACTAGGCTCTGGATTACTTTGAAGCAGTCGGGGGTACACAGTGTAAGTCGGAACAAGTAAGAGTCTGAGTTATCAATCCACCTACAAATTATCATGTTCCTGCTACTGAGGCTCATGCACGTCTGGCACTAAATGACTTGAGAGGGGTTTTTTCCCCCCTCACTTGTCTTTTTACTACACTCTATGTTAAAATTAGAGAGAAGGGAAAAACACAGCGTAAATTGTTCTTGACTATTGGACAGCATACAGAACATGTTGGGGCACACAGATTTAGCCTCTAAAAAGACTCATCAGTTCATGTACATTTGGTTAAAGTTTAAACATGGAAAAATAAACACACATTCTTTGTGTCAGTGCCATTATACAACTAGATATTATGCCCCGACATAGCTACAGGGTAGAAAATAAAACAGCCATTCTGTCCTTTAGCTTTCCCACTTTTCTGTGTTTGTGTCCCTTGTCCTGCTGCTCATTGACTCTGCCTGCAAGGTGCTTTTAGCGGGCCTTGTGTGGCCGGCGTAGAGATGGATGCGAGGCCCTTGGGAGCTGCAGGCAGAGAGCAACACTGATCATGTCAGACAGGCTGGGGAGGCTGCATAAGATCATCATCAGCCAGCAGTGGAGTGAATCGCCGCAGTGGCACTTTCACACAACCTCTGACCTCTGGGGTCATGATCAAGGTCAGGGGTCGGCGAGGGCCTCTGTGATCAGGGAGCTCGCAGGCCCCTCCTGCCGCTACCTCCTCTTCTTTCTCCACGTTCTTCTGGGGTTTTTCTGCTCTTTTCTCTCTCTCGCTCTCTCTCTCTCCTTCGCTCATATTCTGTCTATCGCTCACACTCTGTCTATCGCTCACACTCTCTTTCACTGGCCGGGACCAATTGAGACATCCCATCCTCTGGGAGTGCAAAAAGGAAAGCAAGAGAAAATCAATAGGGAAGATGAGTGAAGACCTGGGGGCCATCAAAAACTGAATGCTTCTCTCTGTGCTGGTATGACACACACACACACACACACACACACACACACACACACACACACACACACACACACACACACACACACACACACACACACACACACACACACACACACACACACAGTGTTACTTCTGACAAACAGGAAGGTTGCAGAAAACATGGGATTGGAAAATGTACAAAGCTAGAGAAAAACTTTTGTCTGCAAAATGTGTGTGTGTGTGTGTGTTTGCCCTGTAATAACACTAATCATCACTTAATCCTCATAAGATGGTTGACACTGTCCATGTAAAATGACCTGAGAAGCCCCACATGTGGCCCGATGTTTGAAGAAGAGAAAGACGATATTGATCTGTTTGTGGAGATTCAAGGTGCGCAACAGCAAATGAAAGAGCTTGATGACAAAAAAAAAAGTTTTATAGCATGAAAGAAGCGGAAAAATGGAGCAAACATAAACGCCAAGCTTTGGGTATCACCCTGGCTGTAATATGAGCTATCACCATATCACCAATCAGTGCAACTTTAATTGTAGCACATTTCCAGCAACATTTGCATGGGTTTTTGCCACCTAAAAAAAAGGATTCAAATAAACAAAACTGAACTGAAAGAAGACAAACAAAACTAATAATATATGCATAAATAATGCAGAAAGAATACCAAACCTCTTATGGGGATAACTAGACACACACACATGCATGCACGCACTCACACAAACACACAATGAGATCCTCCATGGTGAAGAAAAGTGAATGGATAACAGGAAGGAGGAGGACCCAGTGGAGACACACATGCTTCTTGCTTCATCTCCTCCCACTCCTCCTTGTCTGCCATTTTTTCCACTCACACTCAGACTTCATGACATCCTCTGTCTGCGGGGAGGAATAATGTTGTCCCAGTCACGCTGTGTTTTTCCTGCCCACCAGAGATCAGACACAACACAGTGCAGGATTTCCAACTCTGCCGCCTCATCTTTTTTTCATTAGTTTTGATCAGAATGCATTCACATAACGACGATCTGGATTGTTGATCCTTTATCACAGAGAATAATGTGTCACCATCTGAGATTTTTTTAATTCCTGTATTTGTTTAGGTCAAATCACCAAATTAAAACGGTGAGACATTTAAGATTTTTGGTTAGAGGGGGTTTGCAATGCTGGCTGGGTCATGTAAAACATTCAAGACAAACCTTTCCAAAGCCTCGCTGCTGCATGCCTAATTTCCACATGAAATGTTTATTCATTGGCCAAATTAAACATGCATGTTTTGAGAAAAAGCCCAATGTCACTACAGACCACTGGCTGCACGGGACACTTCACAGGGGGGGCTTTGTGCTTGTATAGGGAGACACCTAGTGGTGAATGACGTGTAGCGTTTATGTAGGGCGAAATGGAAGATTGAGGGTGCTCCTATACACGGTTTATTATCTTGACAAGTAGAAAAAGATGTCATTAGTCAACCCATTAGATCTAAAGGGATTATTTGCTAATTAATGTAATATGAGTTTAATGGCTATCACTCTAAATTAGGCTCCAGTTTTGCCAATTCTCCAAACCCTATAGACTTCTATATTGACTCCAGGCCTCAATCTTAAAATAATGTGCCTTTATAAACAGAGTCATTTACAAGCTAAATTAAAATATGTCTTTTGCTTTACAAAATGACCTCAGCGGGGCACCGCGCCCTGGGCCAAAGTGTTTACCCAACTTAAAAGTGCCTGGGAGGCCAACCGACCGTCAGCAGGCCGCACAAAAGCCCTATTCACCGGTAACAGGAACCCAGACCAACGCTGCCACGTCAAAATGTTCGAGCATAGCCTACCTCCCCGGTGCAAATGTTTTTTTACTCTCTTTTGGCCATTGAGGAGGACAGATAGGACAGGCGACAACAATACAGATGGAAGCTCCACTGTAAAATAATCTGACCTAATGTTATCTGGATTCCTTATCATACCCTACCTCATTTAGGCTCACATAATGACGAGAAAGGAGGACATGAAGGTGTGTCAGCAGGCTGCAATTATTTTTGTCCTCTACATTTCCTGAAAAGTGCACTGACCTAGGCCTAGTCTACTAAGCTACTTTGCGGACCAAGGGGACGTCTGTAAGAGGTGTTTGGACTTTGGGGGGGAACTGCAGGTTGAAGGGCGTCGATGGGAGTTGGGGCTTATTGGAGAGCAACGGGCCGCTCCACAATCACAAGGCGATCAGGTTTGTCCCAGCAGGAGGTATGTTGTGTAGGCCTATGTGTTCTCAAAAGGACCTGCTCCTCTGTGTGTGTGGCCACCGTTGGGTTTCTGTTCCTTCTGGGAGTCTGCCTGCTCTACTTACCGGACCCGTTGACGCTGGAACCGTTAGTATATGAGGAGAACAGCGCGGCGACCCTCCTGATATGGACGCATCCATTCGGTCGGTACCGCAAACTGCCGGACTGCTTTGCGCTCTATCAGATCGGCGGGTGCACGCTCACCGACGACGGGCGCGCGTACCCGCAGGCTGACGCTGTGATCATTCACCACCGGGAAGTTGCCACCGGCACCGCTGATCTGCCACAGGAACCGCGGCCACGTGCGCAAAAGTGGATATGGATGAACTACGAGTCCCCCGCGCACACACCCAGACTGTGGCGCTTTGAGGATGTTTTTAACCTCACAATGACCTACCGGACAGACTCAGATATTTTTCTGCCGTACGGGTATTTGCTCCCCCGTGAACATAGAACCAACGGTCTCCAGAACCGCTTTGCCCACCCGCTCCGCGCACCCTCGCGCTTACACCTCCTCCGGCCCCGCCTCCTGGCCTGGGTCATCAGCAACTGGTCGGAGTCCCATGCGCGCGTGGCCCTCTACTACCAGCTCCGCCGGTTCATCCAGGTGGATGTGTTCGGGCGCGCGGGTCGGCCGTTACCGGAGGACAGCGGCGGCAGCGTGGTGCGGCTGGTCGGACGGTACCAGTTCTACCTGGCGCTGGAGAACTCGCAGCACACCGACTACATCACAGAAAAGCTGTGGAACGCGGTGCGGGCCGGTGCCATCCCGGTGGTCCTGGGTCCCTCCAGGCAGAACTATGAGCGCTTCCTGCCCCCCGAGGCCTTCATCCACGTGGACGACTTCCCCACAGTGCGAGGGCTGGCCCGGTACCTGCTGATGCTAAGGCGCAACCCGGCTCGGCTGAGGCAGCACCTGGACTGGAGAGGGAGCTACAGCGTGCACCAGCCCACCTTCTGGGCTGAACACTACTGTACGGCCTGCATGGCGGTGAGGAGGAACAGAGGCAGAACCGACGTGGTCGAAGACCTGACACAATGGTTTCACTCGTGAAAACAGCAGAATCACCCCTCGCACCTGATTGACCTGAGAGACTCTCTGTGACAGTGGGACTTACTGTTCACCAGATTAAATCTCTTTATCAGCAAGCACCCCTGATTGTCTGGGAGACTGTTGATTTCATTTGATTTATGTCACTTTAACTGAAATCCAAAACATGGATTTTGCACATGCCTATCCCCCCAAAAAAAAAAACTTGCATTCACTGTAGGCTACACTCAACTTTTACATTAGGCCTAATTGAATGTCCGCTGATTGCATTACAATGCGAAATGAAAATGAGACAAAAAGAGCTTGCAAAAGACAAGACTAGCTTATGATGATTCACCACTGTAAACAGTGTTTCTGTTTGCCAAGATATGTCAAAATCCTCACTTTCAACTTTAGCATCAAGTTGTACGCTGCTACAGAACAACTTACTGACAAATAATAAAGGCGATCAAATGTTAAACTGTGATACATTATCTCATGCAAGTTTCACCTTTGCAAGGTGACTTTTACACATAGCTGAAATGGCAATCCGGGCTTGGAAGGGTAGAATGAAACATCTTTTTGAAAAGTGGTCATTACTAGGCTAATATCAAGAAAATATGATGTGGGATAGATGATGAAAAGATGCAAAAAAAAACGTGGGCTTTTGGTAAAGAATGTATTCAGAGGGAGTGTGTGAATGAATGTGTAACCTGTTGTGTGTGTAATAGTGTTTGGTTCAGGGAGGCATTATCGAGGTAACTCCAGAAAGTACATGAATTCCGGCCTGTTTATCTCTTATGTGTGTACCTGCGGGGTTAGCACTGAATCATGTTCATCATCCCTGGATCTGGTATACTGTTTATCACCATATGTTTGAGGCTTGTGTTATAGTAGGCCATGCATGCATCCCTAAAATAGCACTCCGAGCGCTTGCTTTGTGTCTGACTCTGCACATCATTGATCACTTGATTGCAACACTGGCCTCAATTACTTTAAAGGTGTTGTTTGACCTCTTTGTTCATATGCACATCCTCTAGTTTCATTAAGCGTTGCTATTCACACAACCTTGCTAATTTTTCTGATTTTTTTTTTTTTTTACTATCCCTTATATATTGTCATAGCTTAGGCTACAGCAATAAGACAGGAAATAAGAGAATGGAGGAGGAGGTAAACATGCGCGCTTTAGGAGTCACTTGATAGGAATCAGAAGCTGTGATGTGGATCATTTAAATTTACACCTCTGAGTTAGTGCCTTGACACAGAATTAACACTTTACACTGTCAAATGAGGCATTTCCTGCAGGCACAAGGGAAGCGAATAATATTGCACCCCATAATGAGCTGATGCCTCAACAGCTGTTGAAACCGCTGACATCTATCAGCAGTAATGCTTTCAGACGGCCAGAACATCCAGACCCCTCATCCCTGTCATAATCCCATTCATGTACATGAAGGAGTTATAGGCATATGTGAGTACAATCACTCTTTATGTTTTCAAATATAGATCCACTACATGTTCTGAAGCTTGTTTAACATGTCCTTATTCAATACCTTTCTGCTGTGGGAAGCATGTACAGCATGGCCTCTATTGTTTGGACAGAACAGGTGCAGGACAGTTGACCTAGTATTGTATAAAGAAAGGGTACTCCCGTTATTGTTTCTTTAGAGCTCATCGGATAACAAAGAAGACTGCAAGAAGATCCGCCTGATGATTAAGAGGCTGTACAGGATATCTAGCATGTTTATTGCACTCGTTAAATTGCTATTAACTATTGCTTCCCATTTTATTGCAATTTCTGGTCAGTAAATTGATACCGGATATCATCTTTGATCAAGGGGGGAAAAAAAGGTTGTATACAACAGAAATATAATCAGCTACTCGACTGTTTGTGTATTGTGTATGTTTTTGGTGTTTCTGCTGACTGAGGCTGGGTCCCACCTCACATTGGTCTGACTCAAGGGAACCACTGTGGACCTCCTCTCTCATGGGACACATCTGTTCTGTTGGAGCAGAACCAGATCCAGGAGTTCAAGGAGGTAAAGAGGACCGATGCTGTGTTCATATAATACTCTATCTCTTTCTGTCTTGTGTGGAGCTGTACTGCCTCTCATGGTAACCTGTGTAACTGCCCTCAGCTTGCAGGCTTTCACCATCATGGACCAGAACGGAGACGAAGTCATCAAAAAGAGCAACCTAAGGGACACTTGTGCCTGGGTGAGTATTTATTAGCTATTAGTAATAGAGGCACAGATTTGAAAAGCATGACTGGATTTGGATTTCCACATAACATGCTCTATTTCAGAAGGTATAATCTCTATCTCACATTAACTTATTTATTTACACTGTAATTACTCTTACTCTTTTACAAAGTTCCTACATCAATCACAGAAGTGTGAAGTTTGATGCCAGGTCGCCTTCATATTGGTAACAATGAGCTCAATGAGATGATGGAGTGTTCGGGACCCCTGAACTTCACTTTATTCCTTAACATGTTCGGAGGAAATAACTCAAAGGTTCAGTTCCAAGGTTGGGATGATTGTGCAGTGTGCATTTTTAGTCTTTATCTTCTAATCAATTAGTTTACTTTCCAGAAATACTTTATTTTAATGATTATTTTAATTGGAATTCTGATGTTCACTAGATTTATTTATATATCGGCAATTTTATTTCATATTAAATCTATTATCAGTTTTGTCTGAAACACATAAGTGCATAATGGATAATAAAATAGATTCATCGAATCTAACGTTAGTAGTTGGGTTTTCCTTTTTTTTCTCGTACACTACACTCAAACTGTAACTTGGCTTTGACTGGGAACCCTAATTAATATTGAAATATTTGATTTTAGTTTGGTTTGTGTTATTGTTTTAAATGATATTGATCATTTATTCATGCTTAGTTTCAGTCAAATTTAAAGTTCAGCGTTGCTTTTATTGTTTCTCAAAGGGAAACCCAGTCAACTATAATCTTAATGTGTGCAATATTTCATAGTCTTAATTTTCTGTATTAAACTTTAGCATTTTGCTATTTTAAGAAAATGACACATAGTATAACGTATAACGTGAAACCGGGTCAGTGCGGTGTACATCGTGTCTGTACAGATTACAGTTGCAATACTCGCAGCTTTACCTGTGCTTTTGTGTTTTGTGACCCAAAGGAGACGATTCTGAACGCTTTCAAGGTCTTTGACCCAAAAAGAACAGGAGTCCCTAGGGGGACAGTTTGCACAGACACCCGCAGAAATTACTGTGCCTTAGATGAATATGAATTACTTTGCACAGTACAAAAACCTAAATCACTACCAAAGTTCCAGGATGCAACAACGCATATCATGGTCAGTGAAATACAGATCACAGTTAATTCAAAGTCAAAGAGGTGGAAACAGTAGTTCTTCTTTCCTGTTGCTCTCTTGCAGGATGAGATATCACCTGATGTCACAGGCTGACAAGTTTACAGAAGATGAGGTGAGTTGTTGCTTGGCAACAAGGTGAAATATTGGATGTATTAATATGCGATAGTGATTCAAAGGTAGGCTACCGGCGGTGGCGATACTGTTGAAGTAGTTGAAGGTGAGCGCTGATGAATACCCAGAATCTGAGGCAATTTAATTTGATTTAAACCCCTTAACTACCAGCTACAGCTTATTACAAAGATCCTTCTCTGCTCTCTTCCAGACCCCCTCTTCACTAACAGTGCCATTCATAACCTACATGGCCCCTGGCGAGAGACTCAGTAATCTCATTTGTACAGCAACAGATGTTTCTCTTAAAAACATCCGTTGACTGGGGAGTGAAAAGTCTGCCTCTCATTCTCTCAAGGGATCAAAGAGACCAGTCTAATCGCTATGAAATCTGTCACATTTGTACTGGTTTGATGAGACATATTGACTTACAGTAGGCTTACTGTGTTGTGAAACGTAAACGCTCTCCCTCTCACACTGCCTACACATATTTTATGGGGAAGCTTTCATGCTCTGTACATCAAAAGACTGAACAAAGGGGGGTGGGGTGGGGGGTTAAGAGAAAGGAAAATGCATATGAAACAACAAAACCCCCAGACAAATAAATAGCAGTGTTCCCATAGCAGCGCGGTGCAGTAATCTGACGGCTGGTTTCCCATGGCTGTGTCTCACTGCCCCATAGACCTCCACTCTGTCTCACTGATGGCTCCTGTGATTGCAATCATCCATCTTACTGTCAAAGGCAAAAAAAAAGGGCAAGAAAGGGGAAATCACACACACCATCTCTCTCTCTCGCTCCCTCGTGTCCAGCAAACAAGCCACCCCACTGTGAGCAGAGCCAACACTTGCACCATGCGTCCATTTGTTTGTATGTACGTGTGTGTGGCCATGCTTATATGATCTACAGAAAGAACATGTGTGGGTGTGCATCTTTGGTTGTCTGTGCCTGCCCATTATACTGCATGATCAGTCACTGGAGTGTACATGGGGGAGCAGTGGACATGTCTGATCTTGCAGCTGATCAAAAACACCAGAGACTTGTTCCCTTGTGGCCATGCAAGCGGGCCTCATATCAACATGTCTCTGTTCAGTAGACAGGAAAAACAAGAGGAGAGAGACAGACAGAGGAGGAGGAGGAGGGGATGGGGTACATCAGTAGGCTGTGGAGTAAGACAGAAACAGGCAGGCAAAGCACAGATGAAAGGGTGCATAAAGAGGCCAGAGTGGAATATATGACAATGATACATAACCGCACTTATCTCCCTGTTCTGATGTGCTAATTGAAATGGCAAGAGCCAGCTCTGTATATGTCTATAGATGTAATAGCATGTTTGATCTTTATCTTTCTGTAAACCTGACAGCTCTCCTCATCACAAGAGTTATGGAAAAAAAAAAAAAAACTTTACCTGTTTGCTTGCCGGTAAATCAGATGTTTTCAAACTTTCCTCTGGATGTCGCTTGTAACCTTGACGACAAGATCTTGTGTTATGTGATCACCCACGGAGAGGACAAAGAGCAGGAGTCAAAAGAGGAGAAGAGACAAAAGGATGTAGAGAAGGAGAAGCTGTAAATAGTCTCGCCACGCTGTGAGGTTGTGGTGCACAGTATGTGTGTAAATGTAATCATGTGCAATAAAGTGGTGACTCTACGAAATGAATCCCTTTGTTGTTGGGAGTTTAATCTTACTTCAATGATGAACACAGATAAATATCTGCTGAGCACAATGTCTCGCAAATTAAACAACAAAGCACACCTGAACATTGTTTAGTATAAAAGGTAATGGAACATGCACAGGACACAACAGAACAAGTATTTAAATGGTACATCAGTAGACTCAACCCTCAATTTATCAGAAATAACAGATACAAACAGGCCCATCTCTTTTTTTTCCTTGCTATGATTGCTATGATGGTTGAAGGAAAACTTTGACATTTTGGTTTTCATTTTTGCCAAGAGTTCATTTAGCAAATCGATCTCACTCTCATGCGTATATGGTAAAAGCAGCTGCCAGCAGGCGTTTAGCTTAGCTTCGCCCACAGACTGGAAGCAGGGGGAAAGAGCTAGCTTGGCTCTGTCCGAAGCGAAAATGAAACTTCCCGTTGGGGGTCACGCATCTTTCCAAAAGGGTTTCCACCACTCATTAAACTTAGTCACACCACATAACTATCCTAAATTTACTTCTTTTGTTGTGTTACATATTTGTAGCAGTTCATTAACAAGTGAAACCAGATACACGCTAACAGTTTAAAGCTATTGTGCATAGTTTCTGTCTCCCCCATGAGGAATTCAGTGATTCAAGTGATGACAACAAAATTGTCAGCGCGTCAACATGGTACAAGCCTTCCGTGATCGCGTACCACCCCCACCCCTTCACGAGGCACTTGTTTGTAACCAAGGAGGACACGGAAGGACTTAAAAAACATCGGGGGCGATCTCTAGCTCACCCAGTAAGAGCGTTCGCTCCGTGTTGGCGGAGTCCTGCAGCGGTACGGGTTCGATTCTGACCTGCTGACCTTTGCTGCGTGTCGTCCCCCATCTCTCTCCCCCTTTCATGTCTATCCACTTTCAAAATAAAAGGGAAAAGCCCCAAAAAATAATCTTTGAAAAAAACATGGACTCTTCAGAAGAGGTAATTGTATCTTCTGTCAATTTTCTGCGCAAAAAGTCGCCGGACGACACCGTTATCTTAACATAGCCATACTAAGAAATACAGACATACTGAGAACTACCACTGATAAAGTTTTGTGAAGCTGAGTCTTATAAAGCTTTATATCAACTTATTTGGCAATGGGTTGAATTTATCAGACGTTCATTATTATAAAAAAAAAGTTATGCACTAAATCTTTAAAGCTCCTTTAGAATGAGCTCAATTGGTTTACTAGTGTTAATATTGGATTTTATTTACTGTTGCTATCAGAATTGCCCAACTCTTTAGTTATAAATCAGAATGCTGCTCATAATTTTGGTATAATCCATCACAGCTAGGCTAGCTGTTTCTATCTGTTTTCTGTTTGTGTACTAAGCTAAGCTAACTTGCTCCAGTTTCATATTTAGCATACAAAACATGAGAGTGGTATCAATCTTCTTTTCCAACTCTCTGCAGGAAAGCGAATGAGCTTATATGCCAAAATGCCGAAACTATTCCTTTTACACATAAACCTTGTAATGGGGAAGACAAAGATTGTACCAGGCACGGTCAAAGCTTTGTTCAGAGATCAACAGGCTTGGTCTCTCAGAGACTTATTACAATAATCATATCAGTTTGGAGACAAATCTCAGAGGCAGTTTATGAAGTCAGTGTAATCCTGTTTAGTGCTCCATCGCGCAAAGGTGCACTGGAGCCAATCAGGCTTTGCGTTTTTCAGGCCAAAACTCAACTGTTTCAGCATCTCCTCCTTTTGCTTTCCAGATGTGCGCTCTTCCAGATGTTATTCATTTTACCTAACTTTACTCTAAGCAGATATTGTTGGCTGCCTGTCATGTCTTACCTCAGTTTTAACAAGGCAGAGCAACCAGAGAGAGGCCGAAAGAAAGAAGAGAAAGGAAGAAATATGTTTGACAGGCTAACACAAGATGAACCCTGAGGTTGTTCCAAGAATGTGTTTGACACTAAATAGTATATTTTGGGTCCAGCTCTCGGGAACTCACATTGAAGCCTGAGGAGCTTTGCAACACCAGCCAAGGAAACTGATGTGTTTACTATGTGTTATCTGAGGAAAGAAAGACGCCAAAACCCTCATAACACTTTATGAGATTATATTTCATTGTACAACATTGTTCAAGTGCTGCTGCTAAGGTTATGTAGACTAAGAGCATGCAGCAACAGGATTAAAAAATGGCTCAATAATAGCCTTTCATGTGGATGAAATGCTCAACATCTCTTCGTTTTTTACAGCTGTAAAAAGACAATAATGGGCAAATAAATTGTAATATAAAAAAACATGATATAAACAAAACGTGTATGTCCAGTCAAGCAAAATTTGCCACATCCATCACAATTACATCCATACAAAATTAGACTATAAGCTCAAAGGGGAGCTCGTCTCTGTCTCTTCCCCAGTACTGGAGCTTGAGGAAGGGTTTGAACAGGCTGAAGACGCTTGGTCTTTATGGCAGAGAAGGACAGGGGGTCCAAAATGCTGCCAAATCCAGACCCTTCAGAGTTCTCTGTGAAAAGACACGAAAGACAGACACACTTAGTTTGACATTTTGGGAAATACGCTTATTCGCTTTCTGGAGGAGAGTTAGATGAGAAGATCGATATCTCTCGTGTGTCTGTTCGTTAAATATGAAGCTACAGTCAGGAGACTGGAAACAGGTGGAAACAACTAGACTGGCTCTGTCCTAGGGTAACAAAATCCTTCTACCAGCACCTCTAAGACGCACTAATTAACGCATGATATGTGTGTGTGTTTAATCTGTAAAAAGCGGAAGAGAAAAAACAACATTTATGCGCCGGACTATTTATTGGCAGGTAGCAGTAACCTCCTGGTTGGCTGGCGACTGCTTAGTCTAGCACACAACCCCCATAAAACGGCGGATTATCCTTCATACGCTTGGCTTTTTTTCAGATTAAACAAATAAGATATAACATGTTGAGTGAGCTTTAGAGGTGCTGATAGGTGGATTTTGTTACCTTTTGTCAGAGCGAGGCTAGCTGTTTAACCCCTGCTTCCAGTCTTTGTGCTAAGCTAACTGTAGCTGCTGGCTGTAGCCTTATACCTAACAGACACATTTAAGAGTGGTATCAATCTCCTCATCTTACTGTCAGCCAGGAAAAGATCACGCATATTTCCTTAAAATAAGGCCTGGAAAAAGCGTTTTCTTCTATCTCTGTTTTTCTCCTCACCATGAACACCGATCATGTGCTCCAGGATCAGGACCCGCTCGGCCAGGATCTTCAGGGCCTCCCTGAGCTGCTGCACGGCCTCGCCCTGAATAACGCCATCGTGTTTAGTTTAGGACAATTTTTCAAATGAGCTCAGGAGGGAAAGATCCTGTCTCTTACCTCATTCAAACCTTCTCCTGGCTCTCCTTTTGGCCCTGGCGCTCCCTGTGGAAACAGAGTCAAATAATCTGTGTGCGTGTGTGTGTGTGTGTGTGTGTGTGAGTTTGTGTGTGATGCAACACAATAACCTTATACTTACAGGAAGGCCCAGCTCGCCCGCTACACCTGGAGGCCCCTGGTAGAGAAAAAACAGAGAGAGAAATAATTTAGAACTCCTGCTCACACACACACATTTTACCAGCCCCTCGTGCTAATCTACCTCTTCAGCAGATCTCCAATCCTAAATCATGCTAGTAGAGGAAGGGGATCAGGTTTAAAGACAGAGGCCCACTAGAGAGCCAAAGAGAGATAAAAGAGGGGACCCGACATGGCCGCCCCGATTAGTGAGGACTGGCCTTGGACTAGAGGGAGAGAGAAAGAGAGAGAGAGAGAGAGAGAGAGAGAGAGAGAGAGAGAGAGAGGAGAGGATTAGTCACAGCTCAGAGTGAGTCTTTGAAGAAAATCTTGTTCACCTTTAATGTGTTTAAGATTGCATGACAGCTAGGAACCTTTACAAAACGTAGAACAAAAAGCATTTGAATGGTTCATCAGAATCATATATGTTCAGCCAGCCTGCTGATCCAATAACGAGGACAATTTTTAAAACAGCCTCACCCTTTCCCCTGGATCTCCTTTAGGCCCAGGATCCCCAGGCTTGCCTTGGAGGCCTTCCTTCCCCTTATGTCAATAAAACAGAAGAGCGTGTATTAATGATGCCATGTCACACATTCATAAGTTTCATTGATTAACAGATTCAGATACTCACATCTCGTCCCGGCAGACCTGGTATCCCTGCAGGTCCTCTCAGTCCCGGAGGGCCTGTGTAGTGTCGTTCACAAAAACATTCACACATAAGGGGGATGAGTGTCAAAATGTTCAAGTTTGGCTCTGACTATTGTGCAATGTCAAAATTCAATTCAGTTAATTTAACACAGTTTAATTTAATTCAGAAATTACACTGCCCGGTGAGGGAGATTTGTCAGGGCTTATAAAATAAACATTAAATCCCCATGTTATCAATATTTCACTTAAAACCTTCCTTAAATGTAATCGCTTTAACAGTGTTTTCACACGACAAAGTGACATTTTGTACATTTAGTTTGTACCAGTGTTTTTTGAATCTATATAAGGCTCATAATAGTACAAGCTTTGATCCTACACATTTAAAATGTATGTCATGTATGTATGTGTTAAAGTGTCTTTGTTTCTTCTGACGCATTCTCCTGTAAATTAGCACGTTTCCTCTCTTTGGGAACATTGACTGGGATTTAAAATACATTTTTGTGAGTTTAAGCAGTGCTCTGTTGCACTACATGCATTTGAAATGATGGCCCAGCCATTAAGGTCAAAACTTAATCATGACACAACATTAAAAGAGAGAGAGAGAGAGAGAGAGAGAGAGAGAGAGAGAGAGAGAGAGATAGAGAGATAGATAGATAGATAGATACACACACAAATTACATATACTGTAGTTCTGTGGTGTTTGCCTCTAACCTGTGGGCAGGATAGAGTGTACATTCATACCTGAGGGACCGACAGGACCAGTTGGACCAGGAGGCCCGACTATGATTTGAGGAGCAGGGAGAGTTGGATGGACGGGGATCTCCTCTGAGAAAAACAACAGAATTTTAAACAAAAAGTTCTGTTTAACCTTTGCACAAAAGATACTGGAGACTGTAACGGCAGATTAGAGAAAATAAAATCAATACTTGACTCAGGTCATTCAGCGGCAAGAAATGGACTTACAGCTTATCATTTTGACCATGTTTTAATTTAAAATTCCCATATGGTAACACTTATACTTATATCTGTATCTTTTATATGTGGCTATTAAACACTTAGTGTTAACAAAATGAGTTGATTTGACCCCCCCCCAATCTGAAACAGAGCAACCGGCCAAGTACATAGACAGAAATGTTAGCATGAAGTAGATTATATTCAATTCAAAAACATCTTTACAATATAACCATCACAACATGTGTAAATATCAATGTTTTGTACATTTTTGCCTCGTATTGGTGAGAAAAAAACTGTTCTTTGCAAACCTTCCCTCTGTCTCTTAGCACTTAAATGCATCTTGGGCGATCTGAAATACAGACGTAAATGCACCAAAAAGAAAATAAGGACACACTAGACCCCATCACAGTCACACGTAAGGGTGGCCATGGATGCATGCGACCATGTAGTGTAGTGTCAAACACCTATTAAACTATGTACTCTACAGCTCAACAGACCTCCCAAACAGTTGAATTGCATGTGTCAAAATACTTGATTGAGGTTTTGAGGTCTTTCGGGGCAGTGAGATAAACACTCAATGCAAGCAAGTATTTTCTTGTTCTTACACAGTTTCCTCACGGATGTAGTCAAATTAGCAGTTAAAGTCAATCCAAAATGTTGACTTGATGATGTAGTCAAGACCCAATTTCTTTTTGATTTCGAAACACGACCTGGATCTGAAGATCGAAAATCCGCCTCTGCTGCTGTCACCGACTTTGCTTCCTGTGTTTTATGGCTACATCTTGGACATGTCTATAAAATCTTTGTTTCCAACATGCCTTCCCAACAGCTGTTTGCTGCATCCATAGCCCTACTGGGGTCTCCCCATCAGCCTGGGATCCTTTTTTTCAACCTAACAGAAGAGTTTAGACATCAAGGGTCACCAGGCATCAGCAGTCAACAGCAGGATTAAATGCAGTGTGACAGTGATCGTCAGGAGCAGCTGGTCCATCTAAAAGAGGTCCCGTTTAATGGAGCAGTAAACGCTTGGACACGATCTATCTTCATTCAGGAGGTGGAAGTCAGGCCTTGTTCTCAGCATGTAGGATATTTTAAAGTATGCTTGTAAGTACAAGTTTTGTTTTCAACCACAACACACTTCCTCTCCACTTGAACATATGCTCAGAGTCAGTCTCCCCCCCCCCCCATTTTGAGACAGCGCTGTTACATTATGGCTTCAGTCCACAGAAAGGGTCTAGAAGGAGCAGATTTCCCTCTGGAACTAATTTTCTAATGTTACAGTCTCCTCGAGCCTGGCTGCCTCCCCAAGAAACTCCACATGAGTGACAGACTATCTCCTCCCTCGTTTATAGCTAGCCCAGATTTTGGCTCCGGGCCGCGGCCTGTTCCCCCAAACGCAGACTGTCGTGCTGACAGCTAACAAATTAGGCCTGATTTACATCCAGTTGGCCCCCCTCAGCTTACATGGTCCCACAGACCCAAATCTACACAGTTCCAGACCCGCAGACACAGTTCTGGGCTCAGAAAGGCAGACGCAGCCAAAAGCCTAATCGGAGCCAGCAGTCTCCATGAGGTAATGATTATAGCAAGGACTTCTACTGCCTCCCTGTGGTGAAACCAGGTTTTAAATGGGAGAGATATCATTTTTGCACACATGTATATCATATCTATAAGTTTCAAACAATGAGAAATCGATTCATGTTTCACACTGTATGTGTCTTTTTGGGGAGTAGACAAAGAAGTAAAGCTTGTTATAAAGTAAATAAGATGAATAAAAAACATGTCTCAATATTTATATATTTTAAACTATCTGAGCTAATCTTGTGATTTATGTGCGGGTATTTGGCTTCATTGTTGGTGGTGGTGTTAAATGAGGTTGCAGTAAACAGTGGCTAAGCAGCAGCAACACACACGGAAACAATTAAACTAAATCTAAGCCAGCCCTCCGCTGCAGAGAAACAATACCCTCTCCATTACAAATGCAAGTCCTTCACTGAAAGCTAAAGATGCATATTGCTTACTTAAACAGCTACAACATGCTCCACCTGTGTCCCCTTTAAATGATTTCCCATTCATAGAAACCCATCTGGCCTGATCACACAATGATTGCAAAGAGAACAACAGGATGAACATAACTTATGAGATATGTGAGTTTTTGAACGTGGTGAAGCACATGATTCATCAAAATGGAGCTGTGGTTTTGGCATCAACTCAGACAAACCGAAAATGCTTGAATGGATTTACAATTGTTCTTGTGTCAGAATTCAACCATGTCTGTAACATTGACTTCTCATTTAAGGCCATCTGGAACAATTCAGCCCTAAGTCACTGTAAAAGAGTCAATTTGAGGTGGAACAGTCCGCTCACCTTGATTGTCCACGTAAAAATTGTCACCGCGCACTCGGACGGGAGAGGAGATCGGCCCCGGAGGACCCGGCGGGCCAGGAGGGCCGGGGAGACCTATAACCCCCGCTACACCTCTGTCCCCCTTTGGGCCTGAGCACCAAAGTAAAATACATCAATCAATCAATCAGTCAATCCGTCATGTTAAACAAGTGTCAAATGTGAGAGCTTTTTCAAACCATCTTCATATGAGCAGATGACACTCAAAGGTCTCATCATGATATTTTACCAGTGGGTCCAGGGAAGCCTGCTCTTCCAGCCGGACCTGGAGGTCCAACAGAACCTGGATGCCCTGGTGGTCCGATGGGCCCTGGAAGCCCTCTGCCTCCCGGTGCTTAAAAAAAACAAGAGCCAGTCAGAGTCAAATGTAGAGTGAAAGGAATAGTTCACTCCTTTTAAGATTTGTTTTTTGGGGTATTTTTAGGCCTTTATTGACAGGACAGCTGAAGAAATGAAAGGGGAGAGACATGCAGCACAGGGCCGCAGGTCGGAGTCAAACCCAGGCCCGCTGCGTCGAGGAGCAAATCTCCACATATGGGCGCCCGCTCTACCAACTGAGCTATCCGGGCGCCCGGAATAGTTCACTCCTAAAATCATTTAAAAAGGGCACTGCAGCGTTTTATGAGCTTGACTCATACTAGGGACTAAAAGTCCAGATATCTCAGCCTGTGCTGCTTCAATTTCTTTAACTTTTTGTTGTTGTTGTTATAAATCTCTCTCTCTCTCTCTCTCTCTCTCTCTCTCTCTCTCTGTGTGTGCAATCCTATATTGCTGGAGTACCACTTTAACCTTCGTACTATTTCTCAGCGCCTCACCAAAGTACTAAAGATAGTAAAATAAAATAAGTGAAAAATAAATTAAATGTCCATTATATTTCCCAACATCCACCAAATCATGAGCATCAATAATCTATTATTCATTTAAACTGTGTTACTGTAGGCCGAAAAGTACAAGATGTTCTGTGCTAACCCTCTTTAGAACAAGCACAACCAGACAAATAAAGCCAGGCCCACAGTGTAATCATTTAACATTATGATTGAGGGGTGTGAGTAGCCATATGTACAGTTATTCCAACAAACTTCATCAGAGGCTTGATTTAAATAGCAGTGAACTAATTCCTTTAATCATCTCTAAATATTGAAACTGCATTTACTGTTGATTAATTCAAATATGCTCATTAAGATATCAACCAAATAGGATTGCTTTGTGCACTGGGCCTTTTTCTTTTACAGACATTAAAACAGCTTTTCTCCACTACATCTTTTAGAATAGTTTGTCGTGATGCTTTGACACCTGGTGTCAGGTATGATGGAGGTCCAATAGGAGTGGGTTGGGGTGCATCCACCTCGTTGTCTGTTGAGCCCTCTAGTAAACTGCTGACTGTCGGCAGGGATGAACGTCCCTTTTCTAACAGCTTGATCTGGAACAAGAGCAGCAGATTTCAGACACACCTGCACTCTGTGTGTATAAAGTCATCTGTGTACAATGGTTAACAAAGTCGTCTTCAAATAACTCATGAAGACAGGCATCAGGGGATCCTCGTTACCTTTGATTCAACTGCATTTATTCTGCTGTTCATGTTGATGAAACTGGTACAGTTCAAACACTCTGTAAGAAAGAAAGACAGACAAGGATGAGTTTAGTTTCCAGGTATAGCTTCTTCTTCTACTCCTCCATCTGTCTTTTCCTTTCTTTCTGTCTCTGCCTCGTCTCTTTCATCCCTGTTTCTTTTTTTCATCCTGGCACCATCAGTAGTATCTCTCTATCTCACACTGAGCAGGTCAAGCCAAGATACACAAGAACAATGTCCATCAAACCAGACCCAGGAATTTATTAGGAATTCCTCCTTAAATCATGTCACTCACTCACAGAGTAAATATTATCAGTCCTCTCACTCTTGCTGACACACACACATACACACACACACACACCTGGCGCACACCTGCTTGTCTCCTGACTTGGCATGTTTCCCGTCTGTCTGCCCACTCGCAGTGATGACCTGTATGCCCTCACTCACACCCTCCTCCAGATACCAAAATCATTAACTGTGTGTAGCACATGGAAACACAGACACACACACATACATCACATACATCACACACATCACACACATCACACACATCACACACACACACACACACACACACACACACACACACACACACACACACACACACACACACACACACACCTCCATCCATATACTTCACTGCCATTTCCAAATGTCAAGAAAGATACAGAACAATATTAAGATTCATTTAGAGCCGTGCTCCTGTCCAAATGGTGATTCTAAGTCCAATAGTCACTCTCTTTTAGCTCTGTTTTTGGTCACCACCAACTCCTGAGGGAATTATCTCTCTCTTTAGCAGCTAAATGATGCTTTATGTTCACCAGCTAGTCACTAACTTTGTCTGTCTGCTGTTTGGTGGTGAGTCTGTAGCTTTTTGCAGAAAATAGCTGCTTGGTGCGGCCAATCAGAGTGATTAGAGTGAACCAAAACAAGACAGTTGCGGCGCAGAAAACCAAAACAATTAGCTAAAAGACGATGACACGCTCTTTAGAACTGAGGGAATAATTATCTATATTATTATAGCATCATTATATCTTCACTAGGATGGGTTTGCCACAAAAAGGGTAGCAAAGTCGGTACGTGTTGATGGACTAATGCATTGCAAGCATCAGTTGAATATAAAATATTGAATAATGCCAGACTTATAAGAAACAGAATTAACACTTTTGGGGGAAAAAAGGCACTTTTGCTTATTTTTTCAGGTTTCTTGAATTCATTTTTGCTGTCAACACCTGCAAAATATGTATGTGCCTTATTGAAGTTCTTGTTTGTGAGTGACTATCCGTGTTATCTTCAGTCTGTTTTGAAAACTTTGGTGATCTCTGACACAAATTATACCCTTCTAGCGACAACTAAACCGCAGATACCTACACATTTCTGGCTGTGCTGCAATTTTGGATCCTTTACATGAGCCCAAATTCAAAATCCAAAACACAGAATAGCACTTTATAGAAAAGCCCAGTATTTGTTCTAAATGTGAGCCTTCCTCTGGTCTATGGCTCATAAGAAGTCTGGAATGTCAGCTGTCAGTCCTACAGACGGGACCCACCCACATTGTGGTCATAGCAGGGATCTCTAGACAACTGGTGCTTATAAATAACTAACAACAAAAATGACCCAAACAGCTCTGGTTTGCCTAAATCAGCGTCTCTGACCACAGCACACAGGGTACTAATGGCAACCGCTGAGGTTTCTGCTTCACTGAAATAGGACAGGGTGAACGTCTGTGCTCTGTCTGTTTGTGTCTACATGTACATCCAGTCCAGTGGTGTGTCGGTCTGCGTGGGTGTGGCTTTTCAATGCCTCGCTTCAAAATAATCTTGAATCTCTGGAGTGCAGCCACAAACGGAAACAACAATCAACAGCTCAACCCAAAAAACACATTCCTTAGGATTCATCAACCCAAATACTAAGAGCTGTTCAACCATAAAGACCCCACATGAGTTTGTTGTGACTGACTGCACTGAAGTTTCTCCAGAGACTACACCAAGGACATCAAAGCACAACAGCTCAACAGCCTCCACAGTAATTCATCATCAGCCAAGAGGAAGTCTCCACCCACTGACACACTCTTTCTCGGTTATATACAGTACATCAATCTGTGATGCATTCCAACAGTTATTCTGTGATGATGTGATGACATTTAGTTTTTAGCGGTGTGTGGCTCTGGGAATGGCAACGTCGGTCTTTGAGTTTGCCAGAAGGGCCACCACTTTGGTCCTGACTGAAATATCTCAACAGCTATTTAAAAAAGGTACAGTAGGTAAGACTTATAAAACAAAATTTCTGTCATATTTGCTGAAACTGACCCATGTTCCAGTGGAACTACATGAAGTAGGTAATTAAAAAAAATAAAAGAATCCAGCCCCTCTGGCACCACCTACAGCCTGTAGTGTGATTTGCAAAAATCCACAGCTCCCTGTTCAGATGCACCAATCAGGGCCAGGGGGGTTGTCTAACTGCTTGTCAATCACTGCTCATGCACACGCATTAATTCTCCCTTGTGGGGGAAGGGGCTTAGGAGACCGTTTTGGGCTTTAGCAGAAAGGGGGGAGTAACTGAGAAGTTGTCGATGTTCAAATTTTTTGGCTATGTCCTGGATCTTCACAATCCTACCTACAGCACCTTTAATGGACTGCCATGGAATTTTGTAAAGACGAGAGGGATTGTCTTGAAATTTGGAGGATGAATCCTACTGGCTTTGGTGATCCCTTGACTTTTCCTCTAGTGCTACCATGAGATTCACGTTTGTGATTCTGAGTGAAATGTCAACAAGTGATGGATGGATTGCTTTGAACTTTGGTATGCATATTCATGCTCCTCTTGGGATGAATTGTAACAACATTGGTGATTGCTTAACTTTTCATCTAGTGCCATCATCAGGTCAAAATTTCACTTTGTCCAATACTTTAGTTTATGAACAAATACGTGCAAAACTAAAGACATTCCAATAAGCCTCAGCTGCAGTTTGTGTGTAGTTTTTGTAGTTTGTAAATGTAAACATCACATTCATATTTGTAATGATGCAAATTACAACATATGTCTAAATAAAGAACAGTACCTTTTCCTTGATGATTGTTTTTTTGTTCTGTTTTTAGCAGCCATTAGGGAACACCCTTTCCCATAAGACCCTAGGCCATTAGTCATGGCTCGACAAAAAAGTCCATGGACGGGTCAGGGGGCCGCGGCGAGTTCAAACATATCTGTAATAACAGCAGGACAGACAGGACTAAACAATCTAGATGTTTTAGTCAGCAGAGATTACAGCTAAAAAGTTGAAAAAATTATACATGTGGATGAAACCAAGTTACTATGACGTAGGTATCTGCTCTGCCACACTGTTAAATTTTTATAGGTGTAGTTTCTTGCATGCTCACAAATTAGGCGTGTAATTCCTATTATAAAGTTCTGTAGTGGATGCAGATTTGTCATAGAATATTAAAATTAAACAGCCGTAACACACTGTTCAGAAAGACCGATGAAAGAAATACTCAATGGAGGGATTGCATTGAGTTACAGAAGCTAGTGGAACAGGACTCTCATACCTGCTAAATATCAGCATGTTAGTATTGTCATTGTGCACATGTTAGCATGCTGACATTAGGATTTAGCTCAAAGCAACAAACAAACAAACAAACAAACAAACAAGTAAATGCAGTTGGAAAGATTGATTGTGACAGTGTAGCACTTCCACTCAAGATTCATCATAGCTGCTTTGCTGTATGGTCAACTGACAATGAAATAAGCAAAGCTGCCCCGTCCATGATGGTTTTCTGCTCCTCAGACACTGAAGTAAGGCTACTCTTCCTCGTCACTGCTAATGAGCTAACTTTTTCAATCCTCATCTCTTGTCCAACAAGAGCCAGAAAAAAAGCAGCCATACCATGTTATGTCATAAACACACACCACAGGAAAACACCAGAACTCAGTCAATCTGCCATAAATGTGAACCAAAGCATCAAGGTGGTGGGCAGGATTTCCATCTCTGCAGTTGGAATTTAATTATGTTGGGTAAGAAAACCAAACTTCCGCTGTGCTCGAGCTGATGTTTAGAACGGGACCGCAGCTATTGACTCTGTTTGGATCCATAATTACACCATGGCAACATAAGACAGAGTTATTTTTCTTGGATTGCACTCAGCTCATGGGAAAGATTCAGGATTGTGTTGTCTTTAGTGTGAAGCCAAATAAACAGGAGGAATTGGGAACTTTTTTCTGCTCCAAAGAGAAGTCAAGGAAGGGTGTGTGTGTGTTTGAGCAGTTTTGTTTTTTAATTGTCTTTTTTTATTCACAAGAAATACATAGCAATTGCAATTTTGAAAGACAAGTGAAGCTGATTTAAAATGACCACAAAGGAAAGCCTTATGTGATAAGCTCAATTGTTAAGTCTGGCGATTAAAACTGATAGACTAGAGCAGAGCTCCTGGCGAAGCATAAAAGATAAAAAATATAAATAAGATTAGAAACTCTTGAAAGATAAATCTTGATTTAAAGATCATTGGAACCAAAACACAGAGCATATTTTCATCATAGCAAACTATTAAAAAAAAACACAGACTTGTTTGTTCAATCATCCCTTCCATTATTGTGTCTACAGTAGCCTGCAAGACAGCACAGGATATTTTGGCAAGAGTGTAAGTCAGACTGTGGGCATCGTCTGTTGAGACAGCTACATTTCGTACATTAGAGCTGGATATAGATCAAATAAATTACTCAGTTTTTACACACACACACACACACACACACACACACACACACACACACACACACACACACACACACACACACACACACACACACACACACACACACACACACACACACACACACAGACACACACACACCCTTAACCACAGAACAAATCGTGACGCACACAGCTGGGGACAGCCATTTCATTGCCACTAAACACTCGCTCCATCTGTATTTGTGAGCAGGACAGAAGGATGATGTATTGAAACATCTTCTTGGACCATCTTAAGAGTCTCTGTCACATCCCCAAGATACACAGTGTGTGTGCCCAATATGTAAGCTGTGTGTGTGTGTAGACCACAGTTGGCTATCCAAAAGCTGGCTGTGTCCCAGGAGCCTGTTGTGTGTCGGCCCCAGCCAAGTGGTCAGCTATTGCTGGCATGAACAAGAAGAACAACTGGCACACACACACACACACACACACACACACACACACACACACACACACACACACACACACACACACACACACACACACACACACACACACACACACACACACACACACACACACACACACACACACACACACACACAGCGGTTGCTGGTGGAGGATGGTGAACAGAGCCTTTTTTTGAAATCCAAGATGTCTAGTAGTCCACAGTGGGACAATCTTACCATGATGCCAACTGACAGGCCACACACCATTTCTTTGAACTGAAGCTTTGCAACATTTAAAAAGTATGAAATACTTGGCAATTAATGGAATTTCCCATTACATTTGATGCATTCATGCAGAGCAAAGTACAGTCAACAACTAAATAATGGACTTCAGAAGCACAATGAGGTGCCGTTATAAATCTCACATTCCTGCTCACAAAATGCTGCTACATGTAGTCATGAAACAATGACAAACTGAATCTCTTCCAATCCAATCTCTGACACACTAGCTACACATTAGTCACAGATAGAGACGGATGGCCCTGCTGGTGCACAGGCACACAGTCATCGGCATGCTATGAGATGATGTGTGAATTTGATGAAGAGAGACGATCGCACGGTGATCGGCTGAAATCAGGGCAACATTTTTGAGATTTAAATGCAGCGGTGTCTGATGAAATAAAGAGAATGAAAATGATGGAGACACATTAGACAGAGAGAGGAAGAGCGGCAGAATATCCCCTGCTTACAAGTCATATCGGAAATATCGTAAGTATGAGATGACAGCACACAATACAGAATTCTCTATGAGCCCTGATTTTCGGAGGCTGGAGCATGTGAAAGAAAAGTAGAGATTATGGAAGTTGTAAAGACAGCAGAGATTAACTGTTGGTAATGTATAATGTTTGATGTAAATTGGAGTGTTAATGTTTTCGTTTTTAGGGCTTGAGGGTTTTTTGGTCGATTGATATAGAGAGAAATATCAAACTGTCGGATGGACTCATTAAATTTGTATCAAGCAGGTATGATTCCCAGAGGAAGACTCTCACCGACTTTGGCGATCCCTTGACTTTTCATAAAGTCTCTAACTATTGGATGGACACTTTTCCTCTAGCACCATCATCAGGTCAAAATGTATCTAATACTTTAGTTTATGACCAAGTACATGAAAAACACTCGGAGAGCCCAGACCACCGGCAAGAACAACACCCTATCTTGCAATGTTAAGGAAAGGGAAGAATAATTTGTGTATCCGCCCAGTCATTTTCATCCGCTTCCAAATGCAATAGGTTCTTCCTTGGCTCGTGCTAGCCCATTACAGCAAGTTTCATGAAAATCTGACAAGTAGTTCTGTACTGCTGACAGAAAAACAAACAAACCGAAAACATATCCTCCTTGGCGGATGTAACATAAGTCATAAGTCTCAGCTGCACTTTGTGTTTAGTAAATACAAAATTATTAAAATAGTTTCCCATGGTTATATACCTGCATATTAACACAGTAATTGAGAGCATGTTAGCATTTACAGAGAAGCAAGCATGGCTGTAGACTCACAGTCTTGCTTGTATTTTGTGCACTACTTAGCAGCACTAGTGTTAATATGAGAAGCCACCACAAACAATAGTGGTTTGTTTCTTAGCAAAAAAGAGAAATACACATCCTTACACATTAACAGGCCCTTGGCCTGTCCAATCTTCACAGACACATTTGGCTCTTATCGACCTCAGAAACCTTTCTGGAACCTTTTTTAGGAACTCAGGAACTTTACCTGCTTAACTCAGCATAAACAGATGTGTGGAGTTGCAGACAGAAAGACAGAGGGACAAATGGAGGCAGGAAGACCCAATGATAAGCTGATGACAGAAATGAAAAACCACAGAAGGAGCATGAACAGAGCGTCATCCATCAGGCAGATTAGACCAGGACCGGGAACAGCTGAGCTATCCCATAGCTCCCAGCAGGTCAAAGGGTACTGTTGACCTATATTTGAGCACAACCAGGGATGTAACAGAGACATCAGTCATATCCTCAATCTGCAGAGGTCTGGAGGGGCACGTGTGGGTTATGGTTCTGTTTTATCACTTTACTCTAAGGAGAGGAGAGCGGCAGATCTAAAGGACATAGGAAGTTAGATAAGTGGAAAGCAGCAAGGAGTATAGAAGATAAAGAGACTAGCAGTGTCAAAAAAAAAGCAAGGGCAAATGAGCAAAGGCCTGCAAGGGGATGAGAGCAGATAATAAAATGGAAAAATAAAAGAGTTCTAAAGTTATTTTTGAATGATATAATATAGCCGTTGCTCTGGATAATCCCTACAACAGTGGGCTTTAGCACACTTCTTCCTCATCCAGCTGCAGAGGGGAAACAGTGACTCTAGCAGCTTCAAAGCTGTAGCATTAACAAATTAGCACATTTGACATCCTAAGCCTTTAGCCACATTTTCACTTCTTTAAATCAAATCCTGTGCTGTCACACCCAGCATTAAACTTTGTTAAACTTATTTTGCATGAGATCAAGGGTTAGCACTCTCATCAGGGGAGGTCCCAGCACTTAATCTTTTTAGACGAGGCTCCCTCACACACAGACGTTACCTACAATCCCTCCTGTTAATATGATCATGTGTGCTGTGGGGTGCTGCTGTGATGAGGCAGGGAGGAGGGGGCAGGGACCAACTGCAGGGAAATTACGAACACATTTCTCCCAAATGTGTTCCATGCCGTCATGTGTTAGCACGACTCTGCTGAAAGCAAAATGTAAATCTTGAGATGCACTGTACAAAGCCAGCACAAACCAGACTGTCAAAAATATTGACAGGTCAGGGTGTCAACCAAATGTATTCAGAAAACACCCACTTTCCATTAGCAAAGACTGAAAAATGCAAGCTTTGCGAGCAGCTCGGCCTTAGGCCACGAGCTCCCTGATATTTCAGAGTGTTTTAAAGTTAAAAAAACAAGAAGCTTAACGCAGAGGACTTGTGAGGGCCAAAAGCACCTGGGAAAAACCTTGCCATTGCACATTTAATGAGTGATTCATTAACCAGCTCATACGACAGCATAATTTTTTCAGATTTGTGCAGATTTAAGTGCTAAATGTCTAACATTGTAAGCGCTGCCACTCATGCTTATTGTCATTGTTGCAGATTCTTTTCTCAGTTTATTGTTGGATTCCCTTTATGAGTCAAAACAAAGAAAGCACTTCTCACATCACAGTAGGGGTGTAAGAAAAAAATCAATACACTTGAATAGCGCTATATTTTATTTTGCAATACTGTATAGATTTTCTTTTTTTACGTTAAAAAATATTCATGTAAGACAGTGGTTCACGTTGATGTTGTGTTTAAACCCCCTACTGCTAGATGGCTATGCTGAGACGCACCACTAGTGTCCTTGCCTAACAGTGCCTAGCAGTACCTGACTTTTTGCTACAAGCTAACAATGTAGCTATGGCTGAACTTTGGTCAACTTTAGCATATAAAAATTGGCTCACTAAGAACCTGTGAACCACAATCCCAAACTGGCAGTTTGATTTTCTGTGTACTGAATTGTTTACATAAAGTAATCTTCTTTGACTTTTATGAACATCATGTCTTTTTTTAAATATTAGTTTTTCTAAAATTATACTTTAAAAAATCCCAATATATCGCCTTACGCACAGTGTCGAAATATATTGCAATATATTGAATCGTGATCCATGTATCGTGATACATATCGTATCGCCAGATTCTTGCCAATACACAGCCCTACATCACAGCAGACCAAATTTAAATTTTGGTCTCCCCCTATTTTCAGAGTTTTTCTAGAAGTGATAATGGTAAGAAAGGTATTAGACAGAGAGACGTAAACAACAAGAGTGTGTGAGGAGGTGAGAGAAACAAGCATCTCCTCAGCTTACACAGACTTAACCTTGACCTAGCTGCCTTAATGTGCTCTGTGTCTACGTCTCTGAGGGCCTTAGGGGCCTCTGAAGTGGAGCCAGAACCACATCAAACTAAAGCCAGAGGTGATGTCATCTTCATTGGTTAAGGCTGTCCTCTCTTGCTCTGATAAAACAACTGGCTCAAAGTCCCCACTGCAGCAGTTTTGTGCCACACAGAGCCGCATGTACAGTGTTTGCCGAGTGACATAAAGACACAAGGATCAATGCAGAAACAAACACAAACTAAATTCTGTTACCAACTAAAATTGTCCACACAGGAATAGTTTGACATTTTGGGAAATATTCATATTTGCTTTCTTGCCCAAGAGTTAGATGAGAAGATTGATACCATTCTCATGTTTGTGCAGTAAATATGACGATAACATCAACAACCATTTACCGTAGCTTAGCATAAAGACAGGAAACGGGGGGGAAACAGTTAGCATGGCTCTGTCCAAAGGTACCTAAACCGTAGACTGTATATAAAGATGGACAACTTGACTGCTCCCCAAAAGTGAAGCCAAAACATCTTGATTGCCCCCTGGTGGCTTGCCGCAGAATACGTCAAAAATCCCGCCCTAACCCAATCACTACTGCAAAGACTCTGGCTCCAAAATTACAAGATGGCAGCGCCCGTTTTAGTAATATTTTAGCTTCACTTTTGTACAGTGGGAGGAAGTGAAATAGAATAGAGTTCATGATATCAATGCGTTCTATTGTGATCTTATGACCTCATGAGGAGCAAGATTTCAGATCTGAGTTTTAATTTTCTCAAAGGCAGAGCAGGATACCCAGGGCTCGGTTTACACCTATCGCCATTTCTAGCCACTGGGGGACCATAGGCAGGCTGGGGGGAACGCATAGTAATGTTAAAAAACCTGAAATTTTCATGCCATGGGACCTTTAAACGTGATTTAAACCAAATATAGCTTCATTTTGATGATTTAGGGAAACCTGTATTAGTTATGTAGTTGATCCTTAGAAGGGCTTTTGTTTTGAAATGCTTAAAAAACCCTCAGACATTCTTAAATATGATGCATGACTTCTTTTCACAACTGTCCTACCTTCAAAGTTTGTGGTGTAACTTTAAAATGTTTTCCTGTGGCATTATTATGAAGAACAACCATTATTTCCATGACATACACTTTTAGTGTATCTGAATTCACCTACTTAGGTTAATCTACATGAGGAAAACCAGTCTTTGTTTCGGAGCTGTAGCCTGATCTTAGCACCGTCACGTATGTTACAAAGACCTCGTGGAGGAGTGTCCTGCTCATTAATCTCAGTGGGGCCACTTTCCCACAGAATCGGCTCTCTGCTTCGCTGCCGTCTGGGCAGCTTGCAGCAACTGGAGCCCTGTGGGACAGAAACACTCCTCATTACACTTCACTTTTCCCTTCTTCTTCTCTTGCTACACAGCTGTTTCTGCACTGCCAATTTTAACACCTTGTAGTTTCTCGTGCACTCGTCCTAACTTTTCCCCCTCAGTGTCCTCTCATTCTCTGCCAGCTCTACCTCCTCTCCTCAGTGTGATGCAGACTGTCAGTGACCAGCCTCTGTCTTTCAGGTCTGCTCACTGAGTCCGTGGCCTCCTGTCTCTCCATATGGAGGCAATTTCCCTCCTGCTCAATAGCGATTAGAACTTGCAAATACATTTCAGCAAACGTTAAATAAACAGCCAGATTACTTCTTCACACTCCTGCAACCACTTTGGTCTCAAGTGAACCATAATCTCTGGCAGTACAGACTAAGCGGATGTAGCTATGTGTTAATCTTTGTGTGGAATAATATCCACGGCTGGGCAAATAATGGTTTCCAAAGGCTTTGTAATAATGTCTGTTTATTCCATTAGTATTACTGTGTTTTCTTAACCCGTGGTAAATATTTGCCCTCCAAGTGCAACAATGAATAATTTTTGCAAAATGGAACAAGGTGTGGTAATTATGACAAATAAGCAAAGCTTTCTCATTGAGGTAACTGTTAATCTTGGATAAATGTGGACCGACCAGGCCAGTGTTTTTTTAATGGCGCGCACACAAATTGCTGGATTGCCCAACCCCAGAAAATCTAAACATTGCTGAATGTACTAACTTATTTTAATAGAATACTGTTAAAATAACTCTGCATTTTAAATGACTCTTTCTGAGCCAATGCAGCCACAATGTTCAAAATACAATATGTGAAAACATGTTTGTCCGTGTGCTTGTGAGCAGTGGACACATACATCTGAACGTAGACATTTATATAAAAACAGCAGAGTTAAGGCAGCCCAACATTAGACCTCCATCCACCCTCACAGTCTGTTTCTTCAGGCTGACTGTGGTGTCTCGCCCCTGGGTGAAAGTTTTGGTCTTTACTGGGCTGAGAGTCTGCGGTCTGTGGTATCTAGGAGCAGCGCTGCCCATCATGAGACATACTACCTCACACTTTACAAGCTGCCTTGCTGGACGTTCCTCTGAGCTTTTTTTCATTCATTCTTTGACTGCAACAGCCATGATGATAATCAGAGAGAGTAAACTGCCTCTGTGCTGAGTGAAGATACACACGTGTGCAAAGAAAGAAGAGATACAGAGCGAGACAGTGATGTGTTTGTGATCCTCCTTCCAGACACAGAAGTGTCTTGAATGCACAGCCGTAAAAGAAAAGATACAAAACCGCAGGGCACAGGATCCCTTTCAACTGTTGTTTTACAGCAGTCCGTGCTCCCAAAAGTAATCCAAAACAGGCTTTGAATCTTAATTTGAAACAACTTTACGATCATTTCAAAAGGCCAACTGCTGCACTGAAACACACTATTAGCGAGCTAACCAACAGTACACCACCAAACGTAAAACAAGGCACTGATGTGGGTAAAGCTGCTCAAAAGACACAAATGGGTCAGGGCAAAACACCTTTATTTCAGTCCTTGCGAGACCACATTCTCCCCGACAACATGTGAAAGAAAAGGAAAAAAAGCACAGACAAGAAACTCACCTTCACGACACTCTTCTCCCACAAAGCCTGGACAGCATCTCCACTCCAGTGCAGTCACCTGCTTGTAGGTAATCTTGAAGGATGGCCTGATCAGCGTCCTGTAGCTGGAAAACAGCACAGGGACACTGATTTCAAAGGCAATCATGTAGCTACATGCAAACATAGATGTACAAATGCACAGACATGATCAAACTGCCACATATTAATGTCTGATTCTATGAGTATTTTTGCCTTTTTTTGACGGTGGACAGTAGAGTGAGGATGAAAATGATGAGAGAGGCAACATTGCAACTATATGTACTTTATTTGAATATTTCTATTTCATGCAACATTGTACTTCTAATCCACTTACGGATTTAGAAACCTTTAAAAGGCTTAAACAATTAATTATGCTGATAATACTTCTAATGTGAATGCTTAGTGTTGCATTAATAGAATTACTTACTACTAAATATTATTCTACCAACATTTTCAATCAGAGAAATGGTGAAAATCAGGGTTCAAAATTAGCACCGTTTACAAGCCAAATGCTGAGGAAATATGCAAGTGGCTGGTAGATTTGCATCACTCACCACCAAGTTAATTTTGAAGCCTGGTGAAAATATGGTAGAACAGAGGCCCCATGCCTGTGCTTGCCAAGGGTCCAAATCACTAGATCTGACCCTGCCACCATGCAGCAGGACTCCCCATTCCAACCCCATTCATGCACCAGCATCACAGACAACTGAAAGAGCTGACGGGAGAATACGACTTGGCTGATAAGTGTGAGGACTCTGAGGCTACCTGATGACTTTGGAGCAGGGTCCAGGCCACCGGCAGCCCTGGAACACTCTCTGCACTGTGGTTTCTGTCCCGTTGTGCACCTGGCAGGACACTGTTCTCGAAACAGTATACTGACACCAGTTCCTAAAATAGAATTAAAAAGATGTCACACTTATAAATAATACGCTAATATACGAGAGAAATCAGACACAATCAATGTCAATAGGACATGGTGTGAAAATGTGAAGGAAAAAACAAATTTATTGGATAGAGCTGCAAATTTGACATCAACGGGATTACATGTGTAAAACATCTGCAGTGCAAAACCTTCAGTGCATGTGCTCACCTGAGTTGGGTACGGGACCCGGTACCTGGCGGTCCAGTGCTGCCGCTCTGTTCCGATTTGATGCGCTGCCGCTGCAGAGTGATGCCTGGATAGTGATAAACAAACCCTGTTCCAAGCAAAGGACAGACTAAATGTATCCACATGGACAGCGCATACAGAAACGACAAAGCCATAATCTCCTTTTGATTTATCCCTGACAGAGATATCCCCAAATGACCACGATTTTCAAGTCGATGCTGGAGTTATAAATCCCTCTTTGACAGATATACAGTATCTGAAGTAGAATGGGGTAAGAATGCCTAAGCAAACCCCGCTAAAACCATTAAAGAGTTGGTCATTTTGTCTTCCCGAGGAGAAACAAACTGGCACTCTCACGAGCCCAAAATGAATGACACCCAGCCTCTTCCTATAGAATAATGCGGTTTTCTGACGTTTGACATCTAGCCGAGGACTGAGGAGTCAAATATCCAGTGTGCGTAAAAAGCGCGCTGAGTGTGAGGGCTGGAGACGGAGTGCGTAAAAGCGCATCTGGTCCCGATCGAAAAACCACGACCCTTATGTCGTATGATGTGAATGTGATGGCCAAAAGTGAATTCATAGTTACTGAACTATGTCGCAGTGTCTCTCTGTCTCTTATGTCTATTTATCTATATTCTCTTCACTCCTTGATGATTTAATGAACATAAGCCAAGAGGTAACAAAGACAGATAGTAGCGAAGACATTAGGATTTTAGTCTCTGTTCGTTTTCATCACTTTGTCAAACAGCAGGATACTTTTCATTTCGGAGATTAAACTAACCTGTGGAAATTCATTGCAGATACAGATATTGATATTTAGGTAAATATGTTTTAACGAAACGCTTATCACCGAAAATTACCCAAATTTTCGATTTATTACTTCACAGTTTTAACAGCGTCATATTTTATAAATTGATCATGTTGTGTTGTGCCACAGTTCCCTCTGAAATGTAGTGAAGTATAATTAGGCTAGCATTTAATTAAAATAGCCTAACGTTACTCAAATAAAGTAAAAGTACCTAAAATTGTTCTTAAGTAGCCTACAGTAATCCCAATTGAGTAGCCTAAATGTTGGCTACTTTTCCTGCTCTTGACTTACCTCCGTATTTTTTATTTTTTATTACACGTCACCTGAGATGTATGTAATTTTCCCTGGACAGAATTGGCCTCCATTTTTTTAAAGTGAAATCAAACGGATGTTTTTTTTTTTGTTGGGAAGACGACTGGTCCCAGTACTCCGCCAGTTTAGAAACAAACGTGGGAAAGAAGTGAACTTCACCAGGCAGAGCCGTATATTAGATATTATACTGTGTATACGGCTCTGGCAGCAGGAGGTCGGCAGCGCCCCCTGCTGACGCTGCAGGCTCTGTACATGCTGCACAAGGGAAAAAAAGGAGACGTGTCCCACTCTCAGATTAGCTTGAACGGACAGATGGAGGCAGACAGCACCGGTGGAAACATGGGTGGGAAAGCAGACGTGGAAATGGCAGAAAACCCATTTGAACCTTACATTGAATCTCTGCGACAACAGCTGGAAGACCAAGACCCCGTTTTTCTGATCGGAGTTATCGTCGCTCTGGCGGTCATTGTCATCACCTGTGGTAAGTTTTTAGCATGCTAGCATTAGCTTATATCAAGCTAGGCCTAGCGTTTAGCTTAGCTAGCAAAGTTAGCTACAAAGTGTTGGGTTGTTGGAAAGCAGGTTTGCAAGCAGGGAATTCAGCGTTTACATTTAAGCTAGCTAGCTATATAATTAATTTAATCAACGAACGTGTGCTTTAAAGACATTAGCTGAATTTGCAAGATTGGGAAGCTAACTGCTAAGCCTATGCAAACGTCAAGAGCTGTCACAGCATACTCGTATTTCTCACGGAAGTCAGTCTGTATTGAGTAACGTTGTCTTTTGGTTAGTAAACAACAGCCTATTTGGAATCGATAAGAATATGTCGAAAAATAAGTCCCTGCTTTCTTTTTTCCAGTGTTTCTGAAGTACTTTCTCTCCAGTAAAACCGTCCGAAGTGCTGTGCTGCTGGTCGGACTGTGTGACTCCGGGAAAACCCTCCTTTTCGCCCGGGTGAGTTGATGCAGCCAAAACGTGGTGTCCATGTCCACGTTGTCAATAGTAGCGGGCTCTGCTGAAGAGAGACTGATGCATGGTTAAGTGATTGTGCATTTCCTCATGTTTTGGCAGCTGTTGTCAGGAAAGTTCAAGCGCACACAGACCTCAATCACTGACAGCAGTGCTCCATACAAAGCCAAAAACGAAAAGGTAAGTTAGGAACAGTTCATCATTATCAGTTATAATGTTCTCATAATGAACATGGTTTACAGTTGTCCCCTCCCCATCCTGTATTCAGGGCAGCACCTGGACTGTGATTGACCTGCCAGGACATGACAGTCTTCGCCCTCAGTACCTGGAGAAATTCAAATCTGCAGCCAGGTGAGAGCAGGCCGGCCTGTCTGAGTAACATTATTTTCTGTCTATTAGTGAGATAAAGTTCAGTGACCTGATTGACTTAAGCAGTAGCAATTATTTACCCTCAGGGATCAATAAAGTATGTCTTGCTCTTGTAACTCACAAGTAACAAATCCCTTCTTTTTCATTGTCACTCTCTATCACTCTCTTCAGAGCGATTGTGTTTGTAGTAGACAGCGCTATTTTCCAGAAGGAGGTGAGAGACGTGGCAGAGTTTCTGTACATCTTGTTGACGGACACTGTGATCTCCAGGAATGCCCCAGCTCTCCTGGTGGCATGCAACAAACAAGGTTCAGCAACCCTTTTGCTGTGAAAAAATACCTTTTATTATCTACACTTTGCTTGTTCTTCATTTTCAGCCTTTACCCTAAAGTGGTTAGTTTGTTATATGGCAGCGTCATTTTACCAGTGTCTTCATTTTACAGATATCACCATGGCAAAATCAGCTAAACTGATTCAGCAGCAGCTGGAAAAGGAATTGTAAGTCATTTATATATTTGCTGTCTTTTGGGCATTTGTTTTTACTGTCTGATTCGCAAAACATCTTTATTTTAGGCAAATTCCACTCAAATTTACACCTCAAATTCTCAATTGTTCTAATTTCCTCGTTTAATTGTTGACATAACTGTTGCGTCACAAATGTAATGTTCCTCATTATACGTGTTAGTGTTTGTCAATGTTTTGGTAGTCAGTCACTGGCCATTGGGAGCAATTGGGATTCAGTGTCTTGCTCAAGGACAGTTGAGCAGGAGATGAAACCACCAACCCTGCAATTCATAATTGATAACGTTTACGTTGTCTCTTGTTTCTTATAGGAACACCCTGCGAGTGACACGCTCTGCAGCCCTGAGCTCTCAGGACGGCTCTGTGGGCGGCAGTGTTTATCTGGGGAAAAAAGGCAAGGACTTTGAGTTCAGCCAGCTGCCCCTTAAGGTGGAGTTTGTGGAGTGCAGCGCCCGCGGCAGCAAGGGTGAAGAGGGGGGTGCAGACATTGAGAGCCTGGAGAAGTGCCTGGCTAAACTGTGAAGTCAGCAACTCAACATCTTCAGTGCAGAATTTGACTGAAAGGCACAGACCTCTGATCAACGTCAACCTCCATAATCAAAGGAGGGATGACAAATGCATCTCAGTGGAGGATTTATTTGACAGGAGTAACCAGTCAAACATCTTATCTGTGCTGGCTGTCAATGTAAAACGTTATTACATTAAAGGTGGAAGAACTTTTGAGGCATATTCTATCAAAAAAAAACACCAAAAAGACTGAAAAGTAATGTAACGGAAAGATGATGTAGCTCTTTGTCTGGTCGCTCTGCAGTGCTGAGAAATGATCATGTGCTTATAAAGTGCAAATCTTACTGTGGACATCATCCTTTAAGTGCTTTATTTGGCTTGTTCAGAAAATACATAGTTTAAAGAATTTCAGTAAAGTACAATATTTGCTGTTTCTGCAATTACTTAAAGAAAAATGGTTATAGGCTGCCACAGATTGTCACCATTTTTGTTTTAAACTTGTTTCATTGGATTTATAAGCTGCCTTGTGAATACAGATGGGTGTGAATTGGATTTATTCATTAATTTGAACAGTCAGCCTTTTTTTCTGGTGTCATAGAAAAGGGTTTATTCTTGTTTGCAAAAGAATGACCGTTTACTTGTTTGAAAGTGTTGCGTGAATACAGTGCATTTGCAATGAATTATTTTGTGGTTGTCTGGCTTGTTTAAAAAAACTAAAATATAAAGTTTTGGATGTTGATGCAAATGAAGTCCACAGTTTAAAAGGAACAGCACAATTTAGAAGAGAGTCTGTCTGGTGTTTAAGGGATTCTTGATAAGCAGATAATGCATGATATAACAACACATACAGACAAAAAATCTCACAAGGTACTGTTTTAAATTATTTTTTTCTTTTGTCTGTGTTTGAAATGTCACCATCTGGGAACAGCTTTCAGTTTCCTCTGCTTTGTCTTTCTAGTCTGGCACCTGGTTTGGATTGAGATGTTTTTACTCTACAAAAGCGCCAGACTTAGTTAAACATGCTGAATTTATTTTTCCTTTTAATGTGGTAGTTTTACAATCCACAAAAACACATATATTGCAAAGTATATTTCAAAGGATGACATTTTTTATAGGACTGCACACCATGAAGGGAACCAGAATATTTACAACATCTGGTTCCACCCCTGCCACTCACCAATGAGTAAATCTGGCATTATATAAGACCCGAAAAACAATTGCACATTTAGTTTGTTGAATATTGCGTGAAAACTCCTATAAAACGGATTTCTGTGATAATTGTCTGCTTCTGTACATATTTACCTTCCACTCTAGAGTGCTTTCTGGAACACCAGTTATGTTTGGTTCTGCCCACAAGTTCAGCTTTTATTAAAAGGAAAGCAAGATCCTACTGTCACCATAACCATTTAGGCCAGAAGTCCAAATAATGATGCTACCAGTTCTAACTGCATCAAACACAGGAAAGTATACTCGAAAGTTTCAAAAATGTAAACTAAAAGTAAGGTCAAAATAGCGTACTGCTACGAGGAGAACAAAAGATGAAACAACATGTAAAGTGTGTGGATCTATAGTCGAGACAGAGGGTAGACTGTCAGACTGGAGCTCTGATCTGCGACCACCACACTGGGTTCTCCTTTCAGCACAGCAGGGCACAACCAGTTCACCTTGTCCCCATGACTGATGCCCAGTTGAGGCCCAGCCTTCTCCTCTGTCACCTCCTCGGCACTTGCTGCCACTTCATCCTCCACTTCTTCTTCTTTCTGTGCTTCAACCTTCGGTGGGGTCTTTGCTTTATCCTGGGATTGTTCTTTTCTCTTTGCTTTGCTCTTACTTTTCCTGCGTGGGGCTGCTGTCGCTCCAGTTTTGGCCTTTGCCTCGGGAGTCACCACTGGGTGCTTACTGAGGTCCCACAGGAAGACCTGGCCATCATTCCCCCCAGTGACGAGCCAGTGAGGGTGGGAAAGGAAACTAACAAAGTGGGCTTGTGAGGCCCCCTGACTGTGGGCCTTGACTGCTCCCTGCTGTTCGAGTTTAGAGCCGCTGCCGATCCGCATCAGATGCACCCGCCCGTCCTCTGCCGCACAACCCAAAATGTTCCCACAGCTCGCCACAGAGACACAGTGGACCAGTGGCGGGTTGAAAAGCTGACCGGGACGCTGCTGATGGTCGTCTTCTTCCTCTGCTACTTCCTGGAGGTTGAGGGTCCAAAGAGGACGTGTCTTCTGCAGACCCCACAGCATCACCTGAAGAGACAAAAAAAGGTGAAATAAATCGGCATTAGGAACAGTGCTCAGGATAAGTGAATACACCCAGGATCATCCAGGATACTATGCATCCTGATAAAGTTCCCTTGGCCTTTGGAATTAAAATAGCCCCACATCATCACATACCCTTCACCATACCTAGAGATTGGCATGGTTTTATTTCAGTTAGCCTAACAGCTGGTTTGTTTTGCATTCAGAGATTATTTTATGGAAAGTACCCCATGCCAATCTCTAGGTATGGTGAAGGGCATGTGATGATGTGGGGCTATTTTAATAGGGGTGTACTTACTTATGCCCCCTGTATTTTAATTTTAAATGTATTTATTTACGATATATTATTCATTCACAAAGAAAATTGGTGTCCTTTAAAGGTTGGATTTTTCCTCTTTTTTTTTATTAGGGCCTTAAGATCAATTCCCAAAAGATGATTTTTTATTCCTCTTTTTAGTCAACTTTAGCATGGGTGTATTCACTTATGCTGAGCACTGTAGTCTTGGTACATGACGTAGACACAAATGGTCCTCTCCCTTACCTGCATGTCGAGTCCAGCAGACACCAGGTTATTGGGCCGGTGAGGCCGAAAAGCCACAGAGGAGCAGATGTTAGTGTGTCTACGAAGAGTCCTGCACACTTTTCCCCCAGGAAGCTCCAGTACCCGGACTGCCCCGGAGTCATCAGCCACTGCCAGGGCTGAACCCATCTCATTTAGTGCCAAAGCATTGATCTCCTCCTCTCCTGCACCCTGAAATTCCTCCACGGAGCCCTTTAGGTTTCTGGGGTCGAGTACACTCACTGTGTCTCCATGTGACACATACAGCTGACCCGGAACTGCAGGCGAAAACACAACACTCGTGCTGTCCTCTTCACCAGGGAGAGTGAGACGGCCTATGATGGTCCCCTCTTGGCTCCACACCGTGACCTCTCCACCCTCAGAGCCGGAAGCGAGGAGACCCTCGGGGCCTGAAGAAGCCCCAACACACAGGATGGATGTGGAGTGGCCCTCAGACCACTGTCTGGCCATGCTGACCCTGCAAAAGAACACAAAATATACATTAGTTTGTGTTGTTGCTTTGACATCTCTGATGTATGCCAAAATTAGTTGTACAGCAGTATTTCAAAACCAGTTTCAACAAAAACTGATCAAGATGATGATCACTCAATTGACAAAAAAAATTATAATCCCCAGCAATTTAGTGACTAAATTAATCGCTGTTTGTTTTTCAAGCAAAAGTCACAAACATTCTCTGGTCCCAGCTTCTTGATGATAACATTAACTGCTTTTTATTTATTTTTTATTTTCTATTAATATAATATTAGAATATATTTGGGTTTTAACAGTTGGTTGAACAAAATAAACAATTTGAAAGGCAGACTGGACTCTGGGGACTTGAGGGTATGAGCATTTTTCACTATTTTCTGGTATTTCATAGACTAAATATATTATGTACAATACATAATCAGATGACTTGATTATGAAATAAGCATTGGTTGCAGCCCTACACTGATTATAACCCTCATGAAGGTAGGATATAAATAACAATGCAGAGCTGTTTATTAAGGATAACGTTAATTACTTTTAGCTAGGTGTAACGTTAACGTTACCCAATAAACTTATGTGTATGTTAATATAGCTTTCTTGTAATAACCGTGAGAAATAGCATCAGTGTATGCATTCATATTACTTAAAAGACGGGTAAACCCGACAGGCATTACACAAAAACAGACGTATGAAGGTATTAGAATTGAGAAGTTGCTGCAAACATATGTCAAACCAGATAAAACCCAACAGTCATTGGATGTCTAGCTCTGCTGTTAGCCTGAAAGCTAACATGTAACTTCCTGTTCAGCTGACGGTTAAGTTGCGATATTAAACATGTTGTTGTTAATCTGCCGATTGAAAACAATTTATAACAGTGTCGTGACAATTTCCATAACGTCAAGACCGTAGAATCACGATACCTTATTTAAGTGCCGTCAAAACTTCAGTGGGCTGCAAGGCTGCCCATGTGGGGTTGGGTCGCTCATTGATGACATCATATATGTTGAGAAGTTTTTTTTGTGTGCCCTGAATTTGACATGACAGGCGGATTTCTCTGGCAGCCTAAACAAATAAATTCCACCAATGGCAGGCCTTTAGCACGAACAATTGCCCTAACCCTAATCCAGTTTACTACATTTTGTATTCAAAACATTTAATCGACGGAACCATACTGGGAGGAAATGATACCTGAATAGAAAGTTCAGGGCACAAGGGCAAAACAGATTTTCTCTGCTGTATGTCCTGTAGGCTACAATATTACTGAGCCCCTTGGAAATACTTGAACTTAGATTTGTAAACTGTAAAGTAAACTGTAAAGTAGTCTATATATATATATATATATATATATATATATATATATATATATATATATATATATATATATATATATATATATATAAATATATACAAGTCAACAGTAGATGCATTAATTGCAAACACATTCTGCAGAAAATGAAAAAGAAAAGCATGTAGGACACGGAGGAGGCAGATCATTAAATCATTGTTTAGTGGGCCTTCATTCCCACAATGCCTGCTCTCTGCTGATTCATCCAAAGCTGTAGATCTGATGAGCGGGTCCATTTCTGGGTCAGTGAACAGCATGCCATACTGCCGCACTGAATAGGGAACAGAGCGGAGAGGCCATGCAACAAACACACACACACACACACACACACACACACACACACACACACACACACACACAAAAACACACACACACACACACACACACACACACACACACACACACAATATTCAAATGCTGACCCATTCTGTATATCCTCAAAAAGAAGCAGCAGTTCTCCCAGAGCACTTTGAATATAAGTACTCTGCAGTCATTCTTTTTTCTTCTCACGACCTGATAGATGCTACATCCGCTTTCTGTAATGCAATTACACAGGAAGCCTTCGCAAAGCAGATGTATATGTTTTGTTAAATTGTGATACTGTAGTTGCTGAGAATAGGCAGTGTGAATTTGTCAGCAGGTTTCCTGAGAGTTTGTCAGTTGTACAACTCCTTCCCATGACACCAGTAAGGGGATGATTTTTTTATTTCGATTTTTTATCTATTGAAGCTGTTGTGAAGGCTGGAGTAAGGTAAGTGACATATTTTAGAGTAATTCATATTTAGGACATTGTGCTTAAATTGAAATGTATGTGGGCCTTTAATTGTCTGGCAGTGACAATAATAATAATATTAATGACATAAAGACTCTAATGGCTTCCTCTAATTTCCTAACCAGATGCTGATGCTGCATCTCTTAAATTAAAGTTAAATTAAACATTACAATATAGAAATTCTGCAATAACATGTACATATGATCCATTATCAGACGTAAATCTAAGCAGGCTTTATATACTGTACATACATGTATATAGCATACATAAACCACCTACTGTATATCTATAAATTACCTAATTACATTACCCAAAGTATTTATTTCGGCACTCTTTGCACTCTATTTGTGACCCTGTTTACAGTTCACAGTAACATTTTAACTTGTATACATTTATTTATCTCCTACTAAACAGTATAGATATTTTTGAAACCTACTTTCCTGTTGGTTTTTGGGTTTTTTTTTATCTTTGTTTAGCTGCTTCTCAGAAGATTTGGAGTTACCTTGAAACATTCACACGCCGGAGAGTATGAGGTTACCCTATTTCCCAGCGAGGTCAGTGCTTTTCCACAAGGAGCCCAACGGAGTGACATACAGAGTCCCAGCGCTGCTCTACCTGTCCCGCTCCAGGTCCTTCCTGGCCTTCTGCGAGGAGAGACTCAGTCCATCCGACTCGGAGGCTCACCTGCTGGTCATGAAGAAAGGTACTTTCTACAGGAACTATGTGGAGGTCAGTCAGTGTTGAGACATACACCTTTGCTTTGTGTTTGTCTTTTTCTTGAACCACGTTGTTTCTCAGGCATTCTACTATACGTTGTATGTATGTATGTATGTTTAGATATATTGTTTAAGTACTCAGATATTGTACTTCAAAAAAAAGTAAAAGTAACAATACCACAGTGTAGAAATAATAAAAGTACAAAAGTATTGGCACCAAAATATACGTAAAGTACCAAACGTAGTACTCATCATGCAGAATAGCCCACTTCAGGATAATTTATATTCTATTATTGGATTATAATTATTGATGCATTAATTTGTTCATCACATTTATGTTGGAACTGTTAAAGGTGGAGCAAATTTCAACTACTTTATATACTTTATCCTCTGGGTAGCTTGTGAATTTCTCCCTGAGGATCAGTGAAGTTTAATCTTAATCTATAATAATACATCATCATTTATTTGTTGAAAATATTTTGTATTACTAATCTAAATCTGCAAAGTAAGTAGTAACTAAAGTGTAGTGGAGTAAAAAGTACAATAATTGCTCCTGAGATGTAGTAAAGTAGAGGTGTAAAGGAGCAGAAAATGGAAATACAAAAGTAAAGTACAAAATTGTACTTTACTACAGTACTTAGGTAATGTACGTTGTTACTTTCCACCACTGTGTGTCTCGAGATATTACATCTTTTAGACTCTTCCTTTCTAATCTCCCTCGTCTTTTTGCTGCTGCAGTGGGAGGACATGCGTGTCCTGGGCACTGCTTTCCTGCCAGGCCACCGGTCCATGAACCCGTGCCCAGTGTACGATGATTTCACAGGTACTCTCTTTTTGTTCTTCATCGCTGTCCTCGGCCACACCCCAGAATCCTATCAGCTGGTGACGGGGAAGAACGTGACCCGTTTCTGCTACATCTGCAGCACTGACGACGGAGACACCTGGAGTCCTGTCACCGACCTAACCAAGAGGGTCATAGGAGATACTATCAAAGGTCAGGGATTCTTGAAGGGAAAATCCGTCGAGGGAACTTCACTGACTTTAAAGTCAAAGCATTTATTGTTATATACTATTATATTGTCATAACATAAAGTTGTATAAAGCCTTTAGTGGCTCCAGAGGGAGCTCTGTGGAGTTTGATAACTTGCCTCAAGTGATGACACCTTGAGTCAGAATCTGTTGGGGCTGAAGACTACAAGTTAGAAAATGTAAAAAAAAATCTGAGGGTGTGAAGTTAGAAAGAAGTGATGTTACCAGACCTCTGTAGCCCGCTCCTCATCTCTACTTGGCTAGCAACTCGAGGCTACATTAGCTGCTACAAGTATAACACACCCCAATCTCAGACAAAACTGTCAGTGGACAGGTTGCATTGTGGGTAATGTGCGCGCCAGGTTTTGACAAGAAAGATTGTGGTGCTTTCTTTTACTTGTCTGTCAGGAGTGTTATAATTCAAGTGAATACTATCAATCTGAAAATGCTCCCTTATCCTTATTATTTACATGTGTTCCTAAACTGGGGATATTAAAAAAGAAACTAAAGTATGCTACACAAAATTAAGATTATTTGATTTTTAGATTTTTTGGGGGGATTTTTAAAAATCTTTTCTTTTTTTATTGTGAAATACTGAATAGTTTTACGTTCTCAGGCCTCTAAAATGACAAATGGAAAATCACTCTTTTAACTGCTAACAATTAAATCATAACAAAACCTGTTAAAGGATAGGTTCACATTTTTTTCAAATAAGTCTCAAAACAATACTCACATGCTCATTATGCAGGGCCTACACTTAAACCTGCTTAGGACGCTGGTATTGCCATACTCACTATCCTGACGGTAAAAACATCCCATCCTAACTTGATTTCAATGTAAGCGATGGGGGAAATAACTACTGTGACTAAAGTCTGTTTCGATGTACATAAGGACACGTGAGTTTTGTTTCAAGATGGACGTGATAGATATATTGACCCCTTATGTTCTTTCATGTGTGTCACTTCCTCCTCTGTCCCTGCAGAATGGGCTACTTTCGCTCTCGGCCCGGGCCATGGTATCCAGCTGAAGTCCGGTCGTCTGCTGATTCCTGCCTACGCTTACCACATCGAGTGCAAAGAGTGCTTTGGACAGCTGTGCCAGACCACTCCCCACGCCTTCTGCTTTCACAGTGACACTCATGGGCGGACGTGGCGTTTCGGGGAGGCGGTGCCGGGGCCGGAGAGCGTGGAGTGTCAAATGGTGTCGGTGGATGAAGAGGACGGGACTAATGTTTTGTACTGTAACGCACGCAGCCCTCTCGGATACAGGGTGCAGGCCCTCAGTCTGGATGATGGAGCGGTGTTTCAGGAGGGCCAGCTGGTGCAGCGTCTGGTGGAGCCTCGGAATGGTTGCCATGGAAGCATTGTGGGATTTCCTGCCCCGTTACATTCTCTTGACAATCACCTACACCAACCTCACTCCAGACACTGGACGTCCTGCATGACTAACTCAAACCACACCATTTCTCCATCTCCGAACAGCACCACCTCTGGTTCCACCAGACCCTTGACACCCGATCATCCAGATTTCCTCACCCCCACCTGGGTAGTATACTCCCACCCAACATGGACCACCGCACGCAAGGATCTCGGCGTGTTCCTCAGCCTGTTTCCCCGTGATCCAGACAGTTGGCGTGGCCCCTGGGTGATCTACGAGGGCCCCAGCGCCTACTCTGACCTGGCCTATCTAGAGTTGCCCCCCTCACCTGGTGCACCGCCTGCTGTGGCCTTCGCCTGCCTGTTTGAGTGTGGCACCAAAACTGCCTACGATGAAATCTGCTTCAGCATCTTCACCCTCTACGAGCTTATTGATAATCTTCCCCAGGAGGCGCAGCTGGGACATAACAATCGTGAATGTAACAAACCGCAGAGTCAAGTTTCTGAGACAGATTTTAGAAGTGGACATGACGCTCAAAGTGCAGCAGTTTTGCATCAGGTGCCTCGTGTGAAGAAGAGGAAGAAGAAGAGCAAGTTGACTGAGATGTGCTCCGTGTCTTAAATGTAGTTTTGAGCCATTATCTTCCAATAAGTTTTTTCTATGCACACTCAGTGGCAAAATACACATGAACAATGCAACTGTTCTTCCATAAAATCTACTTTTATGATGCACAATTTATGACAGAGCTGTACATGTGTACCTAATAAAGTGGCTTGTGGAGTGTATGTCCACCAATTATTACAGAATATTTTACACACTATTGATAATAAGAAGAATTATTCTTATGAGTAATGTAGTTTTTTGTAGTGTTATTCAGTTGATTTCAGTTACATTAACTGCAACACAGCAGGACTCAGTAATGATTTAATGCCTTTCGGTTCAGTATGTTTGTTTTGACTTTGATCATTTGTCAATTTTAATGTTGTAGAACAAATTGCCATTAAAGTTTTCTTGACACTTAAAACTTCCACTCTGTTGAAACTATTATGGCGATTGAAAAATGGTCAGCAAGAGCAATTATCTCATTTTATTAAAAACATCGTAGTATATAATTTTTTAGTTTAAGAAGTCTGATATGGCTTCATATAACATGAAGGAATATCCCACACATTGAATCTCAAGGGGAATGATATCGTTCCACTTTTAAATTCTCCTTTTTTTAATCAAGTAAAATTAATTGTTCACAAAATCTGACTCCAGCTTTTTGACCAAAAGGTAAAAACTAATATTGAGATACAGCAATAAATAAACCCATTTAGCTTATCATTATCCCAGTCTGTGGTCCATGATCCCTGACAGTGTGGTAGGATTTCCTGCAAGAATATTCTGCTGAATGCTGGATTCTGACGACTGTGATTAGCCTACTTTTCGTTTTGATGTTTTCATAACTCTTCATAAATTTCACACTGTGTAGATATTGCATTTTTGACTCCCCCAAATTGCCAGGAGATGTTTAATTTGGCCCACTGAACATCCTGCTACATTTAAACTAGCACACTGTGGACCAGGCGAGGCTGCAACCCATCAAGCTCACACATTAATCACAGCTGCTCTAATGGGATAACTGTTCCTAAACTAATTAGTTCTTCTCTGAGGCTGTTGAAACATTTAGGGGCTGACAGCTCAAGTGAGTTGCATGAGAGCGTAGGAAGAACAGAACCAGATGAAGTGGAGCGGTTTGTTTAGTTAAGAATGGAAAAAAAATAAACAGATTGTGCCAGGAAGATCTGGACAGTCTCTTCTTTCTGCTCCCTCCCTCCTCTGTTATATAACTCCACACACTCATAGGAGGGTCATTTCCCTCCCTGAGCTCTTTCACAGAAGTGTTGTTCCCCTTTTCTCTAGCATCTGTGTTTTACAGCTTACGATAATGAGTCTGAGGATCATCGTGGTTCTCGCTGTGTTAACTGGGATAAGTGGGAGCCCCAGTGTGACCGTCGGACCTGAAGCTGACTCAGCGGACATGAGGGCTCACCCCAACAGCGTACCAGAGACAGCGGAGAAAACCGAGATCCTTGGACAGGTAAGGAGTTACTAGCTCGAACGGTTCTCATGTATTTTGTAGCTCATTAATTGTATTGCTCATGTGAAGTATCTACAACATTGCCACACAGACTGCTGCTGTACGAGAAAAAATGTGGGTTTCCAAGAATCAACTGTTTTTAAGAAGTTGTTGAGACGTGAATGATCTGCACAGAAAAAGAACTACACTTTAAAAGACCGATATATATATATAGCTTTGTTTCAGTCATTATTACATCAGGACCATTCTGTACATAGTATAAAAGCCATTTAAGTTCAAGTCAAAACACTGAGCTTTCCTTACCAACACTGTCACATGGTCGTAAAATTAAGGTCATAAATATGCTAAACATTTGGGAGGAAAAATAGCTACGAAAGTAAAATGTCAGTTTTTCATGGCGTCTAAAAATGAAAGCCTTATTGTCGAGTCACGGTTGATGATGGGCAGAAATGTGTGTAAAGATGAGGGACGGTGGTCAAAGTCCAGTAGTATGCAGTGTGGTAGATTGGACAGTTTTCAGCTTTTCCACTTGTTCTTCTTCGCAGGCAGCTGCCCTGTAGCCTCCAAGTATTTGTGGATGAGTTCCTCTTGTGAGGCTGGCAGGCAGGGCTGGTATCTGCTGTAATCCATGGTGTACTCCCCCTTCCCCTGAATCAACAATAGATAGAGGATGTTAGTTTTTGAAATTATAAATGCATTATAGAAGTTGTCTGATTTTAAGACTCCTCTGTAGTGATAGGCGGAGGTTGTGCCAACAACCAGAGAGGAAGACTGCAGACACTACTCAAGGCTGGAAAAACACTGCTAATTCCTGGATTTTTTTTTTCTCCAGGTAATAAAAAAAAAAATCATTTTAATCTATATTTTTTAATTCTCCTCAACAGATGCTGGAATTGAACATCCAAGGCAGTGAAGCACAGTGATTAGCAAATATTCCAAAACAATAAGTATCTATCACAAAGTAAAAGTCTATATTCTTGACGTTCTGCATGTATTTTTGCCGATGTCCGTATCCTTCTGCTTTCTTTGTGTTGGAATTTTAAACTCTGGTGGATTATTGAGGACTATGGTTTACTGCTCCTCAGATCTCTGCAGGGTAAATTGAGATAGCTAGCTAGACTATCTATCCAATCTGAGTTTTCTCTCGCACAACTATTTTACAGCGGCTCTGTGCTGAGCGTAGCAATTGTGATTGGCTTAAAGAAATGCCAATAAACCAGAACACGTTTTTTTTTCTCCCATCCCAGAATGCTGTGTGGACTAGTTAGACCTTCCTCCACTATGCAGCGTGTGGATGGTCTGGCAAAGCGAGACTAAGTTTAGGGAAACTAAACATGATTTTAAAGAGTTAGTGTATTATTAATAGACGTTTATCTAGCATTTAGTTTCTGGGAAAATCTTGATAACCAGTTTCATAATAATGACACAAAGATCGATATATAAACACAGGGAATAACATTTACTATCCTGAATATAGAATATAATGGACTACAGATGTACTTCACATAAAAAGGTGTTTTGAGGTTAGACCTACTTCAGTGCAGGAGCGTAGTTCTGTGGCGTAGCCGAACATGTCGTTTAGTGGAATCTGTTGGAAGAAACGGGCTGAAATTAGTCAATGACTAATGGTGGTGAAGGATGAGAGAACAAATGCTGTAAGATAAAAGACAGATACATGCTGTACAGTATGTGAAGAATTAAACTGGACTCACGTCAGCATACAGCGTGAAGTATCCTTCAGCTCCGTCCTGTCCTGTGATGACACCGTGCCGGCGGTTTACACCAGCAATGACTGTTCCCTGAAACTCCTGGGGGGCTACGATTTCCACAGACATGATTGGCTCCAAGATGGTTGCGTTTGCTTTTTCCATAGCTGAGGAGAACACATTGCAACCAGCATTAACATACGCCGACAACAGCGGGCGTGAAGCCAAAACGGAATGAGATGACATGGAACAGGTCTAACGCAGGAGTCACCTTGTTTTAGAGCGCCCTCTCCTGCACGGATGAAGGAGATCTCATTGGAGTCCACCATGTGATGCGCTCCATCTTCCAGGAGGAACCGGACTCCTGAGATCTTGTGTCCGCTCAGGGGTCCCTTCTCACAGGCCTCCCTGAAACCCTGCAGCGTGACGGGGAAGAAACAAGCAATGAAAGACAAACAAGTGCTTGTCTAAACTTGTTGTGTGTTCAAGTAACATATATTGTTTGGAAAGTTATTTCACCGTATAAGTGTACTTTTACCGTGACAACATTTAAAGTTAGGAAAACAAACCTTTTCAACAGCTGGTACAAACTGCTTCGGGATGTTGGTTCCAACAGTCTGGTCTTCAAACTCCAGCTTGGTGAAATGCTCTGGCTCGAGAGGCTCAAGGACTCCGATAACTTTGCCGTACTGCCCAGAGCCGCCGCTCTGCTTCTTATGAGTGAAGTCAAACCTGCAGAAAAATGGGGCAAAATATCAACATTTGGAAGCCGTGTGACACACCTTAACCATCGGTTACATACTTAACCATCACAGTCCACTTTGTTTAAGCATCTTTGAGCAATTCTATTGGTAATCAAATTACAGTACCAAAATCATCAGTCAGTAGCAAAAAAAGATAATCACAATTTTGACCAAATAATTATACCTTAAAAAGGTCCCATGACATGGTGCTCTTTGGATGCTTTTATATAGACCTTAGTGGTCCCCTCATACTGTATCTGAAGTCTCTTTCCCGAAATTCAGCCTTGGTGCAGAATTACAGCCACTAGAGCCAGTCCCACAATGAGCTTTCCTTAGTATGTGCCATTTCTGTATCTGTAGCTACTGAGGAGGAGAGAGGGGTGGGGTCAAGGTGGAGGGTGGGGGTGTGGCCTTGACCAACTGCCACTTTGCTCGTTTGAAAGCCATGATGTCTCTCTCTCTCTCATGGGTGGGCCAAATTCTCTGGGTGGGCAAAGCAGAGAAAGGGGAGGTAACCTGGCTTATTCCAGATCAGCCCATCTGAGCTTTCATTTTCTCAAAGGCAGAGCAGGATACCCAGGGCTCAGTTTACACCTATCACCATTGCAGGCTGGGGGAATGCATATTAATGTTAAAAAACCTCATAAAAGTGAAATTTTCATGCCATGGGACCTTTAGACCAATTATATTACACACTAATTTCTAAGATAAAAAATATTTTAGTTTTAAGTATTACAGATATTAGTATTTTATACAGTACTATGGTACAAATGCACTATTATTAAAGACCACGAGTTTTGAGTATTTCATCTCTCTTTACGAACATGTCACTTAACACCACTGTCAATATAGCAACAGCTGAAATCATGCATCATGTTGTTCTTAAAATAAAGTTCCATGAAGACTCTATTTGCAATTAGCCTACATTGCCAATGACCAATACATTGACCAATATGGGTGACAAATATCAGATATCAGTGTTGGAATTTAAAGAAACACATTGATGTGTCCGAGTCCATGAAAAGCGCTATATAAATTCAATTTATTATTATTAATGCTCTCACTCATCACTGATATTTGAAATGCCCTTCCTAACTGAATTGTAGTTGAAACGCTGCATTGCTGCAGCACCAAATCGGAGTCTGACTGATCCACATTTGCTTGCATTCCTGTTATAAAGAAGTAACAGAAAAGAGCTCTGTCTCTTTAAAAAGGGGCCAGTCCTCAAAGAGCTCTGGTGTCAGAGGAAGAAGGAAGTCCTCTTTCCACTTGCATGAAGAGCAACGACAGATAAAACTTTCCTCCTGTCAAAGTAGCAGGCAGGGAAGCTGGAGCATTTCAGTCAAGATCAAGGCAAGATCATATTTTCACTTTTTTTTTTTAAACATGTTTCTTACACTTCTACATATTTGCTTTCCTTTCCACTTTGCTCAATGGATGTTGTGCCTGTGCCTGAGGCCCCTCTTATCTGGAGACAAACCGACCCGAGACAAAAGCTCCACCCTGCTGACACCTGGAGGGGGGGGGGGTCAAAGTCCTTCAGGGATTAGAAGCCCATCCCTGTTCATTACAGCAGCTTCTGTTCCAATGCAGTCATTTCATTATTTCCTCACTCACTGTCTGCACTCACTTTTTCTCTGGAACAACAGCAGGAAGTAATAGTGCAGGAGAAGGTTGAAGAGAATGTGATGGCGACAGGAGAGCTGAACATCAATCACTACCCTGCTCGGAGGGCAGCCCAAGTGGTACAACACTACCTTAACACCCGCTACGGCTCTCCATACAGGCTGTTGCAACTGCACAAAATCCACAGAGGAAACGCAGAGGTCAGCTGAACTTTAACTATATACTACTAACTATAGTTAAGTTTACAGTGAAGTTCAAACGTCTACCAACTGTGGCTATTTCTGACTTCCCTTTTAGGATGTGGCAGACTCCGAAAGAAAGTATGAGCTGGAGATCTCAGTGCAGGAGCTGATGGGCAATGTAAGATATGATTTAGGATTTTCCTCGTATAGCCATGAGTCAGTCAGTCGAGAGTAGTTTCATTAACATATCTGGTAGGTACACAAATGTGCCTTAGATTTGGTTTAATTTCTGAATTTCTTGGGGTTTTACAGTGCTACGTAATCACCAGAAAATAACTGTAAATGAGTCAGTTGTCCCTGCCCAGATATTAAAAAAGCACCCTAACAATAGATCAAAAATCACCTATCTAATTACAATTTTGGTTCCTGAATCAGATAATGGAAAAACCCTTGACCATGCTGCACTGCCAGATTTAGTGCTCATTTGGTTTGTCTCAAAATAGGGAAAAACATAATATATGTTCAACTCCATGCATTTACCCTCAATATTTAAAAAGGACAATGTCCTTGCATTCACATTGTGCTTATGGAAAGATATTTTAAGATAATCTTAGGCATACATTTTTGTGTAAAGTAAATACTCTCTGGCTTTAGAGTGGGCAGGTTTGACAAGATTTAACTAAACATAAGATAAAAGGAGGCAGTGTGGTGCAACACTGACTCACTGGCGGTCATGCTGACTCCTGGACTACGCCTTTGCTCTGTATACTCCCCTACACTTCTTTCTTATCAAACCTTCCTTTCTTCTATTTGCTTCTTTTTAATCCACCACCCCCTTTTTTTCCCTTTTTAAAATCATCCAGACCACGGGCAATTGCTCTGCAGAGATTTTGTTTCCGAGGGGGGAACGGCAGCACTCACCACAGGTCCAGGCCTCGTGTGAGGAGCTCCTGAAAATCAACACTAAAGCTCAAGAAGAGGCCTTGTACCAACAGTACAAGATGAACTCAGGCCTGCTGTCGGCACAAAATCTCCCCGGTACGTACTTGAAAACGAACCCTGCCTGCTATTGCTGCTGATCAACACAAAAAGTCACATATTGCACAACATCGGCAGTTTGAAATTGCAGCGTTTGGGGATTTTTGAACTCCGTGTTACTCCTAACAATACTAACACAAAAGACCGACATTGTGAACACTGGTGGCGTACTCTCCTGTACATTATGAGATCACACAGTGTATATGACACATATATATGTGGCATAATCAAGCACCACACCTATACATTATACAATCTAACATCCTTTGTAACACACTGACATTGTGACCAACAGACAGCTACGGTCACATTGAGCCTGACATGAAGCCTTTCTGGCACCTCGGCATCGTGGCCGCCAGCTTCGTCATGCTGAATGAGTCCAGTGAAAACACTCTGTACAACATGGCTCAGGTGGCCAACATCACACAGCTGGTAGGTTTGTTTTGCTCATTAATCCTCTACTGTAGGGTTTTCAACACATAGCAATTGTAGTGCCCGCATAGCCCTGCCTCCTCTCAGTCACTCACTCACTCTTCTCATTCGCTGCGGTTAAATATTATAATTTTGAAGGTTTTTGTTATGGTGTTAGCTCATTATCGATGGCAAGTGCAGAGCTTCTGCGACTGGTTTTGGTTGACGAAGAAAACGGCAGGAGTGCTGTTATGAACTACTTGACATTTGAGGCAAATGAACAAGGAAAGGCAAAGGATACCAGCAAGCCCAAATATTATGCCTGTGGAATCGAAAATGGTCTTGAATATCAATATTTTTCAAGGTATTGTACTGAAGTGATGAGTAGGGTTGTTTGACATTTACAACAGTAATGGAAAGTCTTTTTCCGTAAACGTAAAACTCTTAGTGCAATAAAAACATAAAATTGTCTCTTCAAATTGATGTCAACATGTATACCGTATTAGATAATAAAAATGGAAGAAGAAGAGTGCACAATCTATTCTATACAGTCACAAGTTTTTGCATCAAAGGCAGACCAACCATTCAGCCATGATGTGAAGTTTTTGGCGGAGAGGAAGGTGCACACCATGTGAGGATGTAACATTTGTATTAGACTCGGTTTCTATCATTTGGCTTTATTTTTCCCTTGTCTACTGCAGGCGACTGAGAACGACCAGCTGAAGTTCGACTGTCACATACTGCTGCATGAGATGGTGTCCCAGGTAGCCACTTATTATTGTTATTATTATTATTATTATTATTATTATTATTATTATTATAATAAACATTTTTAATTACCACCCTAAACAAATCTTTAAATGTATTTATTAATCTATAAAAATGACTGAAAAACTAGATGGCTCCCACAACTTATTGTACATCCAAAGCTTTGCTTTAGCATTTATTGTTTAGACTGTAACTAAAGAAAAGGCTACTTTACACCATTTATAAAGCCGTAAACGTTTGCTAAACTTTCTTGATAAATAACTAAAATGATTAATTGTTTACCTGAATAATAATGGCAGCACTAGTGGCATCTTACAGTAAACTGTAAGTAAACTGGTCTGATACCAGTTAGTTGAGAAGAACACTTACTCTCGTGCTCAATATTGCACTGTGTGTGGTTTTCCTACTTGATATCTCCTAATTTGCCAATCGGTGTTATTTTTGCAGGAAATCATTCACTGGAAGCTGCTGTTCACCTGGTCTCCTCCAGATGGTGTTAAAGTGCTGCAGATGGAACAGCTGCCACACCGCCATGAAGGGGAAAAACCTCCAAACACAAACTAAACTGCTGACATTCGTCACACTGCTATCACAACATCTTGCTGCTTGACTGAATGCTGCAAGTAAAAAGCGTCATATATAATGATGATATCCTTACATTGTGCTACTTTTGTAGTACTTTTGGTTGCTGTTGTATTTTAGCCTAAATAAACAGTTTATACAGACTATTGCCTCAGTTTATGCTGTTCTGTCTGTCTGTGTGTGTGTCAAGAGATGAGCACTTACTGTACGGGACTTGTGATCGTCTCTCTGAAAGCCACTTTGGGCTTTCCCATCACACAGGGACAGTTGTATTCCCTCTCCATCCTCTGAAAACAACAAACCAATACAGGAATAAATTGAAAGAAACAAGATCAGATATATCTTTACAGGGACAATTCATTCAAACTTGAGGAACCTTTTTTATGCTGTGCTATTTTAGGATGTATCCATTTAGTGTTCAGTATGAATTCCTGAGTCTGGAGACCTCACTCCAAAAAGACTGAAGCTCCGTAGCATTTAGTTTGTGGTGCAGCAATGTCTTTTTTACAGTTACAATTATCCACAGAGACCTGTGATTCATAAGAGAGCTACATCTGACAGGTCCAAACGTCCACAAATCTAACTAGATATGAAGCACCATCAGTCAGAGACAAAACAGGTCTGGGTCTCATTTATTGCAGGACGTCTAGTATGCAGAACATGCTAAACATCCTCTGACTGGGTACCTGGGAGTAGATTTCAAGATGCAGCTCGCCCATGCCCGAGATGATGGTTTCTTTGCTCTCTGTGTCAAAATGCACTCGAAACGTCGGATCTTCCCTGGTGAATCGGTTAATACCTTTGGAAAATTTATCCAGGTCATTCTGGTCGGAAGCAAGATAACGAGAAGAGTTTATAGATGTGATTAAGACTGCAAGGGTAAATTAAAGTATTATTATTATTATTTTTTTTACCTTGTTGGTGGGCTTCATTGACATGGAAATGACAGGCTCTGGGACGTGAATAGACTCCTGTGGGACAGAAGGATAACAAATGAGCACCAGATTCTCATGAATATCGTGGAGAGAAGAAGTAAAAGAAGAATCATTTCTAAAAAGTTACTCACCATGGAGAGGTTAGCACTGGTCCTGGATGTAAAAGTGTCTCCGCTGGCACAGTCAATCCCAAACAGAGCACATATATCGCCTGCATAAACCTCATCCACATCCTTAAAAAAAAACAAAAAAAAAAACAGCATGGATAGAAAGGACACAAAGGAATGTATAATTATTAAAATAATAATTAAGGAGGTCAAGACGTTAACCTTCAGGACTGTGTTGATTCAAAAGTAATTTTGGTTACACTTTACTTGAAGGTATCTACATAAGAGTGACATGACACTGTCATGAACGTGTCATAAACAAGTCATAAATGTTTATGACATAACACTTCTTTTAGTAAGTGTCATTCGGTTTTTGTCATGACAAGTTATGGTTAGGGTTAGAGTTAGGGTTCATGTGTCATGACTGTGTCGTGTTTTGTAACTGAAAAATATAGGACTGAATATGAAATAGTTGCAGTGTCTTGTTTTGATGCAAGAAGGATGGAAACATCATGGAAACTGTGGTGTCACAGGGGATGTGGTTGTTATCTACACACTTGACTGGTGCCAAAAAGAGGAACCTAACCATTTTGACCAGTCATGCTCCTCTGCTGTTTAAAATGCAAACCACAGATGGAAAACTGTGAGCTCTGACAGCCTGCTGTGCTGTGATGTATGCACCGCTTGTACTCACCTCCATTTGGTCAGCGTGGAGGCGCACGAGCCTCTGAACTCTGACCTTCTTGCTCGTGCGTGTGTTGATGATGTACTCCCCCTTCTTCAGACAGCCCTGGTACACCCGCACATATGTCAGCTGGCCAAACCTCCCTGCCTGATATTGAGACACACCGCAAGGAGATAACAAAGCATGACGGATTAGGATGTTCCTGTTATGCAAAATTGCAGAGATAAAAGATGATTAGCATCTTACCTCCAGTTTGAAGGCCAGCCCAACATACGGTTTTGCAGAGTCTCTTGTAGGGTCCATCAGAATCTTTGATGTTTCGCTGACATCTCTAACACAGTGAAAAACCCACGGCCATTAGTGCACACATTTTCTCATGAAAGAGATTATAGATAGACCCTGGTCTATACTCACTCGTCATTGAGGATAGCATAGTTTTTGACTTCAGTGGGGTTCGGCAGGTAATCCAGGACAGCGTCCAGTAGAGGCTGAACGCCCTTGTTCTTCAACGCTGTGCCCACCAACACTGGAGTGAACAGACGCTGCACTGTGGCCCTGCGGATTGCAGCCTGGAAGACAGTGATGTGATGAGTGTTGGGCATCTAAATTATCTTTATTCTTCATTCAAACTCAGTGTTCATGTTCCAATTTAGATATGCGATTGAAGGATTTTTTTTTATTGGTTGCCAAAGTCTTGGTTGTTGAGTTAAAATGAAAAAACAATGGGTTTTTTTAAGATAATTTTTTGGGCATTTTAAGGCCTTTATTGACAGACAGCTGTAGAAATGAAAGGCAAAAGAAAGAGAGGGGGAATGACATCCAGCAAAGGGCTGCAGGTCGGAGTCAAACCCAGGCCCGCTGCGTCGAGGAGTAAACCTGTATATATATATATATATATATATATATATATATATATATATATATATATATATATATATATATATATATATATATATATATATATATGGGCGCCTGCTCTACCAACTGAGCTATCCGGGCGCCCAACAATGTCACGCTTTAATAGGAAGACTGGTCAAAATTAGATCTCAAAGATGCCTTATTTTTATAAACACCGCTAGATCCACTACTTTGGTCCAGATTAATATATCTCAGAAAGTAGTGGACACAAACCTTCAGGTCTTTGTTGGTTGGAATCTTTTCCTCCAAGAACATCTCTCCCAAGACTTCATCAGCGTTAGCCACACACTCCACCAGCTCCTGCCTCCGTTCTGCAGCCTCAGCACGAAAATCTGCCGGGATCTCATCGTAGCGGATAGTTTGACTGCAGGGAGCAAGAAACAGAGTGAATCATATTGATCAGGAACAGAATTAACACTTGTAATCTGACAAATGCAGATTTTGATGATTTGTGTCACTGATACCCGATGGTGTTAGAATTCTACTGTAGCTGTCTTTAATCAATCAGTCTCATATATGGTAAAAACTATTCTTGCTGCTAAAATTACAGTGCAGAACAAAATAACACAATTCACACAGAAACAGATCTCTTCGTGGTCAAGCTACCACAAGGGTAATCCCTCACCCAAAAGGTCCGTCAAAATACATGCTCCGCTCCTCTACAAGGTCGATGATGCCGCGCATGTTCCCCTCCAGGCCGATGGGGATGCTCACGAAGGCTGCGTTGTGGTTCAGTTTGGTTCTGGGGAAGGCAAAGAAAAAGTCTGAAGTGAGAACAAAAATACAGGAAGGGAAACCAAGGCGGATTGTCTATTTGTATTTTATTAAATGTTTATTTGTACAGGGACAGGTGTCTAGCATAAACCAATGCCATACACCACAGCATTTATAGCCTCAGCTGATTTGCAATGCCCGTCCCAGGATGGGCCTTTGAAATACATAAAACTACGCAACAAATACATACGAGGCCGTACAAAACCACAAACTCAACAATAGGTACGTACATTAAAACTAAAAACTTAGAACTCAACAAGAAAATACAGTGGCCGGGTTGGCTCAGTGGGTAGAGCAGGCGCACATATACGTAGGTTTATGCCTCGACGCAGAGGTCCAGGTTTCGAGTCCGACCTGTGACGATTTCCTGCATGTCTTCCCCCTCTCTCTCCCCTTTCTCACCTAGCTGTCCATTAAAGGCGGAAATCCCCCCAAAAAAGTATCTTTGACAATACAGAAAAATAATCAGTCATAATTATACCTGCAAACTCAGAAGGGCTGAAAAAGGTCTCTCTCTCTCTCTCTCTCTCTCTCTCTCTCTCTCTCTCTCGACAGTAAAATACAGACACACTTTTACACCGTTTAGCTGTCAGCATTTTAACCGTGTTTACTCCAGCTGCTAGTTAACGGTAGGCTAACGTTACCATTAAAAGTGTTAATAGTGGGCAGGTATGCATGATAGGGGTTGTGAATCTTCACTGGTCTCACGATTCAATTTGATTACAATTATCCTGTCAACGATTCCAATCAATTCGATATCACGATGCGTCACCTCAATATTATTATATATTACTACACATGGTTTTCATTGACAAATTCAAGCTCTCAGATATGAAATCCCTTTTTTATTGCTTGTCTTCCCCCCTCTCTCTCCCCTTTCATATCTCAGCTTTCCTATCCAATAAAGGCAGAAATGCCCAGTTTGTAGTGCTGTAGGGAAGGATTTACGTAAGGGCACCTTACAATTCCTGTTGTCTCTACAGGTTACTGAGCCCAAACATATGAACAGTCATATTGGACTGGTACAACATGAATGAATAAATAACGACCGTGTCTACAGAACAAGGCAACTTTTATTTCGCTTTTCTGATTCATTCCGTATTGTTGTCTTAATCTATTTCTTCACTTACACTGTCAATCGGTCCAAATATGCGCATGTCACATAGGGTTTGTCGCATAGTGGACCCGTGCGCTAACGTGCACTAACATGTGCAAAGCTGCTTTCCGACCAAGTAGTTACAGGAACGTAGTTCTAGTAAAAGTGCACTTCTAAGCAGATCAAACTACTCCCAAAACCGTTTTTCCCATTTTTTGCATTTGCACTGGCCAAGTGGCCATAGGGACTATAGGAGGGGTAAGGGAGTGATGCAAGCACGGCAACGGTCTAAAAAAAGCATTAAAATCAGAAAACAAATACACCAACAAAAAAAAGTATGAACTAAATACTAAATATAATGTATATAGCATATTTGTCATAATTTTAAACAAGTCTCCCGAAGAGAAACGGGTATCTCTCTCGCCCCTGCCTCTGAAATCTAAACAGTTCATTTCTTGCCTAAAACGTTGTCAGAAGTGAATTTAGTGATGAATAAGATGTCAAATTTTTTTTAAATTGTCCCGTTGTTGGTCTGTCTGTACCCAAAAACCGACCCTCGTTGACCTAGGTTCCTATGCGGAAAAGGGAACAGTGAAAAGACCCTGCCCTCAAGTAGGAGCTGAAAGAGATACAGGAACTGCGGTCAGTGGAACTTAAAAATCCCCAAATTGGTCCAGTCGGAACACGAGAAAAAAAAAAGGGTTCTAGGAACTGCAAAAATCCCTCCGGTCGGAAAGCGGCTCAAGTGGCATGGTAACTGGCCAATGAAACATGATCATTACAGCGTTTTCAAGCGGGCTCTAAAATGAACACAAGTACAGCCACACAGCTGACGGACGGGACGCATCGCTCCACAAAATATACAAAACACTTTTGATATAATATTGCGCAACGTGATATCGCGATAAACAATACTGAGTCGATATATCATGCACCCCTACTCTGAGTGGAACCACAGGGTCACTGAGCACCTGGGAAGCCGCTTGGTTAATAAGTTACAGTAGTTGGTATAATGTACCTCATCTGCTGCAGAGCTCGGCTGGGGTTGGCGCCCATGCGGTCCAGCTTGTTGATGAAGGTGAGGAAGGGGACGTTGTAGCGTTTCATCTGTCTGTTCACTGTCATGGTCTGACACTGGACTCCCCCCACTGCACACAGGACCAGCACGGCTCCGTCCAGCACACGCAGCGCTCGCTCCACTTCGATGGTAAAGTCCACGTGACCTGGAAAAACAACAGGGACAGCGACATTGAGGAACAAAAGTACTGTAAACATTAAAAAAGCAACTACTTTGACTTGTGAGGTACAGTCCTGGAGCTGGTAAAGATTCACTTCAGCAGGGCCGACCCTTGCCGATATGGTGGCTAGAATGTGCACTCTAAATCTAAACCACAATAGCACAAGCTGTCTGTGTCCAGGCAAGCACAGATACATTCATCACAAGTAGATACTAATTATGTTCACATCTGTTATTGTATTTGAGTAACTTTTTCTGTTTGTTTATATTCTGTAGATTTCACAGTGTTTCTGTGTGAGTCATTTGTGTATTTAACAGCAGTTGCACTTCCATTACCATGTAGAAATATTGTCAACTTTCCCTTACAACTTGGACAACTGTGGGGCCACTGACTATGATTAGACAGTGAAGAAAAGACATGCTTTTGACTCTTTTTTTTTTTTACTTTACAATTTAGAACAATTCAGTTTGAATATCTCTGCTTTTTTTTAAGCCATTAAGTACAAATCTAGTGATTGAAAATAGTTTAAATTAGCAACTTTTAGTTTCCCCTCCATTAAAAGTTTTAACTATGAACAATTACTCCTGCTCAGATAAAATATCAGTGAAATCAAAGCAGCTTAGGTACAATTAAACATTGACACCACAATTGAAAATTCCCACAAGTCAGTCTGTTGGCACCACAAAGCTATGAAGATTAAACTTTTCTTTCTTCCTACATGAAATGTTACAAGACTTGGACCCTTTACACACAATATCAAGAGGGTATGGGCCATAAAAGGGCCACTCCACCTACTTTGTAGATGATTTTCAAAAGTCTGAGAAATGTACCTATTGATCATCAGGGTTACCTTGGCTTGGGCTTTAAGACTGCATTACAAACCAGATGCATTTGGTTTTAAGAACATGGGCATTTACCAGGCAGGTGGGGTCTAATAAAGAAACATTATCAAGTTGCATCATGGGAAATGTCAGATCCAATACGTGTGGTGCTTGGCCTATACTAGGATTAAAATCTCAGCTTCTGCTGATCAGTTTTACCCCATTCATTTTTTAAACTGTCCCTCGCAAGTCCCTAAACTTAGTAGCGACTTAGAGTAGCCCGTTGAGTAAAGTCCTGCATTATTATGTAACCAAAAATTACAACAAACAGGGGGTCGTATGCAAACGTTTGTCGCCACCGGCCCCACATGATGTACAACGTGTAGTACCTGGTGTGTCAATGATGTTGATGTTGTGATTCTCCCACACGCTGTATGTAGCAGCTGACTGGATGGTGATGCCTCTCTGTCTCTCCAGCTCCATAGAGTCCATAGTGGCTCCAACACCATCCTTCCCCTTCACCTACAAACCCCAGGGAAGGACAACAGCCCATGAATGCAAACGGTTAGGCATGCGAACCTCTACCGGACAGCAACAGCTCCATTCATGCACAAACACACAGTCCGCCTCAGCGCTCACCTCGTGAATCTCTGCTATCTTGCCGGTGTAAAAGAGGACACGCTCGGTCAGGGTGGTCTTCCCCGAGTCGATGTGAGCGGAGATCCCGATGTTGCGGATCCTCTCGTTGGGAAAGATACCAGAGGAACATGTCCGACAGCTGTTAATGAGCACCTGTAGAGATCGAACAGAGGAAAATCAAGATGCAAACCCCCTTCTGGCTGTTTACCAATTGTGAAATGCAAATTTGGCAGAGCAGTATGAGATGGCTTGATGATATAATCGGTTCAACTGCAGACACCTTTATTTGTTACCTTTTTAAGAGTGACGCTTCCTGGCGCCAAAAGATGCGTTTTTGCCAAAGACAGACACGCTTTTAGTAGTCTCATTGTGACTGCTTGGTTGGGCACAGGGTGGTCGTACTCCTCTTTTACCCCCGACTCTGACAACCCGGTGAAAGTCACGCCGGGGCCTGGTTGTGAACTGGTTGTGAAACGTTACTTCCGCCTCTACGGAAACACAGATGTCCCAAAAGAACGAATGTTTGCGTTCTTTGAAAATAAACGATGCCATTTTAAATGAAACTTAGTGGAACAAAGAAGATGTGGGGTTTGAGCGTTTATATATATTGTCAATGGGCTTGAGTTATATGGATGTTTATATTTCCACCTTGAGGCTAAAATTCAAATACATCAAATCACAAACTCCGAGAAAACTATAGGGAGAAAACGCGCATGGACAAGACACATGCTGACTTCAAGTGCTGTTAGAGAACTCGAAACAGATTAAGGCATCAACATGTTAAAAACATAGATTCAATGGTTAAAATGCATAATATTAAATATAACAAAAAAGACAATATGAAACAAAAAATGATATGCATAAATTATTGCAGTAGCCTACTGCAATTTTACTATTTCCAACGTTTCTATTTTTTTCAAAAGCGCAATATAAAGGAAGACATTTGTGATATTTAATTTAAACAGGCCTAATAGTTATAATAGTTAATAGTTATTTAGAGTTTCAACCGAGTTAAAATAAAACGATGTATTTAAAATTTCCCTAAATAGAGTTATTATATTTTTGGAGGGAGACTAAAAATGTGAGCAGCTACATGTGGAAATTCCGGGGAGCATTTGAAGGTAGCACTTTTAAATCCCCTTGACAGGCCATTCTCACGTCGCGTGCTTTCATTTTGTTAGACACAATATAAAACTATAGCCTTTTAATTAGGGTATTAACATTTTTCTCAACTACCAACTGTTTCGGTCTTAACGTCATTCCTAAACCGGGTTTAGTTGGTGCCAGTGGCGTTAGTTAAAAAGCTAGCTTTACTTAAACAAAGAGGTAACGTTAATAGCATAACACAAGTAGCCTATCAGAGCTTGAACGTTAGCTAGATCTGCCCCTGTTTTGACAAGCGTTTCCTCTTTCACTTCAACCACATGCTGATACTACAGACACAGCATTGCACACACACACACTCGCACTGCTCGCTGAACAGATAAGCCACAGACACATCCTCTTGTAGCAGCCTGCTGTAACGTTATAAAGCTCCACATCTCTGCCAGCCTTTAACAGCTGCTTCACACATAGGCTACACGCCAGAGGAGGAACTCGGGATCAGTCTTGTAAGTCTTTTTTTTTTCTTTTTTTTGGTTGATATGTTTCACACGTTTAATGTGATTTTAGCTGTCTCCAAAGCCACAATACACTTTTACATTTTTTATATCACAGAAACCTATGTTTTTCTTCTGCCAGTTTAAAGTCGACTTAAGGAAGTCATGTAGGCCTATATTGTTGTGTGTCTCTGTATTGTCACTGATGCTTAAAATGGGTCCTAATACAGGCCTAATACATTTAAGAAGAAAACAAATTCCACCTGAAATTCATCAGGCAACATTTCTGTCCTGAAAATGTGAAATCTTCTTAAAACAAATATCTCAGTGATTACCTAGCTACCCCTTAACCTATATACCTTAATGCAGAGCGGCTGTTCTTTAAAGATAATGGGCATTTTCTTTTAGAGCAAAAGTGTGTACCCTAATAGGCCTATTTGCAAGTGGTCATCTATTATATGATGACACTGTGTGTGAGTAATTATAGATTTAATGGTCATGTCATCTTAGATAATTCTTTGGTGTTTTATATGTTTTCCAGGGAGTGACCATAAAGTTATGTGTTACTGTATGACTGTGTGGATGTGTGGTTACACTTGTTTTAATGACAGCATGGCTCAAGACTCTGTCATCCCCTCAGTGAGTCATTATGTATGATTATGTATGATTTTGATTAGCGTTACATAAGACTGTTCTGGAATGTTTGTGTGAGCTGTTCTTTCCATTGTTATCCTTCCTGTCTTGTTTCCTTTCTGTGAGCATTGCTTCCAGACAGCAGGGCGACTGCAGTGCTGTCACAGTAGCCTAAATGACAGTGAATAACACTCAGCAGCTCACTGCTCACTTTGTTTTTCCCCCAGGATGCCGTACTGTATGTCTTGTAAAATAATGAATAGTTTATTTTAATAGAAGGAAAGCTGCATTCTAATGTTAAATATCGATGTGAAAGCAGTAGTGTCTGACTAGCCGCCAGTAGGCTGGAATTTGTGACTGCTGATGTGCAGAGGAATGTATCATTCACCTAAAAGTTTTCCGTTTTACTGAGTATATTTCACTATCGATTAGGACCAAACATAGAAGTTGAAGCCCACATAATGTTTCTATTTGCTGTCTTTTGACATTCCTGCCTGTGTTGGACACTTAGGCTATTTAGTGCTGAAATGATTAGTCAATTAAGTTTTTTGTTGATCTGCAAAAAAATAAATCAGCTAGTTTAATAACTGATTAAGGGTTAAAGTAATTTAGTTATTAAGCAAACACGCCCAAACATTTGTTAGTTCCAGCTTCTTAACTGTGAGCATTTGCTTCTCTTCTTTTTATATATAGGCTATATATCTTTGTACATTGATATACTGTATACAGTATAGTGATTTTGTGCTGTGGGTCAGACAAAAAAAGGCCTACTGGAAGACATCACCTTGGGCTCTGCCATCTCCTTCACCTAACAATTAATCATTTAATCAAACAAATAAGTGAAAGATTAATCAATAATGAAAATGATCTGTTGCAGCCTGCACTTGTGAAGTAAAGGGTTGGCTTAAAATAGTGCATTTATCTGAACAAAGTCCCATTAATGCTTTGTGTTGCACAGCTGCTTTTTATGTTCACAACATTTCATGCCCACTGTTTTTTTGTTTGTTTTTTTTTAGCATTTTGAGCATTTTTTATGAACGATACACCTTAAAGATATAGCCATTAGGGCCAAAATGAAAATGCTGATACTATCTCAAGCTTACTTGGCCTAAGAGCATAGTGTCCAGACACAGGAGGGCAGTATTACTCTTACTAACACTGAAACTGAGTCTGAAACTCCCTGAAACCTTGCGTTTCTTTGCACTGCTACTTTGCACTCAACCATCATAGTTAAATCACTCCTGCCATATTTTCCTGTGAATGTAGCCTACTATCAGTGTAAATGCTGTTGATATGACTTGCCCCCTGTCACTTTCTTTGTCCTGCTCCAGGAAATATTATATTATTATTATTATCTGAATTTCAGGACCGATAAATCACAGATTAATTGGCATTCTTAAGGCAGCAACTGTGATTAATGACAGCCAGTGTTTACTAGCTAAGACTATCAGGTGTGTTTTATGTGTCCTGTTAATGATTACATTATCAGTCTAAAATTATAGACTTAAAGGTATAGGGAGTGTTTAGGCTATTGCTCATGCAGTTAATGCGTGTAACCTAATTATTCATCATCTGTTTATCTCACAGATTTGAACAATTCCGACGTGGAAAAAGGAGGATGGAGCAATTTAAGATGTCCCACTGGATTGTGTGACTAATGGCTTATTTTACATTTTATGAGTCACGGTTTAAGTTTCGACTATTTTCATAATTGAACCACTGAGGGTGTGTCTGGGACGGCCACTGTTACTACTACGGCATGCAGGATGGGCCAAACTCGCTCGGATCTATCGCACGCCAGAGCCACCCCAGGCAAAGCGAAGTGGAAAGCAGGCGAAACAGCCCACCGACTCCGTCTCTGCGGATCTAGGAGCGGAGAGAAGCGACGGGGTGACCAGTTGAACAGGAATCCGATGAAAAATAAAGTGCTATCGTGTCTGGGAAGGAGAAAGCGAGACTCCAGCCAAACAGAAGCGGATTTAGGTTGCGGAAACGGAGCCGGAGATCCAGCATCGCGCCGCGATCACCGAGTAGGAAAGTTGCCGAGGGACGAGGTTGTCTCGGCGGGTGAGGAACATCGAGCATCCCCGGGTTGTTTTGAGTCACCATCCGGCGTCGACGATAATGTCGAAGCTATCCAACACGCCGTGAACCGAGAGGCAGCGGCTGGGTCGTCCGATGCGTCAGGTTTGGAAACGCGGACCGGTGAAGTCAGCGGTGCTGGTAGCGAAGAGCCGAAACACGAGCGAGAGGACAATGCCTCGGAACCTCCGACGAGGGCCATGGAAGATCAGCCGCTGGGGGGAAACTACCAGCATCGTATTGTGACTGAGGCTCGTGAATTAACGGGGACTAGTCTGAGTTCAGCCCCGCTGCTCACCTCTGACCCCGACACTGAGCGGACTTTCTCTAGCTTGTCCCCAGATCAACATTTGGACAGTGGACTGTCGGTAACAGGCGATCACGCTGAGGCTAAACTGACAAAAAGTGAGTGCAGTACCGTCTCACGTGGGCCCAAAGCAGCCGGTGACCAAAACAAATGCTGTCCATTTGAAAGTGAGAGTCTAAAAGATTCTGATCAGGCTCCACGGGGTCCCCCAGGAGGCCAACGTTTCCCAGGAACCATACCGAAACTCATCATAACTAGAGACCCCAGTCCGACCCGCTCTCAGGACACATCGGCCCTGCTGACCGTCCGAACGGAGCTCGGCACCGGCTCGTGTCTGGATCCTCAGCCAGATGACGAGTCCCCCTGCTCGGACAGCGGCTGCGGAGGGTCCCCTGCGCTGATGCGCTCACCGAGGAAGCTGTCCAACTCCTCCTCCATCGGTCTGTCCTCCGCCTCGTCCTTCGAGGAGTCCGAGGACGACTTCACTGGGAGCGACATCGAGTCCAGTCTGTCTCCGGCCCGGTCTTTGTGTAGCCCGGACGATGGCACAGGGGTGAGTGTCTTTTTCAAATTTTTCCAGAACAAACCCATGATTGAAATTGCCTGTGCAGTTCAATAACTATACACAACTATGAACAATCACATTATGAACTGTCAGCTGTACAACAACAAAAAAAAAAATCATAAATACGTCTTACTGCTTTGTCTACCAAAAAATTACCAAATGCAAATATTGCGCAAAACTGACCATAGGCTACCAAAGCAGGTAGGCTACATTAAGCATATGTGGCCATTCCTCAACTGAACAAACCATGGTGTCCAGTGCAGATTTACTACACAGCAAAATAATTGGTTTGAGGAAAACAATAGAATATAAATGATGTTAATGTATATATCCATGCAAACACACACTGCATACAAGACACATGCAGGTCAACAACCCTATGAGCATGAAGACACACATGCGTCAACACATGCGCCACAGATTAGATGTGTAAAAGCTGTTCAAACTATGTCATATTAATATTTTAAGGTATTCAATTGCAAGGAAATGATGACCTATGTGTTGTGCAAATTACAAAAACAAGGCCCCAGCCCAGTCAATCAGGTGGTTTGCTGTACAGCATTTGTCTTGTGTGGTTTGGTGGAGCTCATGTTTGTATCAAATGACTGAGAAAATGTCAGTGACGAGTCACAACATTAAATAGCTTTTCCGATGCAATGTGTCTAATGTGTGGTTCAAAGCCTTAATGGTTGGACGCACCTCCCTGATAATGAATAAATGTAAACTGCCTCTTATCTCCAACCCCCACTTTTGTGTCCTTTTTACTCCCATGGCTCATGATCACATGGATATGCTGAGCTTAGACGCAGGAACATTTAAACTCTGTCTGGATGCACGTTTGAATAATTCGTCATCCCATTTAAGCTGTCACTTCAGCACAATTATACAAAGATGCTATCATAGCAGTCTAGAAGTTAGTTTACTGCCCCAGAGGCTTAGGGTTTCCTCTCCTTCAGACATTAGATTCAGTTTAAAGTTTCCAAGTAGGAAGTTGCTCCCCCCCCCCCGAGTCAGGAGGCTTTGATACACTGTCGACTAGAAATGCTTGGAATGACACAAGTTTTAAAAACAGATGTCTCTACTTCAGTTTGCCAGTATCTTCACTTCTCTGCAGTGTGTAAATCCTGAATGTCCAGGTTTTCTGTTCAGGCCAAATCACCAAGCCTGCATGTTAATAGTTGTACTCGTATATATTTTTCAATAATCTAGCCCCAGTTATTTTTCCATCATCAGGTATTTTATTTCTTATTCCAGAGATGGACATAACGCAGAGAAAAATGTGATTTCACGGTAGTTTGACCTCCTCAGGCCCCTACTTTATCATATTTTCATTATCATCATTAGCTGGTTGGTACCTTACACACTTTACACTTCATCGGACAGCTGCACCAAACACTGCTGCCTTTATGATCATTGTTAGGTGGAAATACGCCTCCAGTTGAGGACACATAACTGATATATTGCTGTGATTCATATTCATAAGAGTGTATCAGAGTGAGTTTGCTCAGGTCTACACAAACATTGAAATACAGTCAGCAGGGTAGACTATTATACCTTTCTTTTCTATATGAACACATCTTTTGATTTTCCCCAAAAAAATTTTATTCATTTTTACAGGGACAATGCATGTGCCAACATTACTAGAAAGGCTCATTTTCACCAGTTTTCCCTTGGCCAGATGTAAAATTAGCCATTAAAACAATAATAAAACAAACAACATTACAGACAAATCATATCACATACCAACAGAAGGACTACAAAATTCTAACAAGAAACAAGCTCAACTTCATCTGCATCTACAGCTATTTATTGTAGCATCTTTTTGGGCCGTCCTCACATGAGGGCCCTGGGTACTCAGTCCCCTCTCCACCCCCAGTCTGACACCCCTGTCTCCTTATATCATGTTAGCTTAGTTTGTGTAGGTAAAACATCAATGGACATACATCTTGATATACAGTGAGTGAGGTACAACACCATATTATTTTCTCAACCAATTTAAATCAAAAAAGTTTTGAACATTTTGATTCTGGCCTCATTATTATCGTCCTATCATATCCTAAAGGTTCCGATGACCAATGTAAAGTCTGGGCTTCTATGTACTCGCAGCTTTAGGGCTTTAAGGACATTAACATTATTGATTAATTTGCCAATTATGTTTTTAACTATAAAATGTAAGAAAATACAGAACAAAATACCAGTTATACTTTCTTGAGCACAAAGTGACATCTTCAAATGTCTTGTTTTGCCCACCCAGTAGTCTAAAACACAAAGATATTTAGTTTTATATGTTATAAAAACGGTGACAAGAAGCAAATCCTTTCAATTGATTAATCGACTAATAGTTTCAGCTCTGCACAGCTTGTGATACTTCCACCCACATGGTTTTGAATTTCCATATTCAAATAATAATTCCCATCTTGCCCTGTTTTATGTCCGAGGGTACGAGGACTTCCAAAATATAAGTTTCTTAATAGATAAATAATCTAACTCTCATTGTAGCATTGTTAGTGTCTCTCCTGGATTAGTCTTTCATTTTGAGTTAAATCATGTGAGTCTTTAACCGTCCCATTTCTCCACATGACAAACGTATTGATTGGCTGCCAGTCAGTCACACTAATTATTATTATTATTATTATTGGAATCAGCAGGTCAGTGGACAGTGTAATTTCCTGACTATAACACTGACAGCCAGGAAATGAGCAACCTGATTAGTTGCACTTGAGCTGTTGTAACAAACATGATGACGCTGGCTCGTGGTTTCTGAGAATGGCTGTGTTTTAATGGGCACGTTTTGTCCTCTCACTGTTGAGTAAAAGCTCTTTTGTCTTACAGCAACTAAGTAGGAGGGTGTGTGTTTGTTGTTGTTGGCTTTAAAAAGCTGGGGCCACGCTGTCCGCTCCCAGACAAACCAGTTGCATTTTGTACGCTCTGTGAAGCAAATACTTGCTCAGACATGCATTCTCAGCGAGACGCGCACAGCGATGCAGTGTTGCATTCAGAGTTCAGTGTGTGTCATGGAAAATTGGGCTGAAGGCAGAGCCTGTTGCTAGGTGACATTGTTGCCATATATGGTACTTATTTTTTTTTTCCTCTCCTTGTCTTGTTCTCTCTTTCTCACTCAGACAGTATCTACTCTGTCCCTGACATTTGAATGTTATTAGATGTTAATTCCTAGAAAGGTCTGCTCAGCCAACAATGCATATATTATTTTATAATTTATTATAACCTTATGAGACACTTATTTTTTTTTTTCCTCTTAATATTTTGCCCCGAAACCCCATGAGACATACAGTGGAACAGAAAATGAGGAAAATGAGCGTAAGCAGACATAAGAGACAAAAACATGTACTCAAACTTTGAACACGTAGCCTACACATGATGATGATTCTTATTCATGCATGCTTATTCAAATGAGCCACAATTGCAGACTTGTTTTCCATGTCACCCATTTTACAAAGTCCCACACATCACTCCCACAACACATCAATGCTACAAAGCAAAAAAAGAAAGAAAGAAATACAATACATGCTGTTTGTTTGGATCCACATTGCTATTATAAACTACTGTATTTCTACGGTGTATATACTTCAAGTATTCAGATCCTTTTAAAAGTAGCAATGCCACATGTAATATACTTCACTACGAGCAAAAGTCCTACATTCAAGTACAAGAATGTAACTAATCTTAAGCAAGTATAAGGACTCAATGCACAATAGACCCTGTGAGTGTTGTACTATCATATTTGTTTCATGGGATTAAATATTACTGATTACTAATATAATATATATACTTGATCTGTACTTTTGTAGTTTTATTGGCTCATCATGTGTTTTGGATGTACAATTTGGAAAATGACTAGTAACTAGTAAAGTGGAGTAAAAAGAACAGTATTTCCATCTGATTTGTAGTTGAGAAGATTAATACTCCTCCACACATACAGTAGAGTAAATGTACTTATGTACATCCCACCACTGATGACATTGTCTTGTTTGTGTCCAATAAAAATGGAGGATTTTTGAATTTTTACAGCTAACCTGAAAGTTTTCCTTTATTGATATGAGATAACTCTGACTTTTTAAACCTACAGCTTTAGCTCAAAATACATTGTCACAAAAGTGAAAGACTATATAAAGAATATTTTCATGATCGATTATTCGGTTCATTATTTGTTCAATTTATCATTTAATCCATAAATAATAGTGAAGGTTATTTAAAAAAAAGTGAAAATCTATTCAATTTACAGTGATACAGAAGACAAAATGCCAGCAAATCCCCACATTGGAGAGGATTTAACCAGCTAATATGTTGTATTTTTCCTTACTCAATTCTCTAAATTGCTGATGAATAATTTTCAGATGAATCGATTAAATGTTTGTTTTATCTGAAGTCTCTTTTCTTAAGATGGTATTTAAAAGCCATCCCATCTTCTGTTTGTTCAGTGGCCCACCACAGCTGAGCTGCTTGAACTTAAGGGAAAGGGATGTGGTTTTAAAGTAGTGAAGTCGTTTTGAGAAAAGAGCTCTGACAGTACCTGAAAACGCCCTCAGTTTATGCACATGTAGTCACTCCTGCAGCTGATGATAGTTGTCTTACAGGTTACACAAACACACACACACAGTTACATAGTACTGAGGAATTTCTCATGCAGACAAAAGGAGAGCGAGGGTATAGGAATGCCTGTATTCCCTACCCCCATGAGTCTGGCAAGAGATTGGCTCAGCGTGGGGCTCAGGCCAGGCCATGTGAGGATTAGGGGATGAGAAACGGAGGAGAATAACAAAGGTGAGACTGAAGGGAAAGAGAAGACAGCTCATTGTGTGGAGGTTAGTACCTTCAGGGAGAGCGAGTGAATGATTTGGGGCAGGAAGTAAATGGAAAGGGGACTAGTTCAAGCCGGGAGATGCTAGAAAAAGGGGAGTAAAATGACCGCTGTAGGTATGTGGATATGCTTGATGACAGCAACGAAGATATATTGAGGAAGGGAGGAGTGACACAATGTTGAAACAGGAGAAAGTGTGAATTTGGATGACAAAAAAAAGGTTTTTAGAGAAGAGGGTCAGAGTGAGAAATAAGTGTGAGCTTATAACTGAGGGGAACACAGCAAGGGTTTACAGACTGACTGAAGCTGGATACCTGGAACAAGACCGCATTAGCTCAGAGCTAACTTGGTTAAAAAAAGGTTATAGATGATTGTGAAGGATCTCAGGCCCACAGGGAGGCAGATGTCCCTATCGCTTGCCCGTGGAGACCCGGTGCTGATGGTGCAGAGTATTTTGAGCTGGCTGCGTTCCCGCTTAGTCTCCGGGGCTGTGTGTGCTTGTGTCAGCGCCTGCCTGCTCCTCCACTATTGCCCTGTCTGCCAGGTAAGAAACGATAAGCGGCAAATGCAGCGACACATGCTGTCAAGTGTATTTGCTGACGCCATGCTTCTTCAGAAAGATGATCTGAGGGTAGATTATATTCAATGCGGGATGACAGGTTTGGGTATTCAAATGTACATGGGATTGGTATCCCAGTCTCTTGTTGCTGTTACAGAATGTGATGGTTGTTTGACACACAGTATGCAGTCAGCTCTGTGTAACTGATGATTTGTCTTAAGAAGCCAGTAATCCAACCAGCAGGATCAGCGTGCTTTAGGCTGTAATACTTTGTGTAATCAGTTCATTTCTCAGATTTGAATTTTGACAAATACACTCAGTGTATTTTTTAGGTACATCTTGCTAAAACTAATGCTTTATACTGAGAGGTATCAACCCCACTTACCACTACCTCACTATATTGAAATACACATTGACAGCATTACAAATTAAAGCCTTTAAACTGAACACACAGTTGATTCAACACCTCTATAAAGCAGTTTCATCCAAAACTGAACATTATAACCTTCATGAAGAAAGAATCTATAGCATGACTGTTGTATAAGACTGGATTAGTTTTTAGCTAGGTGTACCTAATAAACTGGCAACTGAGTGTGGCTGCCTCTTCCTGCAGTTTGCTAGACCACCAGCCGATCAAAAGTAGATTACATTAGATGAATTGCGGGGGACTGTGTCCTCGAAAAATAACCTCAGAGTATAGCGGAGTTGACGTTAAAAGGTATTTTTACTCCAAAATAAAATGCAACTTTAGCGAAATTTGTGTAATTCTTACATTTAATACTCAATACACATTTAGTGTTTGGTTACAGGCTATGAAATGTGTTACTTTCAATGAAAAGGAGAAATAAGGAGAGGAGAAATAAAGTTTCCACTGTATTTAGCTGTCAAGTTATTAAGAATAGTTTGAAAGATAACCTTTAGCTAATGACTATAACAAAATTGCATATTAAACTAGTTAAAGCTGTATCAAAGGCAAATAACTAAGTACTCTTCAAAATGGGTTCAAACATATTCTTTCCATGATGATGATCCCCACCCCAGCACATGACTTTAAACAATATTATATGTTGACGTAATTCTTGCCTTGCTCTCCTACGTGTGTGTGTGTGTGTGTGTGTGTGTGTGTGTGTGTGTGTGTGTGTGTGTGTGTGTGTGTGTGTGTGTGTGTGTGTGTGTGTGTGTGTGTGTGTGTGTGTGTGTGTGTGTGTGTGTGTGTGTGTGTGTGTGTGTGTGTGTGTGTGTGTGTGTGTGTTTTTTTTAAGGAACAGACAGACTAATAGAGGCAATTGGAGTGTGATCAAAGTAAACAAACAAAAAAAACAGAATGCCTTTGGGAAGACAAAATGACATTTGATTGAAAGAAAGTGGTAGAGATGAGCAGCAGTGAGACTTCTATTTGACTTAAAATGGAGAAAAATATAAATAACCCGGGCACATTCTTCTGCATCAACGCTTTGGGGAATGAAGAAGAAGCTTATAAAACAACAAATGTTGAAATGATCTCTGTTATATATATTCGTGAGTTATATAAAAAAATAAAAATAAAAAGAGAGTGGAGATGGTGAAGGTTGAACTGTGAAAGCTGAAATGTGACCTCCGTATTTAAAAAGCTGGGATGTGTGGGATGAAGAGGCAGGATGAGACAGCAATACCAATATACAGTTTGCTCAGTTTGAAACCGTCCAGGAGTTTTACATATCATTTTTAGGGATTCTCTTATCCAAACACCTCCATAAGTAGCATTAGCTCTGGTAATTTTAGTCCAATACAGTACATTTGACCCCAAAGAGGCAACACATTAATCTGTCAGCTTGAAGCAATTAGAGAGAGAGTCTGATGGCATTTGGATAAGGGCAGTGAAAGAAGAGAGGATGGAGATTTGGGTGTCGTTCCCCCTTTGCACCCCTAGCAAAAGAAAAGCAGGTTACTGTGGTCTGATGGGTAAATACGGTTTGTGTTTTGTCCACAAATGTTTGGATTGCAGTGTTGGCGGTTTCTTAAAGGTCCCATGACATGGTGCTCTTTGGATGCTTTTATATAGACCTTAGTGGTCCCCTAACACTGAATCTGAAGTCTCTTTCCCGAAATTCAGCCTTGGTGCAGAATTACAGCCACTAGAGCCAGTCCCACAATGAGCTTTCCTTAGGATGTGCCATTTCTGTGTCTGTAGCTATTGAGGAGGAGAGAGGGGTGGGGGGACAAGGTTGAGGGTTGGGGTGTGGCCTTGACCAACTGCCACTTTGCTCGTTTGAAAGCCATGATGTCTCCCTCTCATGGGTGGGCCAAATTCTCTGGGTGGGCAAAGCAGAGAAAGGGGAGGTAACCTTGCTCCTTATAACCGCATAAGGAGAAGATTCCAGATCGGCCCATCTGAGCTTTCATTTTCTCAAAGGCAGAGCAGGATACCCAGGGCTCGGTTTACACCTATCGCCATTTCTAGCCACTGGGGGACCATAGGCAGGCTGGGGGAACGCATATTAATGTTAAAAAAACCTCATAAAGTTAAATTTTCATGCCATGGGACCTTTTTTAAAACGGATATTTTACAGCAACTACAGTACGTGGGTCCAGCAGGCAGGAAACGTCAGTCTTTTGACAGTTTCACAGATGCACAGAACAACCTATGATGTGATAACCTGATCCTAGCAAGTTGATTTCAATGCACCGAATTGCAAGTAATCAAATGGCCCAAAAAACACCTCAAATAATTCAAATACACGGATCAAGGCTAAAAATGTGTGCATTTCAGAGCAAATAACTAAATGTCAAGTATGTCCTGTTACTTTAAAGAACTGATAAACAAAAACAAACCTTGAGCTGAGTCCTCAGTCTTATAGACTCTTGTGTTATGAACTTTACATAACTGGTTCATAATTATCCCTTACAGCAGCACTTTGGAGGCCAACCGCTGGCAACAGATTTATTGTAATGACCGGGTTGAGTGTCTGAAGTTGAATTGATGTGAGTGTTGTATGTGTATAAGGTTAGGTGGGATATTTCTCTGCTCTATACGAATATAACCGTCCTGTTGTAAACAGGAAAAATATGAAACACTCAGAGTAGTGTAGAAGAGTATTTTCACCCTTTTTAAAGAGTTTAAAGTCAATATTGCAGCTAGATCTAAAGGAAAGAATGAAGGATATGCATAAACAAAACACTCCCCATCAATGCAGAGGGAATATCGTGGGAGAGATAGCCTTTTGAATTCCAGGTCGATGTATTCACTACCAAGAAATCAGAAAATAAGAAAAGGCCTATGGCAGTCTTTATCCTAACAAAGACAAAATTGGCCGCTGATGTTGGATGAAAATAAAGCAACAAAAATCACAGAAATGGTGTTGCCTACCATAGAAAACATACTGACTTTGATCTAAGAAAACTGCAGATAGATTTGCAAGTCCTTCATGGCTCCTGTGTACACATACATGGGTCACAAGTAAGACATCTCCTTCGATTGGTAAGACATGTCAAAATGAGGGAGCGGGAATGATCTTGTGCCACAAATGTTGTGAAATGCAGTTGGCGTCACGTTTCATCGCTGTTCTTTCCCCTGACGGTGGCAGAGGTTATGTCTGGGTTAATCTGTTGATGGGATTGAAGGTCTCAGGTCACAGGTGTCTCATAGTCATTACTCTCTGCCTCTTGTGTCTCTCTTAAATCCTGACGTTGACCAGCTGTCTGACGAAGCACGGACATGTTGTTCAGTTTCCCCATCATAAGGAATCAACAGAACCAAATGATAAAATGGTTAAAGCCCCTGAAAACTTGGTATCAAATCTGACGTCTTTCTCAATAACACAAGATATTCACAACTAAGCACATACTTAAGCAACTTGTAGGAATCCATTACTCATAGTAAGAGGCTGGTTGAGAGAATATTCTTTCAGGGCCTTAAAGTTACAAAACCGCACTCCTTAAACTCCAAGTAATAAAAATTATTCTAAGGTAAACACAGCCCCCCCCCCCCCTTTATTTCTGTTGCACTAAGACACTGTTTTATTGTGACAGAGTTTCAACAGAGCAGCTGTGGAAAGAATGCATGTGAGGAGAGCAGAGATAGGCTGACATGTAAACATGGCAGAGATAGGCCTGGCAGGGCAGCACAGTCATTCGCAAAAGTTATTTACTTATAAAAAGATTAGTTTTATTATTATTATAGTCTCTTTTCCCTGTGTTTTATTACTCACATTAACCCTTTTTTGCCTTTGTCATACTCCCGTGTTCCTGTGTACATATATTTGCATATAGTACACACAAAAAAACATTGTAGGAATGATTTAGAAAGACTGCAAACTGAAGAGCCAAGGGAAATATTCAATTATATTGTTTGCCTCTCAGTAATGACACACACACACACACACACACACACACACACACACACACACACACACACACACACACACACACACACACACACACACACACACACACACACACACACACACACACACACACACACACATTCCTATTCTAAACTGGCTCTCCGTTTGTTGTGATTTCCCACACACACAAGTGTTAATCAATCAATGTCATGTTCCTTGCAGATTGCTTGCGTCAAAGCCCCTGTTGCACACTGTCCTTGCTCTGGTGTTTCCCAATGCAGATAACCGTTACACACACAAACACACACAATTTTGGACAGTAAGGCTGTGTTTTACGACCCCACAGTGGTGGCTTTGGTAAATGTTTTATGAATGGGTTTTGTCACGTACCTAGTGCACCTGGCCTTGTCTAAAGGGGAGGATCTGTCCAATGTCTACGTGTGTGTGTGTGTATGTGTGTGTGTGTGTGTGTGTGTGCGCGCAGGGTGTGTACACTACAGGGTGTGTTTTACTTTAATGAATAATCATTCTCTTGCCTGTACTGTATTTAGCTCAGTGCTTTATTGTGACCAGAAAAGAAACCCTCGCACTGATTACTCAGAGCTTCAGATTTGTCATTTGTGCGACGACCCACACCTTTTTGTAACAAGAGGATGACGTTCTTCGTCGTTTTTCCTTTTCTAGAATAAGTCCTGGCAGAAATTGAAGACCATGGTCCACTGGTCCCCCTTCGTCGTGTCCTTCAAGAAGCGTTACCCATGGGTGCAGCTCGCTGGTCACGCAGGTATGCATAAATATACGTTGTTTGCTTAACCGCACAACATCCTCAGACGTGCATTCTTTTATCTTCAGTCTTTACCTCTGTATGTCTCCTTCTCCAAGGTAACTTCCAGGCTGGGGAGTATGGACGCTTGTTGAAGCGATACTGCGAGTGTGAGCAGCAGTGCCTACAGAAGCTGATGAAGGACACTCTGCGCCCCTATGTACCTGGTTATTATGGGGTAGTACAGAGAGACGAGCAGGACTATAACCTGATGGATGACCTGCTGGCTGACTTTGACTCGCCCTCTATCATGGACTGTAAGATGGGCAGCAGGTAATTAAGCACAGGATGAAGGAAGCGTAATTTTGTGGCGAACATTTTCCAAGAACTTGACAGCAGGAGCCCTTTAATCTTGTTCTTTTGGAAGATACAGTCAGCCTTGAAAATGAACCTTTGTATACACATATAAGCCTTAACACAGTTTGCTCCCATTAGTTATCTGCCTCTCTATCAAATTTACTGTTAATAATAATAATAATAATAATGGCTGTATTTGTAGGCAACAAAAGGCTTCATAGGAACTAAAGTAGTCCTTCAGTAGGACTAAAACGATTTAGAAAATGACAATATACATAACAATAAGGACATAAAATCAGTACAGAATTTTAATTAATTAATTCAATAGCAAAGAGAAGGAAAGGGAATGAAATAAAATATAAAAATGCATACTTTCTTTCCAGGACGTACTTGGAGGAGGAGCTGATAAAAGCCAGAGAGCGTCCACGTTTGCGGAAGGACATGTACGAGAAGATGGTGGCAGTGGACCCCGGGGCCCCCACAGAGCAGGAGAGGGCCCAGCAGGGAGTCCTCAAACCCAGATACATGCAGTGGAGGGAGACGCTCAGCTCCACAGCCACCCTGGGCTTCCGCATCGAAGGCATTAAGGTCAGAGGTCATCCTGGACATGCAGCCTTATGAGCATGCCTGGCTGTAGTACTCAGTGCTATTGAGGCAACAAGAAGTTTCTATAAGAATCAATCAATGGGGGTAAATATTTATCAGTCTGTTCATTGGATGGACCACACACAGTGGAGAGGAAATGGCAAACCATTTTTGGGCTAGATGTGCAGCCATAAAAAATAAATCCAGGGCTGGTTATCAGGTCGCACTAATAACTGCAGATTTGCATGAACTCAGACATGAATAGAAGTATCTCATGACTCTTAGCATTTAAAGCAGCAGCTGTACTTTCCAGTGGAACAAGTGTAAGCAGCCAAGCTGTGGCAGTGAAATTTATATATTTGTATGTAAGTATTTGTAAGTTAGTATTTGTTGTTGTTTCCCATTGCATCCTCAGCAGAAGACAAAAATTAGAACAAATTTACTTAAAGGTTTTTCCATTACATGGTACCTGCTCGACTCGACCGCGGGGTCCTGTCCTCCGTTTTCCATTGCAGATTTAGTACCGCCTAATGCCCGTAAGTGGAAACTGCCTGCGAGCTTCTCCTGTACTATACGGTAATTCCTCTACTATGCGACCGTAAGTCGCATGGTTATGACACAGTCGTTAGCCTATTTTTACAAAAACGTCATAGCGACGCCGCAGGAAACTGCCGTGACCTAACGCGACACACACACACAGAACGTCGAAGGTGTGTTGTTTTTTTTTTACTCTCGGCAAGAAACATTTTGTTTCAAAAGAAGCTGGAGGCAGCAAAAAAAAAAAACGCTGCCTAAACTATTTAAAAGCGGCGGGTTTGTTCAGGACACCCCTGTCTGTCGCTAGCACTGATGATGCAGTGATCAGTGACGATTCTCTCCGACCAATCAGGCTTCACGTCACCTGTTGGTATCTCCTCAGCTCGCTTGGAACCTCGACTGAGGTGGTACTAAAAAAAAAATACCTGTTGGCAGGTACCAGGGACTTTTTTTCGTAATGGAAAACTAAAGAAGGCGAGTCGAGTCGAGCAGGTACCATGTAATGGAAAAACGCCATTACTGTGCTGCACTGAATACTCAGCAGGTAACAACAGAACTTGCAGCTGGAATGAATCAGGAAGCTTTAAATGAATAACTAAATTGAAATATTGTCCTCGTGCAGGTAGAAAATGGCAATAAAAGGGAGAGAATAAGATATCTTGTTTCCTTTTTTTTTTTTCTTCAGAAGTCTGATGGAACTTGTAACACCAACTTTAAGAAGACGAAGCACAGGGAGCAGGTGATGCAGGCCTTGAAGGACTTTGTAGCTGGCAACACTAAGATTCTGGTATGTTACTAGTTTTTACTATGTTACTAGTTCTGCTGCTGTTACTGCCCGTGCTTTCTGTCGATGGTTACCTAGCAACAGGTCCTGGCCAAGAAATAGGTTGGCGCATAATCCCCTCCATAACGGCAAACTGTTGTTTATACATGTATGTTTTTTTTTTTTTTTACAGTATGTATTATACAAACACAATCTAATGTTTTGTTGATGTTTAGCGGTGTTGGTAGGTGTATTTAGTGACTTTTGGACAGAGCCAGGCTGGCTGATTCTGTTTTCAGTCTTTATCCTAAGCTATGTTAGCCAGCTGCTGGCTGTAGCTTCATATTTAATGTACAGACAGTGGTTTTTCAAATGTATTAAGTAGCAACCGCATAGAAGAAGGATATACGGCTTTTGACTGTGGGAAAGAAGAACATATATTTATCGGTCTATTTTGCAGATGCCCTACATCTCTTTATTTTTCTCTTTTTCTTAGAAACTCTACCTGCAGCAGTTGGAGGAACTCCGATCCGTCCTTGAGCAGTCTCACTTCTTCAGGACACATGAGGTGAGACGCACTGACGCACACTCCGTTTTCATGATTTCTGAACCAACCTGTTGGCCGAGTTGAAGATTTTGTGATAGAATCCCATCAGTAGCTTCTGTATTGAATCACTCACACACCCAATCTCACCCGTTTCTCCCATCGCAGGTCGTCGGCAGCTCTCTGCTGTTTGTGCACGACGCCTCGGGGAATGCCAGAGTGTGGATGATCGACTTTGGGAAGACGGTTCCCCTGCAGGCCCCTCTGACCCTGGACCACAGGACCCCCTGGATGGAGGGCAACAGGGAGGATGGCTACCTGTGGGGACTGGACAACCTCATAGACATCTTCAACAGTATGCTGCCACAGACACCTTGAGCGAGGGACTCCGAAGACTCCAATGAAACATTGGTCCATGTCCAGATGGTGGAAGAGATACAAGATCAGGAGAGTTTGGAGAAAAGAATAAAAGATTACACAACCTGAGACTGACAGAGGAAGGATTAGAAGAGGGCCACCGGTTTGATTTTTATGACCCACACAATGATCCAAATGTCTTTTATTCCGTGTTGCTTGTACTTAAGAAGAGGATGAACGAAGGCAAGCCCTTGATTTCTTTTGCAAAGTGTAGGATGACGACTTTATGCTTAATGCTCCGTTTGTGGGACAGATGATGTGTGTTGAGGCAAACGGTAGTAGGAAGAGAAAGAGGGAGAATTGAATACAGAATTGTAACTTTTGTTACATGGGACTATGGAGAGTACAGTCCTCTGAATTCATGGACCTCTGACAGTCCCTTTTTCTACAAAGGCACACATTCAACATTGCTCATCTCCCTCCTCAACTTCTCCCTCTGTTGGTTAGAGTTGCACTCAGCACTCTTGCAACCATGAAGTTGATTCAGAGGTATAAAACATTTTCACGCAGCCTTCAAGGAGCATTGGGTAACGGGAGTTTAATTCTTGTCATGGACCACTTTTGATGTTTAGGTATACAGTAAACACTAAAACACTGATCGGACCACATGTTAACTCACTCAGTGTGTAAAAACATTTTTATTTAATTTTTGTTTGGCCATGGTATACCCTCCTTACTTTGTTTGTTTGTACAATTTATGTGCCTAGAGCTGTTTGATCATTCCAGTGCAGTGGATTATTTTTCTTCCAAAGAGGTCACCCAAGTGTAAACTGATTTACAATATAATCCCAAAGTTTAACTTCTTGCCGAAAAGCATTTTCTAAATTTGGATTTTTGTATGATAATGCAGTGAAAGTTTTTTTTTCTTCTCTTCCTCTTTTAACTGTGCAGTAATCAGCTTGGCAGCCATGTTTTGTCTGGAATTTGTTGCACTATGGATCCTCACAAAGCCATTGAACAAATCAGGCGGTGCCTTTGTGTGTTAAGAATGGGGAGCAGCAGTCAAGTATTGGGTTTACAGATGCAGACATGTAGAAGTTTATAACATGAATTTAATTTGTTATCACTTCTCTCTGATCAGTGTTGCTTTAGATGATGAGATTGCTTCAGTTGCTTGCAGCAACGCAGTGATGTAACGGTCGAAATGAAACTGGAGTTAGCCTACCTGATTAAACTGCAGTCTGTGAGGCTTTTGGGAGGTTTCACTTATGTTCCAACTTAAAGGCCGGCTACACACTGGCTGCGTGGCGTGTCAGTTTTTATTTCGGCTCCCATGTTAACAGGTTAGAACTTGCACACTGCCTGCGTAACACGCACGTCTCAGGTGCCTCGAGCCGTGCCGGAAATGCGTTTTTGATGTTTGAAAGTCTGTAAGTTTTGACATAAATGCAGATATAAATGTAATAAAAAAAAAAAAATTTGATTTTCAAATATTGCACCTGTCAATACAAAACAAAATATTCTGTAGCCTATTTTGCCGTCAATACTGCCGACGACATCTTTGCTGTAATCAAATCAGTATATATATATATATTTATGTTCGAGTGCAGTAATCAATGGGAAACATACACGTGTACAGACAAGGCTAGCCGCAGCAGCGCCGCGTCAGACACGTTTCTGGTGTGTAAAGACAGAGAAAAATCCACGCAGCTGACACGCAACAGAAACGCCACGCTCAAGCCACGCAGCCAGTGTGTAGCCGGCCCTTACACGTGATCCTCAAACTGGAAATGTGTCTTATGATTGAACGGATGACTCATAATCGAATACAAGTCAAAATCTCATTTAGCTACATTAAACAGGTTTGTAGGGTTGAATTTTTGTATACAGAATGTAGTTTACAAAGAAACAACATTGTTCTATTTAGATAGTAAGTCAGTGCTTATGACCATATGTTTAATTTCTTGACTGGAATGCAGCCATAACAGTCTCGATTCTTCAAGACGTCCTTCGACCGTGTCAGGCAGCACTGTTTGGGCGTGTGCGTTAGCTAAACATCTGACTTCATGAAATATGAATTCAAATTCAAGTTTTTCCAGTTCCTGAGAAGTAAACCTACTGGGAGAGAGGAATAATCTCATGTTTACAAAGTGTTATATTTCTTTGCCCACAAATCCTCTATATTTGTAAAATGTCAAACTATCAGGTTTTCAGACTGGGTGCTGCTTTAAGAAAAACTGGATCCACAACTACATTTTGTATTTTTAAAGGCAGCGTGTTTTAAAGTTGCAAAGCACAGACTTTTGAAAATTGATATTAATTCCCTGCTTTGTCCAGCTCATGGATTGCAATAAACTGGAAGTAAGAGTTTTCAGTTTGTTTTTTTCTTGCTCACAGAACACACAACTCAGATCATACACTGTAAATCTCAAACCTGTTTAAGCATCCAATATTGTAAAAAGTGAGATTTCCATGTCTTTTTTTATTTTTATTATTCGAGATACTATACAAATATTGTAAAAGTATCAAAATGCTCATATCACAAAGAAATCCTTTTCTGATTTGAAATGCATGCTGCCCCTATTCAGAAACTGCGCCTTTTAAAAAGGAGCTGTCGAGACCGTACAGTTGTGATGTCACAACTATACTATATACAGGTAGAAAGTGCTGCCACAGTGCCGTTACCCCCAATTTCCACCGTTTGTGGAACGGCGACAGAGTCATTAGGTTTCCATTAAACTCAATGTGTGTATTTCCACTGACTGCAGAATGGCTGCGTTTTGACTCCGGCTTCTGTTTTTGCCGGAGAGCTCCGCAGCAATTCAGCACAGCGCAGGTAGTGCGGGACAGGAAGTCGAGCACAGAAGCAAAATAAAACATCCATTTCCCTGCACGGCACAGAGTTGTTTCCCCTCTACTCCTCTGGATGGAAACAAACTGTTGTTGGTTTTGTGGTTCTGTTCTACCTGAATTCGCGACATTTCGTGGGTCCTCGTGACTTCAGCTGTCAGTCATGGCCGCAGCCGTTACGCAACAAATCCGGACCTGGTGGGTATGAGGGACGGCGGAGCACGGAGCTGACACGCAGCAGAGCCGGTCCGCAGACGTTCTGCATTCGGTGAAAATCCCCAGTTAGTAATTTCTCAGCTGCAATGACAGTACAGAGACAGCGAGAACGCAGATGCTGAGGTGCTCTGTTGGAGTGCCTGTCTCTTTAAGCCACTTCCTGAAAAAGACAAGTCTGCTCTGATTGGTCAGCGTTTACGGATCTCTGGAGTCTCCACATCAGTGCTCTGCTGTCGATGTCTCTCAATGATGTCTCTACGTAGCCAAATACTAACTGCAAGGGAGTATATAAATGTAAATGGCTGCATTTATATAGCGCTTTTCTAATCCTAACAACTACTGAAAGCGTTTTACACAGTACATGCACCATTCACACACATATACACTGGTGGCCGAGGATGCCATACAAGGTGCCACCTGCTCATCAGATAACATTGGGACCAATTCAGGGTTCAGTGGTACGCCCAAGGACACTTGAACATGCAGATTGCAGGGGCCAGGGAGTGGTAGAGGACGGCTCTACCAACTGAGCCACAGACGCGGAAATCTGAGGCAGGGATTTCTTTCAAATGTGTACCTCTTTATTTGAAGCTTTGGCAAAGTTTAATATGAACATCCGATATTGTAACATTACGGATATGAAAAAAAATACTAAAAAGCTAAATAGGTCTCCTTTAAATATTTCCTTAACTGAATATCCCAAAACATTTACAGGTAGGTGGTGAATTAGGAAGACAAAATATCAAATCATGAGTTTAAACAATTTATTGTATAAATATATTCCATTAATTGTAAACCTGCAGGACAAATATATAACTACATAAAAAACTGCATTCTGTAAATTAAAGTGATGAATGGATCTAGGGGAAGGAGATATGGATCATTTTGTACTGCAGTGTACTTTCTGGAAATTCTGCTGGAATCTTAAAGATAAAATAAGATGATCCCATAAACTGGATCCATAATGACCCAACATCAGAACTCTAGCACATACAGTATCATTACTCTGAAGCCCTTTTGGGACAAATTCCAAAACTTGTGGAAGTCAGGCAGTTACAGATTTTGGGTTAAACTGTAGTATTACTCACATTGCAGGATGAGGGTACACTGTTATGCCTCTCAACAGATCAGCGTGTTATGAGTCTCAGAAACTGCCGCTTGTGTCCTTTGTTTTACAGATGGAGTACTGCGTCACACTCATTGTTGCTCCTGTGTCCTTGTGTGGAGCAACACCGCCTTTCCAGCCAGCCCAGCTTCCACCCCTCCCTGAGGAACCACGTACTGGGTCCCGTCATTAGCTCTATGAGGGTCCATCTTCCTCAGCTGCTGGTTGCTCTGAGCTACGCTGTCCAAACTCCACAGCTGGTAGTGCAGGCTTTTACCCTGCTTAGCCAGGATGTAAACCTCTTTGACTGCTGTGCTACCGACAGGACAGGAAGAGCTGCCGTCTACGGCGAGGTACAGCCAGGGCAGAGTGGGATCAGGTTGAGTGTGCTCTTTGCTTACGCTCCCCTGGTCCAAACCGAGGAGAACACCTGGAACAAATAGACGTGGTAATTGTGGCACGTTGATGTTTTTTTAGAGAGCTGAAAGGTGTTTCATAAAGCAAGATTACCAGTTAACCAGGATTATTTTCAGAGGATTCTAGCACATAAAAGTGGTTTTAAATAAGTCTGACCTAAGTTTACATGGAACCATTGAAGTTTTGTCTTCCTCCACAGCGCTGCGGAGGAGGGTCTGGCTAGTCAACACTAACCTGACTCCGCCAGATGGATCGCTTCGCATTTGCTCGGCATATCCATCTGGGAACTTTCCGTTGGAGAACTTTTGGGAAGGGGCGAAAATACTGGTTAGCTGATTGGATAAACCATCTGTCTATCACCACCTATGTTGGTGAAAGACGGGCCAAATCAACCAATCAAATCAAACTCTTGCCGAAACCAGTCGGAAGAGGAGCAAAAACATCTTTTCCTCCGAGAAAAGCCTCCAGTGCTGTTTTTTGCTCTTCTTTCAATGAAGGTAACCTTTTAATTCAGATAAAACTTGCGCAATAGCTACGCTCATCTCATCCGTGGAAGCTGCCATGTTTAGACTGAACAGTCGCTTCTCGTTGCGTCACACCTAACGCCCAACGCTGATTGGTCAGTCGGTTGGCAAACGGCTCCAAATTTTCTCTATCTCAAGATGCCAGACTGATCGGTGAGTGGAAAACTGGAGCTCGCAAGATCAGGACGGTCTCATGAGGCTAAGTCCACACAGCAGAGCCCGGTGGCGCTGAAAAATAGCCTCGGAAAGGAACTTGGTGGAACGTTCAAAGGTTGTTTTATTCGTACAGAAGACTCAGATTGAACAGATAGTCTAGCTAGCTGTCTGGATTTACCCTGCAGAGATCTGAGGAGACAGTTAACCATAGTCCTCATAAATCCACCGGAGTTTAAAATTCCAAAACAAAGAAAGCAGAAGGTAACAGACGTCCAGCCGTATATAGAGTGACATCCAGCGGAATTTCCGGCAGCAAGGGACCAATCCCGGAAGTGGAACGTTGTGGATATAGACTACATCTTACCTGAACCAACTGCCCAATGTGCCCTGTGGCCGCTCCGCTGGCATGGCTCATGGTTGTAGTCCTCATCATATCTGTACATACTGTCAAGGACTCCTGTCCTGTAATCATAAACTTTTCTTTTATGACATAAGTAGCAGAAAAAAAAACAACAACAACCACCACAAAATAAAGAATTTTCTTCAAGGCAGTTTTGTTTGGGTCTAGGATACGGGATGAGGACAGGCTGTCTCCCCCACAGGTGTGCGATGATGGCTGCAGCGTTGTTACCACTTAAACCCCCCGACAGCAGCTCTGCCTTACAGCCACAAACCTCCTCTGCCAGCAGGGCCATGTTGTCAACTTTTTTTTATATGAGAACATAAAAAAAATAAAAACAGTGTGAAATTGTATTTTAGTTGTTTCCTTGTGAAACACAAAGAATTAATTACTACTGATGAACTAATTTTTTGTTGCAAATCTGGTCATAAAGCTTCCACGTGTATTAATTCCATCCTACATCTGGAGTTTAATGTCATATTTGAACTTCTGAAGACGCCCAGTAATGTCAAGGGATGTATTTAACCTTCAATGCTTTAACGCTACCAGAAAACAACCACTGCCCTTACTAATGATGCATTACAACATAAACACCCCCCTTCCACACCATTCGAAACAGACTGGCTCAAAAGAGTTAACACTTTTTGTTACCTGAAAACATTTCACCCTGTGTCGTGTATCCCCTGCTGAGTGCCGTCTGAACAACCGTTTCCATGTCAATACTCAGCTGGGGCTGTCGAAGGTGAGCGGACATCCACAAAGCCACCAGGCCGCACCTGAAAGGTAAATGAATAACACGCTCACAGCCTCACCCTGGCAAATATGTCAAGATTAAGGACTTAAACATAAAAGCATTCAGGCCAAACGAATAACACAATATCCTCATTGTACATACAACAGTTGTGATAACAATGTTGTTTGTGTTATAGAAGTTTAATGTAGATTTAGGTGTTGACACCATAGCCTGACACCATTGTTCACTGACTTACTGTGGACCATCTTGAATGAGGGAGGGCACATATGTGTTCACCAGTATCCACTGCAAGTCCTTCCTAAAACTGAACAAAGGAGCATGAATACAAAAACATAAATACATATTATTCCATTCCAATCAAGTTGAACAGCCCCTGCAAAAGCCATTTTTCAGGAAAGGACACCTTTACTGTGCTTTTCCTATTATTACAAGTCAAGATATGTGCTGTGAAAAAGTCCTATTATGTTAATCCTCTCTTTGTGAGGGTCAGAGAGAGACATTGATTCAACTGGGCTGTAGTTAGTGTTGAGTCAGGATCACATTACCATAAATTGAGGTGTTTCCAACTGACCTTTATATGTACTGTATGTAGATGGACAAAATATTTGGAACACCTTTCATTATAAAGCAGTCCAGTGTAACACTACTAGTGCTACAACTTAATTACGTGATTAACCGTTTGGTTTGGAAACTGTCTGTCAATAAAAGGGCCATCACAATTTCCTATAGCCCTGGGTAACGTCTTCAAATTGCTGGTTTTGGCCAATCAACAGTGAAAAACCTGAAGGCATCCAATTAACTATCCCATAAGACAAAGAAAAGCAAGAAAGCCTCACAACTGACAAAAGAATGTTTGGCATTTGTCCTTGACTTTTATGATGAATTGATTATCACAAGAGATGCAGGTTTATTTTCTGTGACTTGAATTCATTACCACCATTGCCTATGCCTCAACAGAGGTTACAATACCTCTGTGTTAATGTCAACAGAAAAGTCTATGTTTGTGCTCACCTGTGAATGTGAATACAGGGAAATATAAGTTAGAACATCTGATTACAGACAAGGAGATAACAGTCCATGGTCAAAATAAACAGATGTTTATGTTAAATATTAGGGGTGGGGGAAAAAAGCGATACAGCATAGTATCGCGATATTTTTCGTGGCAATACTGTATCGATACACAGACGCCAAGTATCGAGCTTTTATGATATAGGTGTTGGTCAGTCTGACTGCTTGACAATCCCATTTTGCAGCAATAAAATTGAAGTGAGATGAACAGACAGAGAAATGTATCTTTTTAGATAAAACAGATGTTGACAAAATGTTCCTTTGGGGACATCATTTGAAATTGGGAAAAATTTGAAGTTGGAAAAAAGGTAGTACATTGCAATATATCGCAGAATATTGCAATATGTTTAAAATCGCAATAATATCGTATCGTGACATAGGTATCGTGATGATATCGTATCGGGAGGCCTCTGGTGATTCCCACCCCTATTAAATGTGCAAGCCAAAAGTTGGTATTCTTATTTGAAATCTTACCTGCTCTCCCTCTGACTGAGCAGTAAGCGGGCCTCTGTGTGGTCCCCCTCCACAGGACTCCTGCTACTGGCTATAGTCTGATACAGCTTCTTCTTGGACGTTGAGGCTGGAGGAGGTGGTGGACCTGGAGCAGGTGGAGGAGGTGGTGGTGGTGGTGGCAGGGGGAACTCCACTGACATCTTTTCTGCGCTCCTTTTAGATTAACCCTAACAGAAGTGGTAGCTTAGTTAATATGTTGTGCATATTTGCAAAGGGGTAGGTTACAGCAGCTCTTGACAATTGCCAATACACATTGTAATGCATACTACAACCTACCTACCCGCCCACCCTTCACTCTCTCCTACCTCTTGCAACTTAGCTAGCTCTGACTGTTGCCAACAAGCAGTACGGAAAGTTTGTGAAGTTATCTTTTCTCGGTGTTAAATGCAATTTTCTTTTTTTATAGAAACTGAAGTGCAACAATTTCATCCTGTTAAGGAGTATTGCTCTCAAAAGTAATTCGCTCGTTATTTTTCACAAAACTAGATCCTACGCCCACTTACGAGACTAGCACAGCGAGCTAACGGCCCCGGTGTTTTGCCCATATTTGGCAGCGTCTTCTTCTTCCCTTTCTTCATATATGGATCATACCGCCCTCTACTGCTACTGACTTTACAGTACAGATCAAGGTAAAGATAGACTGGCACTAAATAACGTTTTATTTTACATCCATGCAGAATAATCATTGGCTGTACAGTTAAGTCTATGTATCCGAGTAACTGCAACCTGCCTAAGAGGCAAAAAAGACGATTTAAAAAGGCGGAAAAGGGGTGCTAATTTAACCTGAACAGGAACAGGTGTTACACCACATTATGTGCCTGAGCTCCCTGACCCTCTTTTAATACATCCATGTCATAGACAACATATATCTATGATAGACAATCCTGAGCTAATCAACATTCTTCTTCTTCTCTTGGTTTATTTGCTGATTGCAAGCAACTTTAAGGTAGCAATACTGAGTGTGTAACATCATGTCATTACACTATTAAAATTAATTCCGCCAACCTTGTGTTTGTAGACAGTAAAGAAAAAGAGTCCCTGGTGACTCTTTATTCCCTCTCCTTCTGTTCCCATTCCCATCAGATCCCAGTCCCGTCCGCAAAAGCTATTAAAACGTGGGTCCATTTTTCTATCAAAATATGTGTTCCTATCTAAATACTATGGTGGCACCATGTTAACAGCTGGTAACAGCAGCTATGAAAATACAGAAATTAAGATTAAACGTTTGCAGAAGCACAGCATCTGATGGGAAGCAGCGGAATCCTACAAGAAGAAAAAGAAGAAGCATCTGATGGGTCACAGAATGTCGTTTTAACACCGAAAACGGGCCCCCGTGTTGTTTATTATCGCGAGATCAGAGCACGGGATTTGTGAAGGCCGGGGTTTTCATTCATCCTTCCGAGGTGAGTAATCCTTCGACATCGGGCTGAACAGGTAAATCGTTGTTTTTTTTGGTTATCAAGACCTTTTGTAACCCATTTATGGGCTTATGTAACCTATTTGGGCGTTTGTTGTGACCGCGAGGGACCCCAGGCGTAAGCGATAGATTAGATACATAGAACTAGCTAGTAAGCTAAACATGTTAGCTAGTAGGTAGCTTTTAAGCTAACGTTCACCCCACGTTATCCAAGTTGGTATAGCTAGGATGGTTGTAGCTTGTTAGCTGCTTAGTGGCTAATCATGAATTGTCTTAACTGATTTGAAAGTAATATTTCTCATCCGCACGTTAGAAAATGACCACTCCGGATGTACGGCTCAACCATACAATCTACATCAACAACTTGAATGAGAAAATCAAGAAAGATGGTAAGTTACTCCTTCTAACCTTAAGTTTCTGGCTAATGTTACATGTAAATACACACAGCGCACAGAGAGCCTCTGTAATCAAACTAATGGTTTCTCAACATGTTCGTGTTTTTGCAGAGTTGAAAAAGTCGTTGTACGCCATCTTCTCGCAGTTCGGACAGATTTTGGACATCTTGGTTGCACGAAACATAAAGATGAAGGGGCAGGCCTTTGTTATTTTCAAAGAGGTTAACAGCGCTTCCAATGCTCTGAGATCCATGCAGGGATTTCCTTTCTACGACAAACCCATGGTAGGTTAATCAAACCTTGGATAGCGAATACAAGATGATAAAAAGCATACTAACGCAATATAACAACTTCTGCTGCATAACAATCCTACAGCGTATCCAGTATGCCAAGCTGGACTCGGACATCATAGCTAAAATGAAGGGGACTTATGTGGAGCGTGACCGTAAAAAGGAGAAGAAGAAGGTCAAAGGAGCTGATACAGCTGGAGCTAAGAAGGGTGTACCTGGAGCTGCTGTACCCATGGTTGCTGGGGTACCGACTGCCATGCCTGTAAGTAGGGCAATAGGTGTTTTATTTTATATTTGAGTTTGTAGAATTACTGTTAATCACAGCTACTGACCCACTCATCACGGTTGTACTTCACTCTTTAGGGAATGCCTCCCATGAGCCAGGCTCCCCGTATGATGCACATACCAGGCCAGCCGCCTTATATGCCCCCTCCTGGCATGATGCCTCCTCCGGGGATGGCGCCTGGTCAGATGCACCCTGGTGCCATGCCCCCTGGCCAGATGATGCCCGGACAGATGCCTGGACAAATGCCCCAGCAGGTTCGTATGTTCTGACCGAACATTTGAGTGCTCATATTATGCTTTTTGGCCTTTTCCCCCTTTATTGTGTTGTATATCTTTTTTTGTGTGCACATTATAGGTTTACAAAGTGAAAAAGTCCAAAGTCCCCCCCCAAAGGGACTTACCATCTCCAACAGAAAACACTGTTCACAAACTGCTCCAAACAGCTCTATTGTAGTCCAGCCTTTACTTCAGAGACAAACGTGCGTCACTTTGTAACACACGTTTTAATGCTCGCCTAGCTGCTAGTATGGCAGCCCTCATGCTCTGCTTCTGACTGGCTAGCAGTGCTTATTTTTATTTATACTCTTTATTGATCCCCCAATGGGGAAATTAAAATTACTGAGCATGTGCGACTCCCAACAAAGATGGAACAGAAGTGAGATGCCTCACTGTAGCTAAAACAGAGAGCTCAACACACAGGGTGAAAAGAGGAGCTGCAGCAGTGTGCAGTACAACAAAAATATGGTGTTTTCTGAAAATTAAACCACAAACCTATTCTGGTACAACCTCTAAATACAATTTATGAACCTGAAAATTAGCATAATATGAGCACTTTAAATTAAAATGTTATCATTTTGTCCTGGTGGTTCTATTCTGACCTGTACTGTCTTTCATCCTCACAGGTTGCAGAAAATCCCCCCAATCACATCCTCTTCCTCACCAACCTGCCAGAGGAGACAAACGAACTCATGCTCTCCATGCTTTTCAACCAGTCAGTAGCAACTTCTTCTCTGCGTTTGATTTTGTATTTGTCTATTTGTCGAATGCCAGACCTGACTGTGTTGTTGTTGTTGTCTTCAGGTTCCCCGGGTTCAAGGAGGTGCGCCTGGTCCCTGGTCGCCACGACATCGCCTTTGTGGAGTTTGAGAACGACGTGCAGGCCGGCGCTGCACGAGACGCACTACAGGGCTTTAAGATCACACAAGCGAACGCCATGAAGATCTCATTCGCTAAGAAATAAAACCTCCAGACTGCTCTTTTTCTTACATACACGCACAGGTCTTTTTTTAATGTACAGCAGTGACCTGAACTAAAATGCTTTTAGAAATTGGCATTTGCAGTTCGGTGTATTCTCCCCCCCTCCCCTCCCCTTTCGTCCAGGATTACGTGTAAGTATACATTCTTTGCATCAAGTTGCTGTGTTTTATCGTTCCACACTGACGGAACTCTTGACCTAAAATAATGGTCAGGTAAATTTATCGGGGAGTTCATTATTCTTCTAATCCTGCTTGTTTACTTACTTTTTTTTTTTTTTTTTGGAAAGGGGGATTTGAAATTCATGAGCAACTTGACGTGTCTTCTGTATTTTTTTAACTGTTTGTCATTAAGCATTGCACCCAGGGTCTGCTCTACCAGACATTGTACCTGGAGCTTATTTCTTTTCATAATTAAAATCAATTTTCTTTGAGACAGTGCTCTGCCTCACTTCTTCATATGTATTTATGTTGCAGTGGGAGTTCGTCCCACGCCAATAGATGGTGCTACAAACCTTTCTTCTACCACTGATGTTGAGGTGTGTTTCACAGGTGTGGTAAGGGGATGGATGGATGGATGGGCTAAACACGCCAATAGTTTTAAAAAACAATTAGCAACCCAACTGATAACTAATTATTTCTTGTTACTGATTACTTTTGCCTGGTGTCATTAATTTTGCTGAAAGTTTGAATATTTAGCGATAATCTGCAATTGCAGGGGTTATGTGAGACTTGGGACCATTTTTATTCCATCCAAAAACGACAACAGCACTAGTACAGTGCCTGTTTTGAAAGGGTCGATTGTTTGTCCTGTGGTATTGCTGCTTGTAGCTTTCTCCAGAACTATTGTACCCCAAATGAACTTAAAAGAAGGTCCCCAGGCACTTAATTTGCAACCCCACGATATAGGGTCTGACTTTTGTTTAATATGTAGTGTCAGCAAAAATGCCGTTTTATTGAGTTTCCTCTCAGCAAAATGCTCTGAGTGAAATTAAACTGGACTTTTATAGTGAAGGGTAGGCACAAGAGCCAGCGTTATGGCAGCACTTTTTTTACTCAACCTTTTATTGTACGGCCATTTAGTTTTATTCCGTTAATTCATATCCCATATCAAATGCTGTCCAAAATGCTCCAAATTCTAAACGCTAGGTTCATAGGGTACCCAGGAAACCGAGTGTAAAGTAGATGAGATGAATGGTTCGTGAGATATTTTGGAGACGACAGACACACACGCATATACAGAAATTCCCTGATTTATAGTTGCATCTCTAGATGGATTGTTTGGGGAAATAACTTTTTCTTTGATCATAAAACGGCTAAAACAGTCCTGTTGTAGGACAGAGGAGATTATCGTACTTGTTTTCTTTTATTAGTCAACAGTGGAGCTCAAAAGGAAATGTAGCGAGAGAAGGGCATACAACAATAGTCCTTGGCTGGATTCGATCTCTAGACTGCTAGACGCCCGCTTTCTCCACACAATTGATACTTTTTAAAACTACAAATTCATATTAGTCCTGTATTTATTAGAAAGTACTCAAAATCTAATCACTTTGTTCAGAGCATTATGGGCCCCCTGCTTGTAAAGTAGGTAAACCATTTGGAGTCTCATTCAATTTGTGCTTTGAAGTACATGGTACATGCCCGACCAAAACATGTTTGTCTTTATTTGGCCTTTGTGCCTTTTGAGGCATATTTGAAAAATCAATTAGATTACATAATTTACTGGCTGCTCTAGAGCCATCATACTTTGCCTTTTTTTTTTATTGTCGAGTTTTCTTTATCCGTCTGTTTAAGGCTCAGTGGTTATTCAGGAACAAGAGAACATAACGTTTGGGTTGTAACTGCTTGGCTGACACTATTAGATGTCGAATGATAATGATTTGATCATTAATTTTTATACATTCAGCCCTGGGAACACATCTGTAGCATTAATGCTGATGTTTGTAGAAATACTACTCTAGACAAAATCAGTCTCCTCTGGTTTCTAGCTTCAGGAGTGGTTCATGTAAAGCATATTCATTTGATGATGATGATGATGAATATGTAGCTGCTTTACACTGATCTTGCGTGACTGCATTGTAGCCAGTGAAGAAAGAAGTACTAAGATCTTTAAAAAAAAAAAAGAGAGCAAAAGTACAAAATGTTAGTGTGAAAATACTTTTACAAATAAAAGTGCTAATTTTAAAGGAGAAAAGTAAAAATCCTTATTATGCAGACAGGACCCATGCCAGTGTTAATCAGCCTGTTAATGTCCAATGAGCTGTGGAAGAGCTAATTCAAGATATTACATATATTTTTAGGTAGTTATATTTTGCATTGTAATTTATATAATCTATACATTTTCAAAATCATAATCTGTAAAGATGTGTCTTTGTAATGTAGTGGAGTAAAAGTATAAAGTGGCATACATTCAAATACTCAAGTAAAGGACACATACCTCAGAATTCTGATTCTTGTAGGCCTCCTTTTTTGAAGACTGAGTAATCTGTGTTCAAACAAATATCTAATGAATGCAAATAGATACAATTGTCTGGTGTTTACCAATTAGTAAATGCCTGCTGTGTGTTTCGCAGCACATCCCTTCACACACTAGTAATTACTGGCCAATAAGGACCACTGCCTCCTCTCAAAGGCTGGATTCATGAGTGTGGGGTGGAGTAATGTGTGAATTAGGCCTGAAAAGCTTAATTTAGACTCCACTATCAACTGTGCCCGCACACACAGGGCCTCCCTGTTGTGGACTTAAACTGTGCCCCGAGTAATTGTCTTCAAGTCAGCTCAACAGTGTACACAGAAATGCACATTCTTCTGTAGTTTCCCAAGCCTTTCCACACTCCCTTATTTTGCCTTGAGAAAGCGCTGACCTTAGCCATCAGGGTGGTGTGCGTGCGTGCGTGCCTGCGTGCGTGACTGCGTGCGTGTGTGCGTGCGTCTCTCATGCTCTTGGCAACACGCCTAGTGCCTTTCCATTCACCAACACAGTGATCTTTCAGTTGCAGGAACTGAAAGGCAACTTTTGCAGTGGGTTGTGCGTGGGAGTTGTCTGTGAGTGAGCTCAAAAATCAGCATGTGACGGTACATATCTGCATCCATGGGCACTCTTTGACAGTTAAGGGTGTGACTGATTGTTTGCTCTTTAAAATATTGTTCACATTTCATTACCGGCCAGTCATCATATACAAACTCATGCTGTGTGGCTAAAACCCTCAATTTGACAGGGTTTTAATTCAAGAGTGGATCCCAAATATGCCATTCTGACATTTGGGGAAATAGTGAATTGTCCAGCCAAAAAAAAAAAAAAAATGAAGTCAATGTTGAATATTTCTCTTAACAATGAGAAAAAAGATATATGATAGTGATAAAAGTGATTTTAACTAACTTGAAGCTACTTGATGGAAAACTGTATGTGAATATTTTAAATATTGCCATTTAATATTGGACAGTTTTGACAGCAGAAATAGACAGAAGGGACAAAAGGACACGTGTGACCATTAGATGGTGCCAAATACGTAACTCAAGCCTTCCCATTAAAAGACGCACTGACTAGAGTATTAAGGTCGCAGATGTTTGTTGACCCTTCCTCAGGTGAGCCTCACACAGCAGCCTCTGAGCAGGCCCAGTGATGTCTGCGTGTTTCCGGGTGGTTGGTTAGAATTCAGCTCATGTTTGGAGGTCACTGCTCCTCTATGCAAATCGACCCTCTGCTCCTTAAGAGCCCTCTGTTCTGCTCCGAGGGTCGCTGCAGAGTGCCAGGCCGTGGAAACACCAGCGGTTGTCAGGGAAGCTTTTGCGCAACAAGCCCGTGGAGGAGGGAGGCAGAATCTCATTAGATTTCATCCGATGAAGAAGGTACATTGTGCGGAGGTCCTGAATCCAACAAGAAGAGCTCTGGAAGTCAGATGTGGAAAATATGCCATGTGACCGGTGCCAATGTTTAAAATATGCTATCTACAATTCTCTTTTATATTTATGCGCTCACCCGGTTAGTATTTATTGCCACCGGCAGCATCATTAAGCAGCGGCATGTGTTCACAGTCTACAGGCCGGAACAAGTCTGATCTGAAATGTGGGCATGACTATAACATTTATTAAGAAATCAGGGGGGGGTGGGGGGGGGGGGGGTGGGAGGGTTGCCGGCCCCGGCCCCGGTAAAACCCCCCTATTTTGTGTTTGTAGTTTTGTTGCTTTTTGTCGATATATTTGTGAATAACTTCAATGTCACCATCCGTAGCGGAGCGGTATTTTAATTACGTTTCCCATTCAGAGGCCACCCGAGCAAAACTGTGAAAAGCAGATAATTGGCACAGCGGAGCTTCGAAGCGAGCAGAGGCCTGAAACTGGAGGAGGAGAACCAGCGAGCTGCTACAAAAGGTAGGGAGGAAACAGAAACCCCACAGAGGAGAACTGAAACACATTCAGGATAAGCCCATGCCATGCGCAAATGTGACATACTTAGAAAAAAAAGTTGGGTTGGTCTGCTCAGCAGGTTGCGCAAAGTGTATAGAGAGAGAAAGAGAGAAAGGGATGAGCGCATCGGTGCGCGCTGGGAACCATCCGGACAAGAGCTGAAAGACGGATATTCCCTGCCTCAGGACACACCCTCCACTCTCTCTCTCTCTCTCTCTCTCTCTCTCTCTCTCTCATTGTTTTCCCACACTGAATCTGTCGCCGCCGGGCTTCGTATTGGGTTAACAAATGACCAACCCGCCGCGTAGAAGAGAAGAGCGCAACATGAAATCATTCCGCTGGAGAGACGCAACTTCGCTGCCCAAAGTGGCATGAATATAGATGTTATTAGGTTTCTTCTTTTCGTTTTTGTGTGCGTGGATCAAGCTTGAAGAGAGACAGAAGAAAAAGAAGAAGAGAGAGTGTGAGCTAATTGGGATGAGAGTTCAAGTCAAGTGAGCCGGCAGATTGGACATTTAAAGCCTCTTAACGCAGGTGGTGGGAGGAATACGGCGCGAGGGGAGTGTGTTTATGCAACGCATTGTGGGGGTTTGTGAGCATGTGTGATTCCCAGTGGTAATCCACACTGGACACAGCGTCAAGGGGGGTGATCAGGTGCGCGTTTGTGGGTCGCTGGGTGGGGGATTAATTTTAAGCGAAGACAGAGGTAGTTATGGTTTCTCTGACCTGGACGGGATGAAGTAGCTCTGTGGGAGTTTCAGGGTTTAAGACCGGAGAGGAGGAGAGCTGGGCGGACGGACGGACGCAGGGAGGGAGGAGGAGGGGGACACCACCACCGCCAAAGCTCACAACACGGTCCCCAATCCCCCATGACGCACGGATGGAGAGCACAAGAGCGCACGGGATAACTCGGCTCGAGCCTAGAAACGGGAGCGTAAAGATCACCGGGAAGCCAGACATGAGGAGTGTCCGGCACCCGGGACACCTCCACCTGATGCGGACTGTGATTTTTCTCATCGCGCTCACGATACAATCGAAGGTAAGCCACCGATTAAGTGCTATTTCGGGCGGCATGCACTTAAACCCCCGGAGCTGACTTTTTAACTGACAACAACACACACGGTCCCTTCCCTTTTTGTGCTGTCCTCATTCTGCTTCTACATGGCGCTGTGCCCACCTGTTGTTTCAGCCCGCTGGTGTCTATTATCCCACGCACCAGAGAACTACTGTAATCCTGTTTTAGGAGCATCGGATGCAAATATAACCGCAAACGCGTGTTGGCATAAGAATATTATAGCTAAATGACATTTTCTAGCATTATACAGAAGTCAGAGTTTATTATTCCACCCTTCACCAAACATGAAACAGGTTACAGCTGCTGCATGTGATTTATTTCGGGGATTTTAGTATTAAATCCATACATTATTTTTGAGGGACTGATGCCATCTCAAAGAAATAATGGAGGAGACATTGCACCTTAATTACGCACCACACACCCTCTTTTCGGCGTCCTTCCATTCACTGAATTAAGGACTGACTGCATCTGCATTTCTCTGCATCTCCATCTTTAGCCCGTTTGCCTGCCAATGCGTTGCCAGTTGTATTTTATTTTTACGTTATTTGCAATTCTCAGCCACTTTCTGACTGTTTCCTATCCCCTCTGTCTGTCTGACTTTTGTGTGTGTGTCATAGTGTTTTATATATAAGATAGATAGATAACAGCAGAGCCATTGCAATAACCTGTATAAATGATTCTGACAAGCTGCTTATGGCATTATGGGCATTATTTTGGCAGCATGGACATATTTGGATCTGCTGGCCTGATCAGGATGCCTATGATGTGTGACAGGACCCAGCAAAGTGTGTGTGTGTGTGTGTGTGTGTGTGTGTGTGTGTGTGTGTGTGTGTGTGTGTGTGTGTGTGTGTGTGTGTGTGTGTGTTTTCTGAACACTGAGCTCACATCCAGCATCTGTGTCTTGGGTGTGTGTGGAGCCCGGGGGCCACAGCCGAATAAACTCCGGGGCGTGTGAATGTTGAACGTTCGGGCAGCTCTGCGTCTCTCTCTTTGCACCTCTGCAACCTCTTCACAGCTGAAGAACAACACACGCTCCACTCCCTCCATTCTCTGACTGCACTGCAGTGAGAAACACACCGTGGATCCTCTGCTGCTGCTAGGGACTATTTATTAATGCAGGTGACAGTAGACCATGTTCATGAAGATGCACTCTCAGAGCTGAGTGATCCATTAGTGAAGCTTATTGACTGTCCAGCGGTCACTACGTTGTCTGTTGTCCAGTTTTATTCTTCCCTCCCAAGGCTCACACTATGCTGCAGTGTGAGCCATGGAGATATTGCGACGTGAGTTTCAAATTTGAAAAATTCATTTTCAGTTTGCCAGATTCATTTGATTAGTTTACACTTCATCAGATTTCTTTCAAATGTGTCTGACATCAGAAGCTTAACCTTTTTCCACATAAAACAGCATGTATTTGTAGTCTTAATAAGCGAATCAATTGGAAGTACATTTCGGTCTTAAAGGTCACCCAAAAACAACCAGAGTTCAATAGATCCATAGTTTCAGTGTGATTAGCTGAGGTGTTGAGATACTGACTGAAGCACAGGGCTGAAACTAACATATTTTCCTTATCAATTAATCTGCCAAATACTAACAAACTTTACTAATTATTTGGTCTATAACATGTCAGAAAAAAATTATAAATGCTGACACACCTCCCCAGTTCTAAACAATTATTCTAAACCTAAAGATGTACAGTTTACTATCATATAAGACAAAGAGGGCGCCCAGATAGCTCAGTTGGTAGAGCGGGCGCCCATATATAGAGGTTTACTCCTAGACGCAGCGGGCCCGGGTTTGACTCCGACCTGCAGCCCTTTGCTGCATGTCATTCCCCGCCTCTCTCTCCCCTTTCATGTCTTCAGCTGTCCTGTCAAATAAAGGCCTAAAATGCCACAAAAAATAGCTTAAAATAAGACAAAGACAAACAGGAAGTCTTCACATGTGAGGGGCTGAGCACACCTTATATTACTGAAATGGTGAACCATGTTGTCCAAACGGTTTCTATACATGTTCTGCTAATCAAATAATAGATTAAGTAATTGTTTCATACAATGGCATTTGAGGAGAAATAAATTGCATTTGAACGCAATCATGCCTTTCCAGATATAGGATATTTAGGCACTAAGAAACTCAATTAAAACGTTCACAGCGAGGTCTGTTGATTATTGTGAGAACCCTGAGATATTCAAAACATTAGATTTTTTAAACCTATTCATCAGAAGTCATTCCATGTCATTTTCTTTCATTCTGTTTGTTTGCTTTGTTTGGCAGTGTTAATGTGAACTACAGCTGTTTTGTCGAAACTGCAGCACTTTGCTTAAGAGGAAAAAAAATTGCTTTATCATTGGGTTTTTATGGTTTTGAGCTTTTCCTTTAACCTTTACATGCTCTTGTTCAAACTGCTGCACATCCTTTTAACAGTCTCACCTGCATTTCACAGTAGAACAGCGTTCTGGTAGTGACCCGTGAATGTCTTTAGATGGAGATGATTTGTTTGTGAGACACCCTGGGTCTTGGGTGTAGTGATCCTTTAACTGCCCAAAGCTCTCCTGCAGGGACGGTCTGAGCCTCAGCTTGGTCTCTCTCTCTCTCTCTCTCTCTCTCTCTCTCTCTCTCTCTCCCTCCCTCCCCATCTCCCCATGTGTCTCTCTCTCTCCCTTTTTCTGCCTTTTTCTCTGTCTGTCTGTCTCTCTTTCTCTCTCCCCCCCATGTCTGTCTGTCTGTCTGTCTCTCTCCCTTTTTCTGCCTTTTTCTCTGTCTGTCTGTCACTCTGTCTCCCCTTCTCTCTCTGTGTATGTGTGTGTGTCCCTCTCCCTGTGACTGTCTGTCTGTCTGTCTCTCTCTCTCTCTCTCTCTCTCTTTCTCTGCCTCTCTCTCTGGTCAGACTGAGCGCTGAAATGCTGGTATGCAGGGAATGGTTTGGGCAGCGAGAGGAGGAGAAGAAGAAAGGAGAATGTAGAGTGATGAGCGCCACTGTATCTCCACAAGCCTTTTGATGTAGACCAGTTCAACCCCCCTACCCTCCATCCCCCTGACCCCTCCCACCTCACCCCCTCTCAGCTCTGGGACAGGGGCAGGAGAGGGACATGCAAACCAAACACAATGGGGCGACTGAGATTCTTGCTCAGTGTTGGGCAGCAGACACATGAAAGCTTGTTGGTGGTCGAGATTTCTGTCCACGATGAAGCGTACAACTCCGCTGGGGATACATGACTCTCATTCCTGGACTTAATGAGCAATAATTACGTTCAGTGTTTGTGTAAGAATGCCAAAAAGGGCTGTGAATTATTCAGATTTATTCATCATTACAGGTTTCATGACAAACTGTGATAACAGTGGCTTCATTTTCTTGTGGTTGCAATGGAAGAAGCCAAAGCCATTGTTTTATTCTGCTACAGTGACATACACACAGACAGCACACATACACACACATACCTGACCCCGGTGCTCTGAGACTCCCAGGGGGTCTTGTTAACTCTAGTGTGTGTGTGTGTGTGTGTGTATATGTGTCCGTAGTCCATCTTTAAACAGGGAGGGAACACAGAGAAAAGAAAGGGAGGCGGATGAAAAGGAGCATGGCAACAATGTAGAAAAGAGTTGATAACCACAGAAAGAGAAATGACAGGAGCTTGTTCCCAGATAGAGAAAGAAGGGAGGAGGAGTCCCCTTAGTGTCATCGTCCCCTGGGATGGGAGAGTGAGACCCCGCAAGAGAGTGAGAAATAAGAAGGGAGTGGCAGTGACACAAAGGTGGAGTAAAAAAAGACAGACAAGGAAGTTGAGAGTTAAACAGGATTATATAGCAGGAATGTTATCTGTGCATGATTTGAACGATAAAGAAAAGATGCTTCCTCTATTAGAGGTCAGGCAGAGTTGTGGGAATCCAAGTTGTGTCCTCATTTCTTTTTTCTCTCTCACTTGCTCTCTGACGACTGTTGTCTTGTTACATACTGATAAACAGATGATACAGAGGAGACATGCAGGCTGCTGCAGATTCCCAGAAGTAGCGAGCCCGCACATTGCAGGAAACATGAAAGTCCGCTATCAAACACTTTATGAAGAGAAGCCAGAAATCCAACACACTTGTATATTTTATCTAGTCAATGATGTCTTTATCGGGTTAAATTGCTGTTATCTATCTTACCTATTGAAGGACGAGCTTGTGTGAAGAGATTCTGGTTTTGTTCTCAGTTTAGTGTCTGGTACCATGCATCTGTCATTAATAACTTTGTTGTTTTGTTTCCTTCAAAGTGAAAAAAAAAAGAAGACAAAAGGTGGCCAAACCATCAGTTAAAGTTTGGGGGCCAAAAATGGGATTTGATTTCCTGGCTGTTGCAAGAGACTAATGCAGATGCTGAATGTTTCCGTGACTTCATAGTGGTCGTTCATTATTTCTGATGAGCAGTGCCTCTTGTGTTGTATCTGACAACAATACCAGTGCTCACAGCAAAAAAAAACAGCCTCCATCTATTAAAAACACCAAAGAGAGACATTTTGGGGAATGGACTTACTGGCTTTCTTGTCAAGACTTGACAAGAGATGTGAAGGGGACACCACTGTCATGTCTGTACAGTAGTTCTGAAGCTACTGCCAGAAGAGGTTTAGCTTAGTTTAGCTTAGCTTAAAGCTGTTTTTCTCTGGAAACAGACCGGACTATTTCTTGTGTGATTTTCTGGAGTCTCTGCTGAAAGTTACAACTTTACATCTCGGCAAGAAAGCTCATAAGAGAATTACACAACTTTTACTTCCTTTCTGTCCTTTAGAGACTTGAACTCCTGTCCATATCAAATTAGCTTTTGTTCCACTCATTTTCATTTCTCACTTCTTTCATTTTTCTTTCTGAAATGTTTTTTGTCCATTTTTGACGATTTATTGATATCTACATCTTTCCTAGCAAAACTCAAATACCTTCTTATTTTAAAACCCACACCCCCTTTAACTTTTGCAGCCACAACCTAACTTTGTTAGCCACAACCTCCAGACAGACAGACATTTTTAGGCACACTGAGATAAACATGACTTTAAAGTGTACAGTGTGCAGAGTCTGGTGTCCTAACCTTTACTAACCCACACATTCAATCCATCTATTGACGTTTTGTGATTTTGCATCACTATATACCAGTGAGAACTTGCATACTGTCTTGCTGTACTGCATCTGTTTAATGATAGATAATATGAACCTAACTCTCTCTCCTTCGCTCCCTTCCCTCTTCTCTCTGCTCCACCCTCCTCCTCTCTCTGGACAGGCTGTGTGTGCAGTTGGGATGTTCGAGCTTCAGATCCATTACTTCCAGAACCCCCTCGGCCTTCTGCAGACGGGAGACTGCTGCGACCTCCAGGCCAATGGGGGGCAGCGCTGCTCTGCCAGGGACCAATGTGACACTTTCTTCCAAGCCTGCCTCAAGGAGTACCAAGCCCGGGTCATCCCAACTGGAGCCTGCACCTTTGGGTCGGGCAGCACAGGGATCCTGGGTGGAAACTCCCAGACGCTCCACCACCGAGGATATGATGGAGGAGGAAGAGGAGGCGTAGAGGATGGGACTAATGGACACATTGTCATTCCCTTCAAATACGCATGGCCAGTAAGTACATGGGTAGTGCTGGTTATCAGGTTACCAAGGGAACAGGCTAAGCTTCAAGTACAACAATACACTCAAACTGAGGCTAGAGTAGAATAACAATGACGAGTTCAGACTCACATGCATTCTACACCTTTTCTGTCATTTTGGTACTGGAGGGCTGGATGACAAAAAAAAAAAAAGCACCATAACTAGAACTCTTTTTATTTATATAGTAGGCTATATCACAATATCTGTTTAGGTATGGAAAAAATGCCCCTGTTTAATTGACTAGTTAATGACACACCCTACTGCCTGCTAATAGAAACTCAAATTGAATGAATCATTCTTGGAGACATTTTATTTTTTTGGGATTGCTTGGATTTGTAGTTTTAATTTAGACCATAAAATTATGGATCAAATTCTAGCGGTGTGCCAACATGCCTTTACAAAGAATTAGAACGTAATAATTGATATATAGTTAATAGCATTTAGCTCAAAAGCATCACTGCTCAGTTAGATACTGCATTTTCACGTCTTTAGATCTCTACAGAATTCTTCAAATTTATCAATTTGAGGAGGAAATTTCACTCTTTGTTCACCACAACCCGTATACAGGAATCACAAGCACATTGCATTTTAAAATGTCACATTAAGGTTGGGAACCGTTTAGACCATCATATGATAAGATGATCAGATGAGAGGTTTTACCACCTTAGCTAAACATTTTCCCGCACTCACAAAATGAAAAAAAAAAAAAAATACCATTATGTGATAACAGCAATAGATGATCAACGAAATGACTAAAAAATATTATAGAATCTAATTTGAAGTTTGCTATTTACTACGTGCCGTAATGTTTCTCATCCCTTGATCTCCTCAGAGTCACGTCTTTTCCTGTCCTCTTCCTCCCTCCTTTGCTCCATTCATCCTGAACTTTCTGCACTCAAGTTAAAATCGTTGGTCTTTTCGTTGCTTCCTTCGGGACGTATCTAACAATCTGCGTCTCGATCAAACATCACACTGCTGGCTGCTCTGTCTTGTTCTCGTTAAAGAGCAGAGCAATTAATCTACCATTAGCACAACACTAGGCGAGTGGGGACGAGAAGGCGATATTGATTATTCAATGCACCTTTCTTTTTCCTCCTCCAGTCCTCTCTCACTCCCTTTATTTTTTCCCGATTATTAGTTATTGTTTTTTTTATGATACTAAATTGAACCTCTTTGGGTTTTTTTGACTGTTGATCAGACAAAACAAGACAAAAATACATAAACTTACCATCTGGGATGGATACTTTTACATGTTACATATATTTTATCAAACGATTAATCAATTAAAATAGAAAATAAAGTTAAAAAATAAAGGTTAATGAAAACAATAATATGTTTATGTTTGTTTTGTTAGCTTTGAGCCCTAAAATGCTTACAAGGGCAGGAAAGTGAGAAACAGCAGAGAGGGACACAAATATGTTCATATGGCAGAGCTCTTAAAGCCAAAAAATCCATCAGTCCATCCCTCTATCATCACCCATTAGTCGCGTCTTTACTGGACTCTTTATTTCAGCAATTAATGCTTATTTATCAATAAAAAGGAGTTAGAGAGAATAAAGCGACTTGGCAAGGACACGAAGGAGTGAACCTTAATTTTTCTTGGGTTTGCAGAGATTTTTGTTTGCTTCTTAGTTTCTTTTAGTCTTTTAGCCTTTGATCGCTCTCAGCATGGTTGGCTTCTATCTCATAATGAAAGTATTACAGAAATGGCAACAAAAGACCCTGTGGCTCTAATTCGATTCATATTGTGTTGTAATAATGTTTCTAATATCGCACAAAACCCAAGTGAAGCTTTGCGTGACACGCACGCGCACACACACACAAACACACACACACACACAAGAATGTAACACACAGTTGGCTTAGGTTTCTTCTTCTTGATTAGTATCAGCCCATTTACCTGTGAGACTCTCTGTCCCAGAGTCAATTATCCTCCCTTATCTGTGCACAGTTTGCTTTTGTGTGTGCTTGTGTGCTTGTGTGTGTGTGTGTGTGTGTGTGTGTGTGTGTGTGTGTGAGAGAGTGCTGTATGCATACTGCGTGTGTGTCACACTTTTCCCCTGTACGTCTGGGAGGTGTGTGATTGGCAGGTATAGGAGTGTGAGAAAATTCTCCATCAGAAAGCCTACCTGGATCAGTTTCAGGGCTGGGCTGGAGAGAGAGAGAGAGAGAGAGAGAGAGAAAAACACTATATTTACATATTTATAATTTGTACAATTTCACAATAAAAGAAAGTGCTAATGTATTAAAATCTCAGTATTTGTTTAAAAATAATATCATCTAGTAAAAAAGTGTGCAAAAACCAACTTCTCCTCAACAACAGAACAAAGAATATCATTAAAACACCAATGCTGTTTAAAAGCATCAATGTCTCCAATGTGTTTATAAAACCTGAACTCTAACCATCGTCTGGCCCTGATGTTGCAGAGCCAGACTGCTTTGGCCTTTGGGGGAGAGAGAGAGAGAGCTAGGACACACAGTTGCAGCGTCACTGCATTTTGGGCTAAAAGACTTGCTTTATCTGGCCATCTCTGGGAGGTGGAAGGTGGAGGAGGGGGAGAGAGTGATCCCCCCTGCCCCAGGTGAGGGGATGAACAGGTGAGCGTAGTCATTATGAGGAAAGGTGAGCTCTTTCTGTCCCCTGCCCTCCCTCACTTGTTCTTTCTCTCTTTCTTCCACTAATCTCTTCAGGGAAATGTGTGCAGTCGTATGTGTGTGTGTGTCTGTCTGTATTTGCTTCTGAATGTGAGCAAAGATGTAATTCGTTGTGTTTGTTTGGCATATAATGTTATCAAGATTGCAGGGGGGGGGGGGGGCTCTAGTGGTTAAAGCTCTGGTCATGTGCTGATGTGTCACTTTTTACCGGCCACATCTTGTTATCTGAGTTTCTGTAACATGTAAGTCTCATGTAAAGTGTTGATACACCAAACAAAAGATCCTGTACTGCCCGTAGGACCAGAGGGGCAAATTGGAGCTTTACCAGACAGTAAATGACCACAGTAATATATGGACCGATAATGGTACTATGTTTATGTAATAAAATAATTTATGTTGAATATTATATATAGCCTACTGTATATGCATGATTCAATCAATCAACATGCATTTATACAGCATTTTACAGCAACCAGCAGGTATCCAAAGTGCTTTACATCAAGAACCAAGAATAAAACAACATAACATACAATAAAAGAATAAAAACATAGAAAACAGTCAAATCTGAAAAGGTTACATAGAAACAGGAGGAGGAAAGGGAAATTGTCACACCACATTGAAATTGAAAGCCATTCTAAATAAATAAGTTTTGAGTTTGGATCTAAAAAGAGCTACATCTCTAATAGTGTGAATGTCAGGGGGTAACTTGTTCCAGAGTCTTGGGGCAGCAACTGCGAAAGCACCCCACAGTTTATTCCATACTATACTATAATGATTGACATTATGATTCAGAATCTCCTGGTAGATTTTCTCTGCTCTCAGTAAGTAAAAAAGTCCCTTTTTAAAACTGCAAAGGTTTTCTCTAGGTGTGTTCTTAACTGTGGCTGAGCAAGTCCAAACATCACTTTAAACCCAAGGATGTGATGTTTTAATAGTCAGGCTGCATTTATTAGCAGCAAAATTGTAATAAAAATTCCATCATGTTGGAAAATTGTAAAATTACCATGAATTCATATTTGAAAATTAGAATGTTCTTAGTATTTAAAACAAAAAAAATTAATCAACATGAGTACAGAATCGTAATTGTCGATTTACATTTCATCTCGTCCCGAAGCAGGTTAACCGCTTAAACAATAGATACCGCTTAGGAACAATACAACAAATACACATAAAACAAGAAAGACATAGGCATAGACAGTTAAAGATTTTAATTGATTTCATGACATACAAACCCAATATTACAATTATGATAACCAGGTTCGGTAAAAGTACATAGAAAAACAATAAAATAAGTATACAAAATTCAACAAATAGCGCACACAGAGACACCACTGTAGCGATAAAGACAAACACATGATTCTGGAATATGGCAGCATATTTGAGTAGTCATAACCAAAGTTTTATGGATTTGGAGAAGGATTTGATAGATGGGATGTTCCTTAGTTCTGTGGGTATGGTATTCCATGTATGGGCTGCTTTGAAAGGAAAAAGACTGTCTGTCCAAAACTACTTTTTCTACATGGTATTTTACAATCCCCTCTTAGATGCTCTGGTGGATGAGTTTAGATTTTGTTGAATGAATTTATTGAGCGGAGGGGGAGCCACACCATGAAGTAAAATATGCCTCCTGGTCATCAGTAATCTTACAAATAGTCTGAGCAACATGGCTTCATTTTGACCACAGCGTTAGAATCACAGACAGCGTTAGAATCACTGACACTCAGCAGATATTTCGTTCATCTGACAGAAGTGGGAACAAGTCAGTGAAAGAATCAGGAGGATGAATGGAAATCTAAAAAATAACAGACACAAGTACACATGCAGTGCGAAACTAATGACCAGGTGGTGCTTATTCCTCTGTACTATGTATAGATCCAGCATAAAACCACAGTTTACCAGACATTGTGGAACTGAATCTGATGTTTCCTCACCTTTTGTCACACAGAAGTATTTCATCAAGGTCTGGTTAAGGCCTCCTCTATTGTTAAAACAACCTCTTACAAATGACAATATGATAGGTGCTATAGAAATACTGTTAACATGAAATGAATAGAGTGAAGTCCCCACCGTTTATAATCCTCATGTCAAGCTCGTTCGTGGTCAGGTTTACTGCCAGAGGCCATAGCTGACTGTTCCTGGGAAAGACGTGCGTGTGTGTGTTTGTGTGTTTGCATAGATATGAGTCTTCTATATTTGTGTTATCACAAACTGAGCTAATTGCTAATTCATGCAGCACATTCGGATCATGAAGAATATACAGTCTGTAGATATCTCATTTTGTTCTGATGTTTGGTATCCATTAGCAAAGAGGAGTATGAGCCAAAATACTCAGATTCTTATGTCTAAAATGTTAGTGCTACATACTATTATGTATTTTGAATTTAAAGAGGCTCAGGTTTGTTTAAGTCACATATGATATACAGTAACTACAGTTACTGTAAACGTCTCCAGTTTACTACTCAGATACTTTGCATAGATAAAAGTATACTAATAGCACAATGTAAAAATGCTCTGTAATAAAAAAAATAGGTCCAGCATTATTAAAACTTTCACTTAAAGCTGCTGTAATCCATATTTGTAATTGGTGTAAAAAATACTATTACTATCTCTCTATATAATGTGAAACATGTTTCATGTAGTGAGAATAATCACCTAACTCTACAGTTCCCCTCAGCTCTATAAAAGCTTTCAAATCTGACACGTAACTGTCAAATAATATAGAGTAAAAAGTACAATATATTATATACAATATTCCCTCTGCAATGTAGAGGAGGGTCTAAAATAGCATTATGTGGTAATACTCAGAAGTACAGGTCCCTCAATATACTTGAGTACATTTACTTTTCCACCAATGGCAGTTTTTTTTGTTGCATGTCTCTCTTCATGTTTTCTGTCTCTACCTATACTGTCAACGAACCAATATTGACAATATTGCTAATAAATAAAATTTTAAATACTGCATTCCATCATATTAACTCATCAAATAGTGGATTCACTAGATAATGTGGACAGTTTTCACTGGAACTACTTTACTTCCAAGAAAATGCAACATAGTAATAGATAAGTGTAGATAATTGTTCACAGCGAGGTCTGCAGAATATCCAGAATAATCATGACATTGTTTCTGAAAAGACACAGTGTTGTTGAGTTTCTTTGAGTGTCATTTGTTGATGGGTTGAACACCACAAATTACATTCCTTTCACTTGTATTGTGTTGGAGTGGCGGCAGACGTGTTAGTGGCAAATAACTGAGAACCTCGACATATAAAATGTAAACCAAACCATGCATGGCTCCACACCAGGAAAGAGTGAGAGAGAAAATGTTTTTTTTTTTGTAATTTAATTGAAGCTATCTACGCTTGCATTTAGCTGAACAAAGCACTTCCTCTTCAGTGGGATTCTTTCCAGGCAGCTTCTCGTCGCCAAGCTCTGAGCTCAACATGCAAAGTGCTGCCATAATGCAAATATGTTCAGGTGTAGTTGCTGTGAGTCTTCCCATCAGTCTCTCTCTGCTCTACTGTTATTCTATTGTCTTGTGTTTCTTTATTAATGTTGTGTAGAAAGGCTGAAGTGAACTCATTAAAATAGTGGTACTCAGATCCTTCATTTTAGTAAAAGTACCAATACAACAATATAAAAACACTCAAAAAAATACTTTCTATTTCAAGTAAGTAAGTTAGTACAGAGCAAAATATAACTAAAATGGTCGATATGACTGATATATTATTATTGGCCTATATTACGAGGTAAGTAGTATTTTACTGCTGAAGGTGGTTGAGGTAGAGTGATTTTTAATGACTTTTCATGGTTTGGTAATTTAGTCCAGTTGTTCCACTGAGGGGTCGTGCCCCCTCCAAAGTGTCACAAGATAAATCTGATCTCGAATGTAAATGTTACAACCAACAGCCGGTTAGCTTAGCTTAATTTAGCATGAAAATTCACCATTTTATGGGTAGTTTTGGGCTGGACTATTTCTCTGGCCAAATTGTTGTGTGTACTAAACAAATGAGGTATACTGTGTCACTTAGTTGGTGAAAGTAGGTGGATTTTGTCCCCTTCAAATAGCTCAGGCTAGCTGTTTCACCCTATTTCAAGTCTTTATGCTAAGCTAAGCTAACCATCTGTAGTAGTATAAAGTATCATAAAATGAAAATACTCAACAGCATTGCACTTAAATACAGTGATATTACTGTAAATTGATCAGAAGAGAATTTTTAAACCATTAAATAGGACACACACACACACACACACACACACACACACACACACACACACACACACACACACACACACACACACACACACACACACACACACACACACACACACACACACACACACACACACACACACATTGTTGTAACCTGTGCATTCCTGCTGTGTGGGAGCCGAACAGGGGGAAGTCAGTGAAGGGAAACGAAAGGATAGGAGAATAGTTGGAGCTTTCTTTCTCTCCAAAGTCTCTCTTTCACTCTTTCTCCTCCTGTCGTTTGTGCTCTCCTCTCTTTTGTCCCCTAATTGACTCTCCTACGCAGCCTTGCATACCTGCATGTACGCTGATACTGTTGTGCACACCGTTTGTACACACAAACCCTGCAGGCCTGTACATAGACACACACACACACACACACTCTCTTTTTGTCTCTACAGACACACGCAAACATACAGATCACAAATTCATCAGCCAACACACACAAAACACAAAGAAGGTTAATTCCATCGGGATCTGAAGCTTGTGTTTTTTGGAGATAAGTTAATAACTCGGGGGTAAACGTCTCTAGGGAAGCGTGTTTTAATGATTTCATTTGTGTATTGTTGCAAATTGGATTGAGGGTAGGAGTCTCTTTATTAGGAGAAAAAAGAGGCAAAGGAACCTTGATTTACATGATCACAGTGAAATTACATTCTCTGGATGTCATTGTGTGTCATTGAATGCAGATATACAATTGTTTATTCACAGGTGTAATCACAGCAAATAGTTGACTTTATTCCATCAATCTCTTTCTCTTCTTGTCATATCTCCTCGCCCTCCTCCCTCTAACATCTCCCACACACACCCTCTAACGCTCCCTCTCTCTCTCATTGTAAACCTTTTGTTCTCGGTGTCACTGCCCTCCAGTGATGTTCACCCACATCAAGTCCCGGTGGATTACACAGAGCAGGCAGAGATATAGTATAGCTGTCATGGATCCTCCCTCTTCTCTCTGCGGTTTCTTGTGTTGCCCAAAGCTTGACAGGAGCAACCACAAACATTTTTGTGAGCCGTCACATTGTGAAACATATTCTGACCAGAGTCTTCAGTAATGATTTCAACCCTGTCCCATGGTGCCTCTCCAGCTCTCTGTCATTCCTGTCCACTGAGATAAACATCTTCCTTACCCACAGTATACATCAATGTGTCCTATTATCACATTATAATGCTGTTCTCTCGTATCTGTCTGTCTGGTGAGTTTACTGGCTATGATTCCTGCTATCTATCTATCTATCTATCTATCTATCTATCTATCTATCTATCTATCTATCTATCTATCTATCTATCTATCTATCTATCTATATATACACACACACACACACACACACACACACACACACACACACACACACACACACACACACACCATTCCCAGACCAGTTTCTCACACACACACACACACACACACACACACACACACACACACACACACACACACACACACACACACACACACACACACACACACACACACACACACACACACACACACACACACACACACTATTCTGTTCAGACAGACACCACTCCCAGACTATTTTCTCACTCATATTGCCTCTCTCTGAAAGTTCAGCCGTGGATGTGAAGCGTCCAGACAAGGTAATTTCCTGCGGAAGTCGGAGAGAAGGAGGAGGGGGGTTTGTAGGGGATGAGGGCAGTCGGTCTGGGCTGCGTTGGGGGATGTGAGAGAGGGGTGGAAGGTGGTAGAAAGAGTTGAGATTAATGAGCAAAAGGGCAAAGTTGATGTAAGCGTTGTGGAGTGGAGACCGAGAAAGAAGAAGGAAGTGAGAGTTAGGAGGGGATGGGCGGTTCAGGGGGGGGGGGTGGGAGGGGGGGGGGGGGGTGTTTTTTTTGGGTGTGTGGGTGGGGGGGGGGGGGGGGGTGGGGGGGGGGGCACACCCACACCCCGGGGGGAGGCACCCCACAAAGGCGGGAGGTAAAGGAGGGAAGAGATGATGAGGAGGAGGAGGACAGGATGGAGATGGGGCAGGGCAACATGGGGGATGAGGACACGTCATGTCAAGAGACCTCTGTTGTTCTATAGCGCTTGAAGCAGCCGCGTCATTTAGTTGAAGTCACTTAACTCTGCAGGAATGTGACTGCCAGACGGACAGAGAGGGAACAAAGATGCAGAGACGAATATTTTTTTCTAGGAAAGAATCAGAGTACTGAGTTTGAAGGAAAACAGAGGGATGATGAGATGGTATTGGTGGCAGTGGGTGAATGGAAAGTAAGTGAGGGCCAAGAGGGGAAGATAAAGGCAGCTGCTAATTATGTCCAGAATGAAAGAAAAACAGAAGAGACGATGAGAACGCGAGAACAGAGACCTTTAATTATAGGGACGGGGTTATGGGAGCAGGGTGGGCTGGACGGCTGTGTGTGTGTTTGTGTGTGTGTGTGTGTGTGTGTGTGTGTGTGTGTGTGTGCGTGCGTGTGTGTGCGTGTGTGTGCGTGTTTCACCTGAGGGCAGGGTCATGGCCAGCATTGGATAATATCCACAGAGACTTGAAATTCACAAATTAGCCACCCTAACATCACATCTATCTTATTCTCCTGTGCACTGAACACTTCCCTAATACAAAGACATTGATTTTTCTTCTTTGTTATTGTAAGCAAAGAATCAATCAATAACACAATAATCACGTTTGACACAAGACTGCTTTTAGTATGAGTTTGGGGAGCCTCAGTGTCCAGATAACATTTTATTTTATACTTCAGTAGAGTGGAACTCAATCGGAAATCAGTTTTCTTCTCAGCTTTTTGCAGTGTTCTTTACACATAAAAAACATGAAACTGGCAGCATGGTTCCATATACTTCCACATCTACTGTATGAGCTTTGCCACTAGAATAGTAATGGCATTGTTACTGTGGTTACCTCCAGTAGTAATTTGCAGTGCAGGTGAGGTGTCAGCCATCCAATCGGGCTCAGGCACAGCTGCTGCCATGACAACCTTTTGCATGTTTGTTTGTGTGTGAGTTGTCTTTTGTGTTTGTGCGAGTCTGTAATTACTTGAGCTTTCTAATGGTAAGGGGGAGAGTAGGCAGGTGTATGAATGAACAAATGTTCAGCTGCAGATTTGCAACATTTGCTGTTAATTTAATTTTCACAGCTACACAGCGAGTGTGTGTGTGTGTGTGTGTGTGTGTGTGTGTGTGTGTGTGTGTGTGTGTGTGTGTGTGTGTGTGTGTGTGTGTGTGTGTGTGTGTGTGTGTGTGTGTGTGTGTGTGTGTGTGTGTGTGTGTGTGTGTGTGTGTGTGTGTGCATACACGATTTGTATTGTGCTGTCTGACTGCACTGATGTTTTATATGTGCATAAAGGCTTAAATGCATTTGTTTGATTACTGTATGCAGGCTTTACTTGATGCTTATGAGTTTAGACCTGTGAGACTAACACAAGTCTTTGGCAGATGTTGATTATATGTTAGAATTGATACTGTTTGACATAGAGCCCAACATTTTTTTAAAGGCAGTAAAAGATGAGTATATGAGTCAAAAATAAAAGTAATGCTGTTTTAATAATGGTCTATTATAATAGAGTGTTAAAGGACAATTCCGGCGCAAAAGGAACCTAGGGGTTATTAACTAATGTGTACCTACTCTGTCGCTCTCTGGGACATGTTTTCATGCTAATCGAATGAGTTTGGAGCTTTGACGAGGCTACCGCGGACCGCTGGTTAGCTTACAATGCTAGTATTTGGGGCATGGGGACACTCAAATTAAATTGTTATTTAATACCACTAAAAAGGCTCGAAATATCACCACACCTTAACATTAGCATAATGAGGGTCCCTAAATGTGAACCGAAGCATTGACAACATTGTAAGTGGACAGATAGTTTATTAAAAAGATAGATTATAAAGACAGTCGCATTCATGTTTACTTGCGGGAGCCATCTTGGAAACCAGTCATGACTAGTCGAAAAACAAGCGCCGTGCAAATGAGTCTGAGATTCCCATACTGTCTATGGAGATTCCACGTTGCACAGCGTTCAACTAGTCATGACTGCCCCAAATACTAGCATTGTAAGCTAACCAGCGGTCCGCGGTAGCCTCGTCAAAGCTCCAAACTCATTCGATTAGCATGAAAACATGTCCCAGAGAGCGACAGAGTAGGTACACATCAGTTAATAACCCCTAGGTTCCTTTTGCGCCGGAATTGTCCTTTAACACTCTATTATAATAGACCATTATTAAAACAGCATTACTTTTATTTTTGACTCATATACTCATCTTTTACTGCCTTTAAAAAAATGTTGGGCTCTATGTCAAACAGTATCAATTCTAACATATAATCAACATCTGCCAAAGACTTGTGTTAGTCTCACAGGTCTAAATATAAAGAAAATATAAAGAAATATAAAGAATCATAATATTCTTTTAACCCCCAAACAGTTGTAAAATGAATTAAAACTTTGAACTTAAAACAACATCTCCCCACCCATAACTAATCAATGCTCTAGACAAACATGGACATGCCCATCTCATTATTATATATGCATTAGGAAAATTGTAAATGTAGTCTATGTGACAATTTGTTTTCCTTGTAGTTTGTAACAAGTTATACATTTCTTTCGTAGAAACAGGAAAACTACAGACTAATGAAATAAATTGTTACTCAGTCACTTTCGGGGCTGCATAGCTGGTAGCTATTGTTAATCATTAAAGCACCAAATCCTGTTGTCTAAAATGATAAATGACACATTTTGTTAACTACAATCTCCATTGTAGTACGTAGACTAATATTTTCAGGGCTGAATGAAAGCATTGTATATGGAAAAATAAAGATTAGTAATCTACCCGGGTAATATTGGATACCTGTGTGTGTCTGAATTGTGGGTGTGTGTGTGAGTGTGTGTAAGTGTGTACATGCATTAGTGTGTGAGCTCTGAGGGGAAATTCCTCTCTCATGGCTGGGAGTTCTTCCTGTTGTAGAGCTGTGTTTGTACAGCCTGGCTTTGTCGGGATATCCTACCCTGCCCATGTCTGAAAGAGAGAGAGAGAGAGAGAGAGAGAGAGAGATGGAAGGGAGGGATGGCAGGGGGGAGGGATATAGAGTATGGGGTCAGGCAGAGAAACTGGAGGTGTGACAGAGACAGTGGTAGGAAGTTTGGAGGATGGAAATCAAGGTTGATTTTTGATTAAATAGAATTTGACATGGCATCACCAATGTCTGCACACTGGGTTGAATTAGCATAGTTTGCTCTAATCCAGAGCTTTACCGATATTAGACTGACGTGAGGCTGGAGGCGAAGGGAAAGGGCCAGACGACCAGACAGCCTACAGCCTAAAGGAAGGGATGATTTATCATCAGGACTAACGGTTTGATGTTTGATGTCTTTTTCTTTGGAAAACCCCTGTTCTCTCTCTGGCCATGCCAGGCTCATTAGCTGAGTCCGGCTGCAGTCATGGTCCTCTCAGCACAAAGCTAATACACAACTGATTACTTGTCTGATGTACAGTATCTGATATTTTGTGTACAAATTCATGTCTGATTTAAAAAATAAATAAATACAGTATGTTATAGAAACATGAGATAGTGATGTCTCACACAGTATTAAACAATAAACAGTTCTCGAGATACTGTGCAGAGTTTAGACGGGAAGTTTACTAGACTATTCCCCCAGTAAATAATCAAATAAGCTAAGATGTAGCTAAAAATGGACAAGAGTTAAATCCAATTTCCTCTTTCTCTTTTCAGTGAGAGAAACTCGAGTTAAATACTTTTCCACTGCAGACTTTTTGATTTGTCAAACACAGGTCTAACTAATTAACTACTTTTAAATGCCTGCAACAGAGCGCATCGGTAATGATTTTAGTTCCACCTGTGCTTTGCCTGCTATGACAAATCATAATGTCTCTGTGAAATGGTCTATGAATCATAATCAAATCATTTGGGAACAATAAAGAAACAAGAGGGCTCCAATGCTAGCGAGGCGATCATGATTCAGGTTGGTTAGATTTATTCAGAGAGAACAACATTTAATGTACAAAATAGACAGTTTTTTTGACGGAGAGGAAAAGAAAAACGTCGGATGGTCATCAAGCAAACATGTCAGTCAAATCCGTGACAAAGACCAAGCCTGGCTCATTCTGATGATATCAGGAGAGATTCCATTTTAAACAACAGAAACTAAAAGAAAACAGTATTGTTAGGTGTTGCAGTCAATTTACACCTCAAGGGCTGGGCGGGACATATTTTCAGCACTGGGAAGCATTTCCAGAAGTTGACATTAATTGACAGTCTCACTGTTCCACTTCACATCTGCCTGCCATCATTGCATCTTGAAGGCTTGTTCCAGTTTTTGTAAGATTGTCAACCTAAGTCAGAACTGATCTAATATAGCTTAATATGTAACTTTTATAAGCATAACATTTAGCCTGCTCTGTCAAGCTTAAAGCACAGCTGAGGCTGGCTTGAAATAGGAACAAGTAGAGATTTAGACATTTTGTTTGAGGCACTTTATGAATAACCGGTGTCATCCATAATGAATGTTCAAAGATTTCTCATTTGAATCTGAGGTCGCAAGTTATTCACTGTGAAGTACAAATCATAAGAATCATTCAGAAACATTTCAGCTCTGAACTGTGAAAGAAGACATAACACATTGTTCAATATGTTTTTATCCCTGTTTTGAAAGATCCTCTGCGTGGCCAATTCTCCATCTCCTCTATAATGATCACACCACACACACATAGCCTTAATACAGCACACACACACACACACACACACACGCACGCACCTTTCCCATTATGTCATTTCCCCCGCTTTCAGCACTTTGGCCATTATCTCCAAAAATGGCACAAATAACACTGAGATGTTGTCTGGGTCAGAACGAGGTAAAAATATCACTTCATGGTTGACTGTGATCTTATCAGCTTCTTCTTTGTGATGTTTACAGTTTGATTATCCCCTCCGTCGCCTGGCCTTAACGGCTGCAGTACGGTGGCCGACAGGGGCAAACGCACTGCAACTTAATGAAACGCACGCAAATAGACAAAACACAAGCAAATTAAGAAAACATCTTCATAAATTTGACAACACATGCGCAGCATTTAGCAAACGCGCTACAAATACACAAACAATGCAAAAAGAAAAGCACACAATCCCCAAAAACAAAAACCGTTCTGAGATTGAACGTGTCCGACTCTCTCTCTCTCTCTCTCTCTCTCTCTCTCTCTCTCTCTCTCGCTCTCTCTGTCTTTCTCTCAGTAGTATCGAAAGGGATTGTGTGCTTTTCTTTTTGCATCGTTTCTGTTTTCGGAGTTTGTGTGCTTGTCTTTTTGCATCGTTTCTGTATTTGCAGTTTGTGTATTTGGTTGTGTTGTGTGTATTTGCAGCGCGTTTGCTAAATGCTGCACATGTGTTGTCAAATTTATGAAGATGTTTTCTTAATTTGCTTGTGTTTTGTCTAATTGCGTGTGTTTCATTAAGTTGCAGTGCGTTTGCCCCTGTCGGCCACCGTATCGCAGGTCTCTTTGACGTAACAGACTTTGTGATTGCAAAACAAATTGCTATGGCGTGTGTGTGTGTGTGTGTGCGTGCGTGTGTGTGTGTGTGTTTGTGTGTATGTTTTGGAAAGGTTGTCAGGAAGGGTTTATTGTGGGTGATTCTCTTAATCTTTTTACACACGTATTACGAGTCTTATCAGTGGTTGTTGTGATTTTAATTTGGTAACCATGGTTAGTTTGACCCTTCCTGGCTGCCATACAGGACCCCTAACCTTAGCAACAGGGCTTACCAAAGATACACCCTTCCTGTATCAATAACAATATCATAACTTACCTGGCCGTGTGCAGTTGTGGGTGAAGAGGTGATTGTGTGAGGGGGAGGGGGTGAATAAGAGAACAAAAGAAAAGAAAACGGCTCTGGTCTTCCCACAGGTCTTAACCTGTTGGCAGAGGGTGCGGGCAGAAAGAGGGAGAGGCGCATACGGTGGATGGAAGGAAGGGTAAGGAAAAGGGGAGGAAAGGGGGAGGGCGATTGGAAAGTTGATAAGGCTAAGAGGTCTGTGAGTGGCCCAACAGTGAGGTAATGCTGTGTGTGCACTTTGTAGTAGTGGGCAGTTAATCATAACCAGTCTGATTCCAAAAATCGCTCCAACTCAAGCAGCATTTTTAAGCAGGGTCAACTTTTCAACTGTCCACGCGAGACTGACATGATGCTAATGCTAAATCGGCGGAGTGGGCCTACTTATTAAAAGGTTAAAACTGTGTATTGTTCCCCTGACAAAAAAGTATTTTATACAAGTTATCAATTCTACCAAAGAGACAGTTTCCCTCTAAACATTTCTGATTGTTTTATTTAATAATTGTTTGAGGCCCCAAGAGGTCAAATCATACAATATTTCCAAAAAAATATATGTTAAATTGCACTGTAAAGTCTAAAAATGTGTGCACTACAATATAGTTTTTTCTTTTAACCTTTCCCAGTAATCATCTTCAGATGTATCTTCTGACCCAGTGGAGGAACCACTGGACTTAAATACCTGACTGTACATGAAGTAGTTAAAACTAGCTCCACCTCTAACAGCTACAGCCGTAAAACACTACTTAGACATTGTTGCATCAGTATTAACAATCTAATGATTTAAATATACATGGTACATTTTCCTGCAGAACAAGTAGGCTACTTTTACTTCTGATAAACGAGGTACTTGGTACTTTTAAGTAAGTAAAGTATCTGAATACTTCTTAAACTTTTAATTCTGTAAAGAACTAATGTGATTGTAATCGACTGCAGGATTTTGCAGTGTAAAGATGTGAATCATGATTACTAAACATTACTTCAGGTGAGAGTTTTAAGCGACCCCAGCTGGTCCATCTGCTTGGCTGCCTGCTAACTGCCGGCCTTAATGAACTGTCTGCGAGCCCTCTGCAACCCAGCACATCTCATTAGCTCCATGACTTCTCTGTGGGTGGGTGTGGGTGTTCGTCCACTTCCCCTTCTACCTTTCTTATCTTATCACCTCTCTTTCTATTCTGTGCACTCTCTCTCTTTTATCTCAACATCCTTTTGTTTCACCTCCCTCTGACCTCTTTGTTCTCTATCACATATCAGAAAATCTGACAAACTCCAGGAGGCCCACAAATCGTTGCATGGTTGCATTTCTCCTCTATCTTTTTTTCCCTTTGTCTTTACATACGCCCTACACAATTATCCTTTCTACCTCTTTTCTCAGTCCGTTTCTCCTTCTGTACAATCACTTTTCCTACCATCTCCTCATCTGTGGCAGTACAGATATACTGGATGTACCTCCACTTGAAGCAAATCCCTGACTCAGTGTTTTCCGCACCACCAATTTTCTCTCCTCTAACATTTTGCACCTTCACTGCAACCCTTCATCTTCTCTTCTCCTCCTGGCATGTCACCTGTTTTTCGCCTGCAGCTAACGTTAGCGTTGCTGCCGACCTCCTGCCCTTAACCTCCCTCCAAATCCCTCACTCACCTCCTTCGCCCATCACCCGCTTCCTACAGTATCTGTCTCCCTCCCTCAGTTTCCTCTCCTCCCACTCAACCCCCCCTCCCCCCCCTCTGGCAGCATACGCTCTCGCAGCAAAGACGTGACTACACATCCATGTAGCCCTTTAGGAGAAACCTTAACAACAATTCACAGCGATTTACATGACAGGCGCTGGTGTGTTTCACAGAAGGAGGATGGTTGGATGGATGGTGAGAGAGAGTTGTAGGGGAAAGAGTTGGTCTGAATTATTCATTTCTGATCTATAAGGTGAACGAATGCATCAGAAAAGTGAAAGGCAAAAGAAAAAACACCTATTCTCTGTTATCTCTCCAGAGTGTGATATCTCTGTAAGCTCAAAGTCATCGTTTGAAGATGTCCAGCTTATGACCGAGTCCTCTGCTTGTGTACTGCAGGATGGCTGTAGGATATACTGACTTAATCTATGATAAAGCTATGAAATTTAATAAAATATATAGATTTAGTCACATAGACTGTAACTGCTGCAACCTGCCCCGTCTATCCAGGATTACCTTGCATGCAGCAGGACAGAGTAAAAAAGAGCACAATAAAGCATTACACCTGCTTCAAGAGGGTGTTCATTAAATTGAGCAGGAGTCTTTTTTTGGACAGCTTTCCTCACCACACTGATGTAATGGCCTCTGTGTGTTTGTGTGTGTGTGTGTGTGTGTGTGTGTGTGTGTGTGTGTGTGTGTGTGTGTGTGTGTGTGTGTGTGTGTGTGTGTGTGTGTGTGTGTTTGCAGGCTGCAGGTAGAGGTTTTCTTGAATCAGCACCCAGCTGCAGCCTCGGCTCATTCAAGCACTGAATCACTTCTGATTTTTTTTTTTTTTAAAGGCTTAGCGCGCCGACCATCAAAACAAACACTTTTCCCAGCGGTGGAATGAAACTAGGTACATTTACTCAAGTAATGCACGCGCTTACAGTCTTGACAGTTTCTTTACTTGAGCATTTCCATTTTATGCTACATCCTATTTCTAGTATACATTAATTCCACTGCTGTAGTTACTACTTATCTTTCAAATCAAGATTTTATGTGTAAAGCATGATCAGTTTGTAAGATATGATCTATTTGCACGGATTAAACTATGCAGTGGTATATCACAACATTAAATTCCTGCTCACATGTTAATGCATAGAAGTATAGAATGGTGCAATTTTGCATAGTGAGTACCTTAACTTTTTAATGGAGTATTTTTATACAATGGGATTTGCTTCTTTCACTTATGGAAAGGATTTTTTTTCAATGCTTTATTTGAATACACCTATTGCATTATGCATAAAGGGCATTATGCATACAGGATTCAGTTACAGAGGTTATTTTCTGACACTTAAATGAGAGAAAACTCTGCAAGCGCCACACAGTAAGCCTACCAATTGTAACCCACTAACGGTAAGTGATGCCCTATAGGCATAGATATCAGTATCACTACATCATCTTCATAATCCTCTACATTCATACCCTAGCACCCTGATGTTTGCAACCAGGAAGTGGTGTACTAAAATTATCTTTATCAGCAAAACCAACATCATTGATTTTTGGTGTTTAATGTGATTTATAACTCAAACATGTAAATCCGTGGCACATGTTAAACATATGTTCTCTCTGTGTTTTCTTCACAGAAGTCCTTCTCACTGGTGTTGGAAGCTCTGGACTACGACAACGACACATCAGAATCAGGTGAAGCTGCAATGTGTGTGTGTGTGTGTGTGTTTGAATGTGTGTTTGTGTGTCTGTGTTGCTGTTTTGAATGTGTATGATTCTCCTCCTTAGATATATTCTGCTTATTTTGAAGTTTGTAACAGCTATATAAGTTGTACAACCTTAATTTCATGCTTTTCTGTAGCCTGTGGTTATCCCTCCATGTCAGATAAAATCTGATACTGCCACGTGTACTATGTATGTTTGGTCAAACTAGGGCATCTCAGCTAAGCTACATAGCTTTTATCATGATTAGTTGTTATGATGGTATTTAGCCACCTCCTTATTGATGGAGGTATAGTCTTGCATTGCCAGATCTATCTCCACAGAATTATGTCAGCACTGGAGTATGGCCTGGCTACACCGGAATATAGGGAGAAAAAAATAACATATTTATGCAAGTAGCTTACACTTAGCTTTAAGCATGAGTAGTTGGTGTCAACTCTTTTCTCCATTAGGATTGTTTTAGGCCCCTGTATTATTGGTGTGGTATATCAAACTCAACAACTAAGATGTTGTTAACCTGACTCCGCTAGATGGATTGCTTCGCATTTGCTCGGCATATCCATCTGGGAACTTTCCGTTGGAGAACTTTTGGGAAGGGGCGAAAATACTGGTTAGCTGATTGGATAAACCATCTGTCTATCACCTATGTTGGTGATAGACGGGCCAAATCAACCAATCAGATCCACGAAGCATATGAAAATACAACCACAAGCCCGCCCCTGCTGCTGCAGGCAAAGCATAGCTCATTAGCTCAGCAAGCACGCAACATGTCGGTAAAGGATATTTGCCGTTTGTGTAACGAGAATTTAGGAATAAAAGGCACCCTTTCAGGTTCCCGGTCCATATTCCAAAAGAAGGATCCAAGAGAAAAAAGCATTAGCGAGCGGCTAACAGAATTAGGGCAACCGCTGTCTGAAAATACTGGTTAGCTGATTGGATAAACCATCTGTCTATCACCACCTAACCCGCCTCAAAACCAACGCTGATTGGCCCGTTCGTTTGGCAAACTACTCCAAATTTTCTCTATCTCAAGATGCCAGACTGATCTGCGAGTGGAAAACTGGAGCTCGCGAGATCAGGATGGTCTCACCAGGCTAAGATGTTGTAGGATCATAATACTTTTTTTTTTTTAAAGCTGGTATATTAGCTTTAACTAGCTGGAGTGCAGTAACAGCATTAATGGTTTTATCTGTTTTTTTGTTGTTGTTTTTTTGAATTACTATACTAATTTCTATAATAATAATTTCTATATGGTAATACAGGTGTCAAAAAGTCAGATTCTGGTCTTAATGAACTGTTTGTTGCCTTTGTCGGGCAGTATTTTCCCCCCATATCTATCTCATTTATAAGTTTAGTTTTCAACAAGCAACATTTCCATCGAGACAAACAATTCACGAGAGCTTGTTTACAAGCATGTGTGGTTCAACATGGTGAAACAATGTAAAAATATCTTAGAAGGTCTTTTATCCAGACCCTTTAATTTCCTGCTCGTCTCCTTATTGTTTCTCCTCGTAATCAGGAAAAGCTCCATGACAGGGAATGTGAGCTGCATGCTATAAAAAGCAAAACACACACACACACACACACACACAGAAAGAGACAGATGTCTTCCTCATTCCTGTCATGCCACAATCCTCTCTTTCATCCCACCATCCTCTACCTCGCTCTCAGCCAGTCATGTCCAAAAGATGGCTGGGATAGTGAGAAACCGGGAACTGCACCAGAGATCCTTCTTCTTCTCTGTGTTCGTCTCTCGTTGTCTCTCCTTCCCTCTCCTTCCCTCTGCCCTCTAGCTCTGCTCTTACATCTGTGTTTGCATTATCTGTCATTTCCACCTGAGCTGCTGACAGCCTTTACATTGGGTCTAAAGCTGTTCACTAGGCGGGCAGCTTAAGCTCAGCCCAAACACGGGCATCCTGTAGCAGTCTGACTGGACTTATCAGGCCCTGCTGCTAATCAGAAAGGATTACTGAGCAACTATGCACCTTCTGAAACAGTCCTTGGAAATAGTGAGAAAATATGATGTCCTTTGAGCGTCGACAGTGTGACCTTCACTGGTTTTGTTTAACATGTAGCTGGTGTTAATGTGCAAGGCGTAACTTTGTCTATTAAAGGATAATTCCAGTTTATAACTTTGGTCTTATTTCTACAGCTTTGGTCCTCCTTTTTTTTTTTTTTGGTTATGATAACATTTTCCGCACCAGTAGTGATAGTAATTGCGAGATCTGGGAAAACACAAGAAACAAAAGCAGTCAGAAAGATTGTAAACAGTTGAGCCAGATTATCTAAACCTCTTTTATTTGGAAACCTAAAATGTTGGTAATAATCCATCATTGAATAGGAAAACATGTGCTCACGCAAAGCTTCAGTAAGTGGGTCACTGTAGGTAGGTAAGTTGAACCAGGATGTTGGTCGATATATTCACTTTCTCTTCCATAAAAGTTTGGCTAACCTGGGGCTCACTTTTGCAAAAGCAATGTGTGAGCACTGCTTAGTTTAGATCTTTTTAATTTGCATTTACCCTCAGTTGCCAGTTTATTAGGTACACCTATTTAAAAGTGATACAATATATTACAGCCCTGCAATAAAACCTTTAGAGATGTGTTGATTCACTTTATGATCATTTTGGAGGATTTAGTTTGTTGTGCAGGTGAACGATATTGTGTTATACTGACAGGTGTTTCTGTGATTTACCCTTATTGATATAAATTGGGTAGACAAAATAAGCTAAACGATGTGAGAAAGTGGCAAGACCATGTAAGTGTATATTACCGTTGTGATACTTGATACTTGTGATTTGTGATACTTGATACTGATATTTACAACATGGACACACAGGACATTCCGTCCTGGGTAGTGAAACATGTCAAAATGAGCAGGAGGAAATTATTTCATGTTGCAAAGCACAGCTTGCATGTGGCAAAAGTGGTGAAATAAGCCCCCGACGGTTTGTTTTAAAAACTGTGATCGTCTAATCGCTTGTGATTCTTGCCCCATCTTACTTCTTTTTTTAGCAATGTCACCCTGTTCCCAAATCTCAGCATTTAAAGGCATCTTGTAGTTTTCTCGTAAACAAACAAAGTTATTAATCACCAGAACACTTTGTGTGTATCTAACTTGTTGATTTGTTGTTTGTCCTTTGTCATAAAACATTTGTAGAGCTGATTTTTGGAAGATTTTAAAAACCTACATTGCCAGCAGTCTTCTTCTTCTTTGCATTTTGTGGCTCATGCTATATTTCTGTCCACATTTACACCAGCAACAGTCGATAAGTGGTTTAGCATGAAACCATTGACACAACTGTTTACCATGCACAAGGATGCAAATGCATGTGCGTTTGCACAAGATAAAAGCATTGCTCCATATAGCCCTACTAGTGGTCCAAAACTACACACAGAGTACTTTTAATTTAGCTTCTATAATGAACCACAAGTATGTTAAAACAGCAGCAGTTACATTTTTCTCTATGTTCTTCCTTCTGTTCACATATTTATAGGGTCATTTTGAGTGCAGATTTGCTACTGTGTTCTCAACTTTATTGACGTATCACTTAAAGCCACAAAATTGCCACCCCCGGTGGAGAGAAAGTGAAATTCAATATTAGAAGCGCCATAATCGAGACCAGCTTGTCTATAAAACTCAAGACACATGTTTAGACTCAGTGCCAGATGAGAATCCTTTCATCGGGAAATCCTTCACTAGAATCAAAAACAAAAACAAGACTGCTCTGAGATTACCCACATAAATCAAATATAGATGGGACAGCTGAACTATTGGCTTTCATAGGTCTGCTGTATTGATTTGTCGCTTCAGGTGATGTGGAATAGCAAGTCAAAGGGAGGCGTTTTCTCTCCTGCAGTGTTTTCTCAGCCACTGTCAAGGGCAGGTACTTAACAGCTAGTAGCAGCCGGTTGGTGGACAATCAACCGGGGCCAGAGAAAGTGATTTAGGTGTTCCTGCTACCCTGTGTGTCCGCTGCTTAAATTCTGTTTGCCTTTCTGGAAAGTGTCATTTTGAAAACAGCTTACGGCTTCTTGTTAGGTTTTGCCATATAATATTTGAGCTTCTCTCTCTCTTGTTTTCCTCATTTACCGCTTGCTACTTATGCTCACTTGTTATTGTGCCATCACATCTCTCTCATACACCTTCCCTGCTATGCTGGCTGATAAAGTGGTTATTTCTTCTTCTTCTCTACTCTTCTCTTTTTCTTTTCTGGCAGAGTAATGGTGATGATGAAATTAGCCATTTGTCATGCCAGAGTCATAAAATAATGAAAAACCCACAAATCACTGCAGTAGTTTAAGGAGTATTTTGACAACAGGCCTGTGAAGGAACGGAGGAACGGCTGAGCTAACAGGGCACTCAGCGTCCACTCTGTTCCCATTCCTCTTTTACTCTCTTAAACACACACACACACACACACGCACACACACATGGACAAACACATACACGGCCAATATGTGCCCCTGTTTTCATTCCTTTGTGTCAAACCACAGTGATCTCATCTCTCCATCAGGCGGTTTGCTATGTGAGTGCGCTAATAGCTGCCTCCCTTCCTTTTTGGCTCTGTTCACCTCTGTCTGTCTGTCTCACACACACACACACACACACACACACACACACACACACACACACACACACACACACACACACACACACACACACACACACACACACACAGTATACCCTCCCTCTGTCCATCACTGACTTACTTCCAACAAGGCTTCCTTTTCTGCATTACTATCTCACAATCTTTCCCTTTATCCTCACCATCATCTCTTAAATACACACATACATACATTGAGACACACAGATATACCCACACACACACATATTCTCGGTGCTTTGTGTGTGTTAATACCCTGTCAGAGGAGATTATAACTGAATTGGGGATGACAGCGCCTCTGGGAAATCCCCTCCAGGGGTCATGAGCAGCAGGCGCTGCCCCAGCCGGGCCTCATTTGGTCCTCTCTGGTGCCCTCTCTCTTTCTCTGCAGACCCCCGACCCCGTTACTCTGGTCCTATAGTTGGCCCCTTGTCTCCATCAGTATTCATACTGGATTTGTTTCTTTAGTTTGCTCCCCAAATCCTCAAGACAAGAAAATATGGATTATAGTCACAGTGGATCAAATGGCTATATGTAATGTGAAACGGGTGACAAACTCACAGAGATTTACCACCCGACTTAGTAGTTTCTCTCAGGTTGCGTAGGTTTTACTTTCAGTTCAGTGTTCTGGCATAAAACTTTAGTGCTTTGGTTAAGCCTCAATGCTCTCATCAGTGTTGTTTCCAGCAGCAGCAGGGAATTGTTTTTAGCAAAAAAGCTCTAAAAACTCACTGTAAACTTTCCTGCTTAGCACCAAACAGCAGACAGACAGAGTTATCCACTAACTGGTGAGCACAATGGAGCATTTTGCAGCTAAAGAGCCAGATATTCTCTTCAGGAGTTGCTGTCCAAAACAGAGGAGAGTGAATACTGGGCTTACATATGCCAGGTGGCCAGAAACTCCAAATGAATGCCAACATTGCTCCATAACTGCTGAATGTATAACATGTGTCTGCTGCAGGTTTAAGAAATGTTTTTCTCAAAATATCAAATAATGGTGGATCATGTTTTAATCTAAATCTTAAAATTCTGAAAAGTCTGTCCTTCTTTCATCTCTTAGGTCAGTTGATTGAGCGAGTCCTCCTCTCTTCCATGTTGAACCCTGGTGAACAGTGGCAGACGTACCGACACCACGGGCGGTCTCTCAGCCTTCATTACCGGCTTCGCTTCCGCTGTGATTCAAACTACTACGGACCTTTCTGCAACAAGTTCTGCAGGGCCCGCGATGACTTCTTCGGTCACTTCAACTGTGACCCCAGCGGCTCCAAGGTCTGCATGGAGGGCTGGACGGGGCCAGAGTGCAAAGAAGGTGAGAGGGGAAACTTAAATCTGTAGTGTGTTATGCATGACAACGTACTGTATGTCCACCTGTATAACCCCCATACAACTACAACAAGTTGTTTGTACATGTCAGTTTATGTCCAAATAAAAGAAACGAGACATGTTAATTGAGAGCTTTAGGTGTTGGTAGGTGGATTCTGTTACCTTTGGACAGAACCAGTCTTTGTGCTAAAATAAGCTAACCTGCCGCTGGTTTGGATTCCAATTAATAAAAGTGGAGTAAATTTTCTCATCTAACTCTCGACAAAAACACATATGTCCCAAAATGTCGAACGGTTCCAAGTCTGCATCACAATTATTGTTGCAAGGTTGTGCAATGGGTTAATGAGTTATCTGACAAAAATAACTATAAAAGCAAATAGTAAGCTAATTGACTTTCATACTATATGGAAGTACCAATATCTGCTTCGAATGGTAGAAACAAATTAAAATTTGTAAAACACAAGCATAGTTTTCAAAACACTCAGTTATGATATAATGTAAAGAATGTGTATATATATATATATATATATATAGGGCATTAAAAAACAGAAAATTATGTGAGTGCTTTACAGAGAAATTTACAATACAATTAAACATACCGAAGGAAAAAAAAAAAGGTAAATTAGTGTAACGACAACCATAAAGCCATCATATAGTTGTATTAAAAATTGAAGGGATTTAAAAGTGTTAATTTATGGACACACACTCGCACACACACGCACGTTTGTTGCTAGAAAATATTCATCTACTATTTTCCGGGTGACTTGAGGCCACTGGTGAGAAAAAAATAGAAAATGTTTTTGCTTTCCATTTATTTTCCCTCTTTCCCTGCAGGGGGTTTCCTCTGTAGTGATCCTTTCCAAGGTTTCCTAAAAAGGTTTTCCATCAGATTGTCCTTTCCTTTCTGATATTGGCCTCTGAAGCCTTGTAAAACTGTTATTGGGATTAATGGCTGTTAAAATAAACTTGAGCCACGAACCAGTATCATCAGCTTTAAATGCTAGATGTGTTGTTTTGGATTCACACAAACACATGCACAAACTCTCAAATCTGTCAGGTAAATCAAGGCTCGGACCCAAAAAATGCAGAGTAGGCCTAGAGGATTTAGTGGACAGTGTGTGCATGTGTGAGTGTGTGTGTGGGGGGGGATTATTCTCTGTCTGTCTGTGACTCATCAGCTGGATTCCCATGCTGTGTGACCTCTGAGCACTGCCATCATTTTGCGAATGTAAAAGTGAATGGAGGAAACCAGAGTTGAAACCCTGAAGGACAAATGGCTAGTTTACGGACATCCTGCAGCCTTGCCCATCCCGCCCGTGTCTCACTAAATCTGACTTCCTCCTCAGCAGGTCGCTGATTGGACTGCAGAGATGCAGGAAGTCTGAAAAATTAACCGTGGTCCCTCTGTTACCCCCTGCAGTTTACTGGCCATGACCAAGTTCAGGGAGTTTTCAGTCTCTTCAGCTGGAAACCTTAAGTAGATGAACTGTTGAAGTAAATAGTCTCACAATCAAATCTTGAGGTAATATTGACATTTTCTTGAGGTG